>NW_004524658.1:1518666-1606666 GCF_000260255.1 Octodon degus
TGACTTTATAACCTGCTATGCTACTGAATTTCTGTATTAATTCTAGTAGCTTCTTGGTGGAGTTTTTTGGGTCTTCCAAGTAAAGTATCATGTCATCAGGCCTGGGCTAGGACTGAGTCCATAATTTGTTTTCTTAATACCATAAGACATTAGTTATTCTTCTCTGTAGAATTAATGTTGATTTACATTTGTAAAATATTTTCAGCGTTCTTTGATGTTTATGTCTACCAGAATCTTAGACTTGCCTTCTAGGGTCACTTTTCCTTTGACTTGAAGTGAATTCTGAGAAGTTCCTGTATTAAGATACTGTAGTGAGATCCTTTCTCACTATCTGCTTATTCAAAACCTCTGTTTCTCCTTGCTCTAGAAATGCATATTCTCTCCAGAGCTAGAAATCTTAGTTGATATTGTCTATCAGTATATCAAAGACATAACTCTATTGCTTTCTTCATCTGTCATTACAGTCAAGAAATTACTTATAACTGCTATGTCATGGTTGTTCTCAACGTTTTTTTCATTACCTTTGTTTTCTGTATTTTCATCATGATACACATGGATAAAATTTATTTTTATGTTTCTTTCCTAGGGTGTTCTACATTTTGAAATGGGCTTTTATTGTCAGGAATATGTTGTAGCAAGTTTTTAACTACTATCTTTTCAAATGTGTCCCCTTTCCATCCTCTGTTGTGTTCCTCTAAAGCCTGAAGCAAAACCCACCCTAAATCTGCTACCTGAATCTGCAAATCTTGTTTATTCTATATTTTTGTCTTTCTGAGATGTATGGCAAATAATTATTCTTTATTTCTATTCCAGTTCTTTAATTAATTAAATCTCCTTATGTTACTAACATTTTTAATTATAATTATTTGAATTTTTATTTCTAAATTGTTTTCTTTTTAAAAAATATTTTTTACTTGTGTAATTAATTGTTTTCTGCAAGCATTTTCAAGGCTTTCTTTAATTTGCTAAAAGTAGGGAACATACTTAGTTGTTTTGTAACCTATCTTGTGATTCTAACATTTGAAGTCTGTGCCAGTGTTTTTGCTGGTTCTTGTTCACTCTGCTTGGCTTCCTTGTGTATCTGGTCATCTTTGACTGTATGCTAATCAGTGTGGTTGAAATATTATTATGGGAGATTCTCTCAAACCTGGGTTAAGTGATTTTTGCTCCCAAGCTTTCTACATTTTTCTCAAGAGTATTGAGACTGTCCCAGTGACTGGTTAACTCAGTTTATAACACAAAACTCTCAGTTTATAGCTACATAATTGTAGAATGATAACTTTGCTACAATGTCTCAGGGACAGTATTCTTCACTACTCTTTGCTTTCAAATTTTATGTGACTCATCTACAAAGCTTGACTTTTCTATTCTCTCTTGGGATGGAAGTAAAGAAAACAGTTTCACATTAGTTCTCGTTAATCATAATATAAGACCTTGTGAAGCTGATTGACCAAAGTTTAAATTTGGAGCATAAACAAATGACATTAGAAAACATGCAGTTATGTTGCTTTGATATTTAGCTTCCCCTTCTAGTTTCAGATTTCTGCTTCACAAAAATATTTATCCTGGCAGTCTTTTAGACTTTCAATGCTTTTAAGGTAATTTTTAAAAGAAAACTTTTATCCAACACTTCTCATTGTTTTCAGTGGGAAAGTTGATACGAATAACGTAGCTTCTCATTAAAGTCTACCTTAGTTTAATTTAAGTACGCATTTGGTTAATCAAGTTTGTGCTATTTATATATGCCTTGGTGGAAAATACTTCATAAGAATATGTATTGAAATCCTACAATGAACAGCTTGCTCGTTAGGGCTACATGTAAGGGATGAAGATATAATCGAGATATAGTCTTTGCCTTATAAAATCCATTCCAAAAAATAGGATGAGATGAAACAAGAAACATTAAAGAGTTTTTGTTTTTAGAGTGTGAAGAAAGGAGTGCTCACATCTGTGAGAGATTTGAATTGAACTTGGAGGATGATTTTACTTTCACTCTGTGGAGTTTTGTGGGCAAAGAACTCAGAGGGAAAAGTACACAGGAACAGTGACCAACAATGGGTAGGGACTGTGTGCTAAAAAGAGAAGTGAATTTTTTGTTCACTTGAAAGATAGGATGAAAGCACAGTCTCAGGAAGAGTACCATGGACTGAGATCTTCAAGCAGGGGCAAGTCTTTAGAAAGTCATGCTGGTATTCTCCTAGCATCTTCATGCTAGAATAACCCTATGTGGCTTTTCTTCCAACAAATACATACTGAACATCAATCTGACCCAATATTAGGAGTCACGATAGTAAGGAGTTTATCTAGGGCTAAACCAAGAAAGAAAACTAATTTGTCCTGGACTGTGGCTGCATCTTATTTGGTTAACAAGTAAAACTTGTGCCCCAAAAGCATCCACATTATTCTTTCATCCAGTGCTAAACAAATCCTAAAGAATCACTTTTTGGCTTATTTTGCAAGGCCTAGGCCCTATGCATATTTTTCATACACACCTACATGCATAGTATTAGGGATGTATTTTGACTGACTCTGGCATTTCAATTGCCAATTGCCTCCCAGTACCTGCTGTGCTTTATGATTTAGACTTTCTGCTTGGTTTGTGGGGTAAACATCTAACTCTATGGATAGATCATTGGAAATTTGCATTCCTGGTTAAACATAACCCACTGATGGATTACTGCAAGGAGATGAATTACTTTAATTGAGAGGATACATTCACTTGTTTATTCAATGAATAATTAACAACCCCGACCAGGTGTCATGTAACCCAAGACATACCTAGACAAATAATACATGACGCCTGCTCTCAAAGTGCTTGTAATATGATAGGGGAGACAGAAGCATAAATGAGTTTATGATAATAAGCCATGAAGAAAGTGACAGTGGCATAAGAAAATATGCTATAGAACAATAGATTTGGAAGAGATGGTGGCTTCTCACAGAGGCTGTTACAAGTAATGTTCAGCCTTCATTTCAGAGCCATTTGTTTACTCTGCATACGTTACTGAGCTAGCTCTGCTTGTAAGCCAGTGTACTGACTTTTCTCGAAGATGCAAAAATGTTTAGTGCAGACATTTCCCTGAAGTATCTTGGACCAAACATAGCATGTGTCCTTGAACTGAGTAGTAACTATAATGAAAAGCTGGACATTGGCATTTACTCTAAAATAAACAGAGATCTAGATTAGGCATATGGCAACTCAGAAACCAAAGTAATTTCTTCCAGTTAGAAAACCTAACTACATTCATAAAGGATACAATGTCTGAGCATATTTTTAAAAGATGCATGGAATTTTTGATGGAGTAATGCTGAAAAAAAATACATTTTATACAGAAATGAATACTTAATTTGATATATATTACACATTTGTTATATATTATACTTTTTATAATACATATAATATACGTGTGTGTGTGTGTGTGTGTGTGTGTGTGTGTGTGTGTGTGTGTTTTGGGGTTTTATTTTAAAGAGAGGAAAAATCTACCCAGTGAAATGGGTTCTTGATTGGCATGTGTTTTGGTACCCATTGATTACATTCATCATGGTGAATCAGGATGTATACATTAACACATCTAAATTCTTTTTTCAATCCCTTTTCCTTCTCCTTTCTCCCTCCATCCTCTCCATCTTGTTCCCTCTCCATTTTGCAAAGGCTCCCTCTCTTTTCCCTGTTACCTAGTCAATATTGTCCTCAGTATCTTTTATCTTCACAGTGCACTGTGCATGTGCTGCTCTTGGTCTGGAGAACATTTTAATAGAGGTTCCCTGAGGCCTAGAGTGGATATGCCCAGTCCAGACTATCTTGTGATTCCTCTAGGAGACGGCTTAGAGCACTGCTTAGAGTGGGAGGTGCTTCACAACCATTTGAGGAACAGCCTATGGAAGGGCAAGTAATCTAATTTGCAAAAATTAGCATGGAACTGACTGGATGATCTCAGCAGGATTGTGAAAAGAAAGATCCTGTTGGCAATGTGGGGCCCTTTCTAGCAGATATTAAATATCTAACTAAGACAGACTCAATTGCCAGATACATTCTAAAAAAATCTGTGCACATGGATAGCAATAAGGTCTAGGCTCTTTATTATGCTTCCTTTTTGTTTTGTTTTGTTTTTTGTCCTGGGGTTGAATTCATGGCCTTGTGCTTGCCAGGCAGAAGCTTATGCCACCAAGCTATGTCCCTGGCCCTGTAGGCTCTTCTTGGTAGAAAAAAATTCCCAAGTGTCTAAGTTTGTCAGTGTATTTAGTAATTTATATGATATCTTTTCACCCTCCTAAAATTTACATTCTCATATATTTTGACATTTCTAAAGATGTTCCAATGCAGAGAACAAGAAGGGGAAATCATCTAAAGAGAAGGAAACATATCCCACTCCAGGGATGTAGGTGTGTGAGGACCCTGAGGGTGCCAGCTACAAGTCTGAAAGCCCACTCATGGGACGCCTGAGGATCTCTTCAGGGTTATGCAACTGAAGAGAAAAAAAGCACTGGGTAAAATCTTTCTACATCGAGAAATTTCTTTTTTTCTCCATATCGGCAGACAATCAGAGTAAGCAACTCTCTTTCTCATGAACTGTATGGATCAGATCCACTATTTTTATTATATTCATTACATACCATCCAGAAAACTCAGAATCATGTTTAGCATGCATTTGAAAGCAGAATAAACATTTTAGGGAATATTTCTCCCCTAAATTGTCTCTTTTAAGTCAATTATACTCAGTGTAAAACCTAAATGGTCAATGTATACTAGGATCTTATGTTAATGGCTTTTTTATTTTATTTTATTTTTTTTTTCCATACTGGGGATTGAACTCAGGACCCTGAGCTTGCCAGGCAAGCACTTATTCTACTTAACTATCTCCCTGGCCCCTTGATAGCTTTTTTAATTTTATATTCTAATACTACTTTTAATCAGAGGCCAATAACTAGAAAATTCATTTTTTAAATTATTTATGTATGAAATATAGCATGATGTTTGGTAGATGTATATATTGGGGAATGCTTAAGTAAAGCTAACAGATCTATCACCTGTGATTATAACTTTTAATATCTACTTTGAGCAGTACTCAAGTTTACATCAACAATAGTTGTATGATATGATATACAATAGTCATAAAAAAGTTTTCTCTTGTCTGACTAAACTTTTCTACTTTTTCCAACATCTCCCTGCTTCTAGCTGCTAGATTCTTTACTCAGTCTATTTCTATGAGTTCCAAAACAGAAAAATTTTAAAAACAGAAAACTTTTCTACTTCACTGAACTCCTCAATTAGCCTTTGACAGCAAAAGAAAATTAGTATAAAAGCCCTCAGGAAGGTAATTTGTTTACTCTTTTCAGTATTGTTTACTTCCAAAGTGAATAATGGATACAAGTGTTAGTTCCATAATGTAATATGTCTGATAGTTCTATATGAACACTGTAGCATAACTTGAACACAAAATGAACTTAGTTGTGAGAGAAAAATGATGCGATTCAGAAAAAAGTTGAGAATAGTTTCAATCAGAAAGCTGCTCATGAATTACTGAATTATTGAGCGCTTGGTACAAAATGAGCATCTAATAATTTTATCCTTGTGGAATAAGAAATGAACCCCTATAGGCGTGATAATGAACCTTTTAGAGACTAAGGACCCAAACTGCAAAGGAAAACTCTAATGAACCCTAAGCGCTTGGCTGCCAGGTGGTCCTGGGGCGACTTGGCTCACCTCCAATGGCAAGGTTCTGCATGCCTCTACGGCACACACAGCAGAGGTTCATCGTCGCTGCTCTGTACAGACCCCTGTTCAAGAAGGTTATGAAAAAATGGACAAAAACAACAATGTACCATCCTTAGTGTGATGAAGACATTTAAAGTCTTTTTTTTTTTTTTTTTTTGCTATTTTAATTCTCACAATTATAGTGGTCTTGCAAGATCAGCATGATTACACGGGTTCAGTTCATTAGTAAAGGTAGAATGTATCACCGTACATCCTCATAATCCATATATTTGATAATGAAAAAAAAAGCTATAGTTCAACATCTGAAGGACAACAGGTAGAAACAGAAATAAAGGAAGAAAAAAAAGGAAAAGGAAGTCCAGTGTACTATTACAAAAAGCTTTGCGAGGAAAAAATAAAATCCAGTAATCGATATTACTGTAAATGAAGCCATGTTCTCTGGTTATAATTTTCTCTAGATATGGCCATTAACCATAATAAATTTTGTATCTTATGTAATTTTTAATAACCACAAAAATCTATGAAATTGATAGGATGCCTAATAAATGGATAATAGCTTACTGTCTCTCAATAAACCTCACCTTAGGCTCTCTCAGAAAACTACTTTAATTATGAAGCTTGACTCTCTGTGGTTTATCATTTTGGTCAATGCAATGAAATTTATTTTAAAGCTTGCATTTCTCTAAGATGAAAATGGACTTTTCCTCTATAGTCCATTTTTTAAATTTACAGAATATACATATTTAGTCTTTCTTAAAAATTCACCACTGAATTAAAAAGCACTTGGAACCAGCATAACAAATTAGGTAGATATAGGAATTCTCAGATTAGTTCATCAAGGCTAGAAATAACACTCATGCTTTGTTACTGTATTCCTGTTGCCTCCACCGCAAAGTGGGTAATCTAGCTGCCCGCCTCGTATAGCTGTCACTGGAAATATTAATTTAGCCTTCTTGGCATATAGAAAACACAGTAAATCTTAATTGGATTTACTGCTGTTGTTGCCTCTGCTAAATGGAGCAACAAAGGACAGAAATGAAGAAGAGTGGCAGATGAAAGAGGAGAAATTTCTGCATATGCCTTTAAAGCCTTTAGCCCAGAAGAGTCTTCCATCCTTTTGCTCATGGTCTAGTGATAAGAGTAAGTACCTGATCACACTTCAATGCAAAGAATATTTGAAAAAATTTCCTTGGGACCACTGTTAGGGAACTGCTTCCCACTGGCATGTTAAAAATGGAGCATGGCGTACCATTTTGGTGGAGAAATTCCTCCCTGTCGCTAAAAGAAATACCAATTCTCTCATCTGTACTTGCCTAGGAAACAAAGCCCTGTGTAAGCGTCCTGTTTTATTTAGGAGGTAAATGTCTACCACACGGAGAATGAAGTGAAAAAAAGAAATGAGGCAGAGAATATGAGAAGGCAGCACAGGATGCACATCCCCGTGTTGGCTCCCCATCCCCAGAGAAATCCACAGAGAGAGGACCAGGGCAGATGGCAGGTCGGCTGGGAAGGGAGCCACGGACAGAGATGATCTGAAGGGAACTTGAGGCACTCTGTGTTAGGGATTGCAGGAAATGGTTTACTTGCGGTGCTCCATCCCGTTTCTTGTTTCTCTGTGGTTCAAGCTCCTCATCCTGACTCTTTCCTTGCTTACCCCATACGGACCTTAGCTGCTCTCTCAGTTAGGTAGCAGGAAACTCAGACCCACCACCCTCAAATAGAGGTTCGGCCAAATCTGAAAGTGGTGGAAAGTCAGGGTCTGGAGGCTTGCAGGGAAGTCTAGTATTAAAGGTAGTTGGTGGGACCAAATGGCTGCAGTGGCAATCACCAGCTCACCGATGGTTGCAGCTGGAGAGGTGTGCAAGGGTAACAGTCACCTCTGAGGAGGCAGGGGAGAGGTGTAGAACATGCCCGAGCTGCTCACTTCACATGTAATGGAAAACAGTATTAGCATACGACAAAAGTAGGCTAAATAGAAGCTATATTACACATTCTAGCAAGATCTTGATTCAGAAATACAACAATATCTCTTAAAAAGGAAAGGATATTTTCTCTTTAAAGAAGCAAACAACAAAAAAGCTCACAGCATTCTAGTGTTCCAAATCACTAACAAATGTTTACTTTTCTTAAAATCTGGCTTGATTCAGTTGTGTAACATCCTGAGAAATTTCACTGTAGGAACAATTTCAGTTATTATTAACATCATTTATATTCATATACATAAAGCCCACATCTTGTAATCAAAGTATCCTCTTCTAGGTTGACAGAAGCCATACTTTAGACATTAATGAGATCAGGTATCCATTCAGCACTCTTTCTTAAATCAGTTTGCCCAAATGAGAATTTATAAGTGAGTTTCATCCTCCTCCATAAACGATTTTCTAGAGTCAAAACGAGTTATGTGATAAAACTTAATTCCTCTAAACAGATTTTGTGTTTCATGTTTCAAAATGATCAGGACAATCTAAGTCTATATTCTGGGATAGCAATTAATCCTAGATAAAAACATGGTACTTAATAACCTACTTCATAAAATCTGAGCTTTATCTTCTTCAAAAACATATCTAGTAATAAGGAAATAAGTGGCCCAATGATTTGTCGCTTATATACACACCCAGTCTTCATGATGAAAATTACTATCAAGCAAAATAGCATCTGGTGATCAATGTTTTCTTAAAATACATTTTTAAAAAACTGTGGACACTAAATATCCCATAAAAATATAAAATTAAGCCTAAAAGTGTGATCAAAATCAGAAAAAATACAGAAAATAATCTGCCAACTATTACTGAGAATTGATGAAAATGAACTACGAGAATAAAAATCAGAAGTAGATAAGATCTCCGATCAGTTCTAATGACTTCACATCTCTCCAACAAAGAAGCTTTTATGTTTTCTTTTCCAAAAGCAGTAGCTCTTAAATAATTCTCTTTAAATGCTTAAAAATTCAGTCATTTCTATTTTAAGTTTATCCCAGAAAAGATATGATACATACGTTCTTAGATTTAAATCTATATTTAGTCAAATTTTTAAAAGTTTAGTTTTATAATGATGTAAAATATCATCTACTGGCACCATGCAGTTCATTAGCAGACTTTTTTCCTTGTGTTTTACAGCTATAGCTTCAGAAATATGTTTTCTATTAAAGGGTTCTTTAACTTCCGGCTTTTTGAATAAAATCTTGATTGTATTCCAAGTAAATTCTACAACTTTTCTGACTTATTTATTTCAGTGTTTAGCACACTGAAAAACTTTCCTTTGAATAATCTGTAGTTCCTGAAGTTGTTATTTTGGCCTCCATCTCTTATTGTGGCTTTGTGGAAAAAAAAGTCCTACTTAGCATCATTGTTGTAGTCTTCTACCATATTTACCTTAGTTCTCTCTTCTTGAGGCCAATAAATTTACTTGCTTTAATTTTATGTTAACAACCTGTAGTATTTGTATCACATTTCTAAACTTACCTCAGATCTTTATTACTTGCTTCAGTGATGCCATAAGATCAGTTTTCAAAATCAGGGTAAGTGGATATTGTATCCCACGTTTCTATGTGTATGTCTTTTCCTAAATCATCATTCTGTGATGAATTATTCATTTTATTTAGCAATTCATTGGCGTTAATCTGAATATTGTTCTCATAATTATCCATCCAGTTTGTAAGTTTCTTAATAGTTTACAAGCATCATGAACAGAGGCTGCATTTTGGATACTGCCACAGATCTAGCATAACTGGATGAGGAAGCACAGTGGGTTGAAAGGAATAAGAAGGATGGGTGTAGAGTCATAAATCCAAATGTGTGTTTATGCTGGGGACGTGGATGTACTCTTGTAGATAATAGCTTTTCCAGAAGAAATAATATGAGGTTTGTGTCCTAGGGGAAACAAAGTCAAAATGTGAAATTGAAAGATTTTGCCAGGCCAGAGAAAAGAGAGCTAGAAAAACTCAGGTGAGAGAAGCTAAGAGCTCAGACAGGGTCAAGGCACAGACTGGGAGCTAGGTGTGGCATTGGGGTTTGTAGGTTTTGGCTATCAGTGGTGAAGGTAGAAGGGGACACACTAAGAAATTTTCAGATGAACTGGGTAAAGAGATGACTAAGAAAGGACAGCGATTAGGAAAAGAGGCTTTCACATAGGTGACTGTGCTGCTTTCTAGCAGTAGAAAGTGGGTTTGGGTTTCCTTCTATATTAAAAAAAAAAAAAAACAGGAACAACTTACCTATTGCAGCAGACCACGGATATGATCTCTTTAGGAACGGGAGAGTAGCAAAAAAGGTACAACTAGGAAATGTACAAGATTGGATGAAATTTGAAACAGAGAATGCTAAGCTTTGACTGTAAAGTACGAACCCACGCAATCCATCATACCAGGCATTCTGACGCAAGTAGAGGATTTACTGGGGGCATTAAACAGGCTGGGTGTCTAGCAGGCAAAGACAGCAGTGACAAAGGGGGTACAAGAGACTTTATACAATCTTTTAGGGAGGGTGATCATGGGCTGAAACAGCTGACGCAGGCAGAGCTGGTCTGTGGGGAACCTTTAATGTTAACAAAGGAGAGTTTTGTGGCTGCTTGCCCAGGTCAAAGTCAGGTGGACATGTTCTGCGGTTTGGAGCTTGGCTCTGCATGGGGCCTAGGGGGACAGAGTTTGGGGGGAGGGTGCCTGGGAAACCAAGAGGGAGAGTGTTTGGGGCAAGGTGCCTGGGAAACTTTAAATCCTGACCTATCATTGACCTTGAAAAGTTTTTCTTCCTCTGAGATAGAGGAATACTTGCCTTGCAAATCACCTGTGTACCATATGACACTGGCAGGCCTGGTTATTTCAATGCTCAAAGATGTTACTCATTCATGAAGAATGAAACAGTTAACAGGTGGACAAGAGTCACGGAGTAGGTCTAGAATTCTTGGACAAGAAGAGAAAGTAGGAAATGTGACATTTATATAGGAGAAATGGAACATGTGAAATCTTATTCATGAACCCGAAAAGGCCTTGCTCTGTACATGTAGCAGTGGGAAGAAAAGATGAGTGTGAAGAGGCTGTGTATGGTGTTGTGATCAAGAACTAGGGACTTGGAGTTGGATAAGAGGAAATTCATGTCTAAGCTTAAGTATATACTAAATGTGTGGCCAGTTCTCTTTTCAGTTTCTTCTTTTTCAGATTGAAGGCAATGGTAGTAACTGCACAAAACTGTTGTAAAGAATGAACAGGAATTCAGTATATAGCTTTCAGAGGGCAAGGCATAAAGGAAGCATTCATTAAAGGTTATGTTTATTTATTCATTTTAATTATAAAGATTGAAAATAGGGAGACTCAAGGATTTCTAGCTAGTTCTTTGATCTCTGTTCTGTAGGTACAAACTCTTTGATGAGACAGACTTGGAAGGAGTGCATTTTGGGCAATAGCTCACAGGAGGACACAGAGGAAGTGGCAAGGAATGTCAAAACTTACTAAGCAGAGTGAAAGTACAGTGAAGAGGGTAACTAATATTTTCAAAGTTACTTTCCTGCAAAGTCCAAAGTTCTTTCTGCACAACTGGGAGGGATGAGGAAGAATATTGGAAGAAGTCAATGAGAGAGTTGTCCCTGGAGGACAGGGAGGGTGCTTATGCAAAGGCTGGATCAGTGACTTGGGTTTGGACATAAAAGGGAATGAAAGGGCTGGCCAAATAGCTCAGCGATTTAAAGCACCTGCAAGCAGGTACAGGGGCTGGGTTCAATCCCTGGATCTGCCATGCGGCGCCCTGAACTGGCGACTGAAACTGGGGATGGTGGCGCGCACCTGTAATCCCAACTCTTGGGAGGCTGTAAACAGGCAATCACTACGAGTCTGATCTAGTAGTGAGACCCTGAACACCCTGTAGACCCTTTGCTAAAATGTTTTTTTTAAAAAAAGGTGGGGGGAGTGAAGCCAGGAAGGACTTGAGAGACTGGAAGACTACATAGAGGTTTTAAAAAAACATCAGAAGCAGCTGAAAGAACAGAATGAAAGCAAGAACTCAGAAAGTGGGATTCATTGGAGGAGAAGCATAGTGGAATTGCTGACTTGAGCAGAGGGGAAGCTGTGAGCTTACAGAGTGAGACACAAGGCACAGTCCTAGTGGGGAAGGTCACAGGAAATGAGCATCGCAAGATGATGAAGTGTGAAGGAAGAAGTTTGGATTGTAATAACCTGGAGCTTAGTGCCCCAGCCATGGGACTGGGCTTGCTATGCTGAAGAGAGCATTTGGAGATTGCTGCAGCCAGAGAAGGAGAAGACTCTGAAAGCTTACACCATGCTTACCTATCAATTTCCTCTAGCTCTACATCATATAACAGTGTACACATTTATATTGAATCTAAGGCTGATACAGGACGTTTAAACTAAGTTTGGCATAATCGATGTTTCAGGCTGACACTATGAAGCCTGTTCCTTTGTTCTTTTTGTTTTTCCTTTTCTTTTTGCACGCCATGTGTGAAGCCAGAGCCTTTCACGTGGAATTACATCCTCATCCACCCTTTTTCCCACCAAGTCCTCTAGGTCGCCTCAGCTGGGCTAGAACTCCTGACGCCACCGCCTTAGCATCCCAGAGGTCAGGATTGCACACATCCACCATCCTGATAAATTATGGAATTTTTAAAAGAAGAGTTAGTATTTTCTTTATCTAACATCCCAGTATCTGGAATAAAAAGAAGCCAAATCACTGGCACATAATTACTGTGCCATAAATTCCTGGTACATTGAAATGTGGAATCCCACATTCATTTTGTACATGAACCTATTAAGTCATATATCGTATTTCCAAATCACAGGCAAAAGACTGCTTTATTCTAAAAATCACAAATCTTAATTGCTGTGAAATTGGGAATTTTAAGATATCCATGCTTTCCTTCCAAGGCACAAAGCTCAATGCATTTTGATAATTTTTTCTTCATTCATGAACTCAGCAAATATTCATTGAACAACAAATATGAGCCAACCATGGTTCCACACGTTGGGAAAATCAGTGGAAAAAAGCAAGGAAGTCCTTAGCTCAGGGAGCTTAATTGTAGTGAGGGAAACATAAACAGTATATAAAAATATATATGTTAATTTTGTTTAGAAGACATGCAAATAAAAGAAGAAATGGAACAGAGAGCACTGGGAGTGCTGGAGTATAGTTCTTTTTTATAGCACCATCAAAACATATCTGTGACAAAAGACCTCAGCCAAGAGCTGAAGGTCAGGAGCCAGTCGTCTAATAATTGGGAAGTAGTCCAGGTGAACACATGGTTCGGGACCTAAGCAAGATCAACTTTAGCAGAAGACAAACACAACACCAATATGTCTGTCCTGGCATGTAGAGAAAACAAAAACCTAAATTATCTTTAGCCATGAGTATGATTGGAGTGCACATGTGGTTTTTGAGGATGGCGTGCTGGCTCATAATAGACTTTGAGTGACATTGCTTCCATTTGAATTCTTGCCCTCCTCTTTATGATGAATTGCCTTGGGAAGGTTCAGCCACATCCCTAGTATGTTGCCTGTAGCATGGTGGTAACCAGAAGAACTACCTGTTACTGTTATAAGAATGAAATGAGGTCTTAGTTTTAAAGCAATTAGGGCAATATTTGGCATATACAAAGTACTGCTTGTATAGAATATTACCACCCTTTCCTCCTGCCTGCATCGTCGAGAGAGATAAGCCCATTGAGAGCCAAAATGACTATCTTTGTTGATTCTGGATGTCTTAAAATTTACTCTACAAAAGTATCTTGCTATTTTTAGTAATTCTTCATCACAAATCACTTCAAAATAGACATAATTATTTTGCTTTGAGGTCTTTCATAGCAGTGGCTGCTGGTATGGCATTTCATGAGTTAGCTAGTGGAGATCTCTCTCTATTGAAGGATGTGTAAGGAGCACAGCTCACCCTCGTGGACAGAACATGAGGTTCTTGTTCGATATCAGAATAAAAGAATGCTGCCCATTGGCATAGTGCCAGATGAATTTCTATTTGGCTTTATAATTTTTAAATTACTGAAAAATTACCCAAAACAAAAAATGTCACCACTTCTTTTTTTTTTTTTTTTTTTTTTTTTTGGTACAGGGTCTCTCTACATAGCTTAGACTGTAGTGATCCTCCTGTCTCAGCCTCCCCAGCACTGGGATTACAGGCATGTGCCGCCACACCCAACGATAGTGGCCAGCACAGCATGTGTAAGGTTCCTGGGCCCACACGACATGCAGTGCCAAGAATCAAACCCAGATACTTCCACTTGCCAGGCAGTGCTTAGATGGGCAAGCTATCTGCCCAGCCCCACCATTGACTTTTGAAGAAATTTCTTGCCTAATCAGTCTATTGATACTAAACTGATAACACTGGACATAGCAGCTCAGAGACAATAATCACAAACAGAGAGTTTCTTTTAACATTTTTATTATTCCATCATAATTTCGTATTTTAAGCTAAAGCTCTTGCTGTTGAAAAAAGCCCTGAAATGTTTGTAAGTCTGGTACAATAATATTTTGAACTACTCAATGGAGAAATACTTGAGAAAAATTGTGGAATTTATAGAAACATATAGATTACCTCAGACCACGTGAAAATAGTTGGGAATTCTTTGAAAGTTGATACTCTTTGAAAAATAGTAATAAAATTTCCAAATTACTAAGCTTTTGTGTAAAGTTGAAATGGTATAAATTTAATATTATAAAAATTCACTTTAATTAGATATAAATATTTAGGAAAATGCTTTTAAGATTTCTATTAATTGCTCACTAAGTGTTACTTAAACAAAATAACTTTCAATAACATCCACATTTTACTTATGTAAAAAAAAAAGACACGCATTTTAATCTATTTGGTTAAACTCAATTTATTAAATAAAATTATAGACACACTCATATGTCATGTCTTCAAAGTTTAAATAATGAGTTTTGAAAAGGCACATAGTTAATACTTAATATTTATTAAATTTGTTAACTTATGAAACACAAACTTGCCAGAGACTTTAAGATTAAATGATCTACTTGTTCAGTATGTTAAGATGACATAGCCAGGTCCTAAGTAAGCCTGTTAAAGTCTCAAAGATAAATGATGTGTAAGAATTTTTTCATTACATTATTATTTCTTAAATTACATTTCTTTACTTTTGGGTATAAGTAGATGGCTTAAAATGCTTTCAATATACATTATCCACTGAATAATAAATTTCTACATTAAAAAATTACTAAGATCATTAATTAGCATTCTTTCAAAATATCAGCATTTTAATTATTTTTTCTTATTTATAATTAATGAATTACATTATGAAATAGACTTCTAATACTAGACAGTATAAAGTTCCAAATAAAAAGTCCTATAAATTAGGTTTTCCTTGGAAGAAAAAAAAGAGATAGGCCTTTACTTAATCATAAATATGTATAGCTTCTAACTCAATAAACTCTTATTTTCTCTGACATGCATTTCCAATGATGTGTGCTTTTTATTCATATTTCATTTTTGTTTACAGAAAACTGGGCACAAACCAGAAAGTGTGGATTTGTGTGGAGCACATATTGAATGGACCAAGGAAAAATCAAGCAGAAAGAATGTCTTTCAGGTAAGAATGTTACATATATTCAATTTATTTCTATTCTTTCTAAATCTGAACTCTCTTGGGTAATCAAATAAGACCATCTTCTTGTGATGTTTTCATGTGCATGAACCAGTTGTCTGAAGGTCATTATGAAAGTCCGGCTCCTCTTCCTTGTTGGATCTTTGGTTTGTTTTGTTGTTTTTCCCTGGTGACTCGTTGCCTTCTAAACAGAAAAATATATGGTGCATCTTGATTAGTTTCATAAAAAGCATTGACTTTTGCAATGTATTTCTGAAGTGTTTGGAGTTCTAACTCAGAACATTTTATTTAAGTAGATGCGGTGTACAACTTTCAAACATACACAATACATTAATTATAAACTATTGTCAAAAATTCCTATTTCTGGTTTCTAGTCATTGATTAGATTTATCAGTGTAAGAGAAAGAAAGCCAAAGAGCTGGAAAAATTGAATCATTTTATATTTAGTGCTTTACATTTAGAGAAAAAGTCATGATGAATAATCATATTGTATTGATTTTATTGATGGCAAAGGACTTGATGAAATCCTTATGTGATAACAATTACAAAATTTAATATTTCACACTTGATGCAAACTAAATAAGATCATTTGACATGATTTCTAATGGCAATTGATAGTTTTAGATTGTAGAGATGAATTTCTTTCCATTTTGATATGAAATTTATCTTTTATATTCCCAAATTAATCAATAAGTATATATGTATATATATAATTATAGTTTTTTATTATTATGTATTTGTGCCAACTCCTCCTGATGAATGTAATTATTATATATTGCAAGTGTATCCATGTAAATAAAAATTATTAATATATATTTACATAGGTATCTTTAGATTTAGTGTCATTTATTCACAGAGAGACCCAGACTATTGTAATTTTTTACAATAAATTTCTTCTCAGGGAATTTTGTTCCTTGGAGAAATTCTGCTATTCTCATACGCTGTGCTAAAGTTGATGCATTGAGCCATACAGTAGCATAGGCAGCATCCCTTCTCCTCCTGACCTCACTGAGGGGAAATCCTGCTTACCAGCAGGCATTGCTTTTACTAGGTGCTGACCCAGGTGTACTCAAATAATTTAAGTCCTTCCAGATTTTAAGAGCTGTAAATATTATAAAATAAGTCATCTAACTGAAATTTTAGTCCTCAGTATATTGTTTTACCAAGACTGATATTGAGAAAATATATGTCATTTTTATTTTCCAATTAAACATGGAATGTTTATAAAAGAAGGAAGGAAGGAAACAAGCAAGCAGGAATGAATGGGAGGGAGGAAGGTAGAAATGTGGGTAGAGAAAGAGGCAAGAAACCCGCCAGGCACACTTAGAAGACAACGGTCTAAGTCAAGAGCAATTATTGTTTTAGAGAACAGTAGGAAAATACATTTTGTTTTAAAGTGAGTGGCCATAGTTCAGAATATATCCTTTTCTCCAGTTTCTTGATTTTTTTTTGCTTATTTTCTCACTTTTTAAAAAAAGAGTGGTTTTATTCTTAGTCTCTATGACTACTCAGATTATCAGATAAGCTAAATGTTTTAGTATTTTATGTATTGTGAGTTTAGATCTTAATAACTTAAATTGTAAAATGAAACATTAAGTTCAAATATATGGACAATTCTTGGGCAATCAAAATTTTGGAAAATGGGCTTTTATTTTGCAGTGTCTCCTAGGAATCAATGAAAACTGAGGTACACCACAATAATATACATAGTACTGCAAATCTTAACATATCTGGGTAGAATTATGAGCATACTGCATATGTATATATTTAAATTGCCTGTACTTGTGGTATCTATCATCCTAATCTGTTCTGAATATTACTGTCTCCTCTTGCAATTTTCTATCTATTGTTCATGCTTCTGAATATAAGTACTTCTAAAAATAATAAAAATATTCTTAGTTTGAGGATCATACTTTGGAGGGCAAAAATACTGCAAGCTATTTTGGTCATTTAATAGAACAATTCATGGGGCTTCATTCTTACATTTATTCACTTATGTATTATTTATTTATTTGGTCTTTCTTGGAGTTTTAGAGAAATAAGAAAGATTCAAGTTTAATCCTTTGCTTCATTCATTTTGTCTGACTTAAGGTTGTTTTTTGTTTTTGTTTTTGTTTTTGTTTTCATGCTGAGCTCTTCTCAACACTTACGCACATGAGTTCAGGTAAAAATCCTCAAATGTAAATCCGTAGAGGTAAAAATCCTCAAATGTAAATCCGTAGAGGTGTACTTTGAACTAAGCCTTTTGCGACAAACAATATAAACAGCTTTCATAGTTCTCTTAACGAAAAAGCATTGCAAAGGATTTACTAGACAGCTCAATCTGGATGACTTGCATCAATATTTGATTAGCTACATTAGCTGATCTCACTCTCAAATGGTCAGAATAAACATGATTATGTCACAAAACATCATATTAAGGCGTTGCTGGGTATTTGAGTGTGTGTGCAAGGGTCTCATTACCTACAGAATACTGAAGTGCTTCCTCCTGACTGCAAAAAGACCATCATTGCTTCAGCTGATGTGCTACTTCAGAAATAGCTTCAGAATTTCAAGTTTGAATTAGGCTTGGTGTTCAATTTCTGCCTATGAATTATAGATTACAGATAGCAAATGACTATTGAGATTTTTAGTTCAAGAAAAATCAAAGTAGAGCAAAATTAGGAATAATTTAAAATTTGACATCTGCTTTTAAAATCTTGATGGATTACCATTTACATGCCCCACAAGTACACTCTCTGCAAAGAACTCAAATTCACAATGAATAGAGAACCAAACAAAAAATTGTGAAGGGCCTGAGATATGTTTGAAAGTCTCAGGAGTACACAGTGTGACACAGATATACAGAAAGGAAAATCTTCACTGACCACAGTGTTTGGACATTCCACTGCTTTGTTTTCTCTTTGTATTAAAAACAAAGTTTCCTTCTTGGTAAAAGTACATTTAAACTTGTGCTGTGGAGTCAATCGTTTGATTGAAAAAATGGTAACATCATAGTAGCCTTAAAGTTTGGTAATTAAACCTCAAAACCATGGCCTAATTGGTAATACTTAATACTAAGTAATGTTTATTTTAAAACATTGTGGACTCCTATTATAAATTTTGTCTAGGTATGTTATAACGTGTTAAAAGATATGCATGTGTACATAGCTGGTCTTCGAGAAAGAAGGAGCACTTACACATGCTCTGAACCAGAAAGATACTTTGTAATTATGGTGGGTAGCGCAGTTTCAAAGTTAAATTAGTAAATGTCTGTTGCTGCTAACCTTTGTTTAATTCTGTGGCGAGCGTAATTGTCAAGGACTATCACAAGTCTGATATAGCTTGAGCAAACATTTAGCAGCCAAGTGATTTGTAATGAGCTGTGACGCAAGTTTCCTTAGTTAACTTAAGAGCAACACTAGTTCTTCATCAGGGAAGCAGTGAATAAAAAGAATTATGTTCAAATCACATGTTTTAAACATTCCTGCTAAGTGCTAGTTTGCTCTTTGGTGTTTAGCCTGAAATTTAAAGCACCAAGGATTAAAAGGATTACAACATAATCTTAAATAATCCTAAATGTCATTTACAGAGAGATAGTTGTAATAACTAAATAAAACCATGTTAAAGGCTGGCAGTATTGTCAGGGGCATCCGTAACATAAGCAGGGCTCCTGTCACCGGCTTCACTTTCCTTCCTGGGTACGCTGTGCATTTATAAGCATTTCCATAGAAAGCTCAGTTGAGAAAATGGCTACAAAATAACTTAAAACAACATATAATTTAAAAAAATTTTAATTAATATGTTCTTGTTTCAAACTTAAAGGTAACTTTTCACTCAGGTTCCCTTCCTTCTTCAAAGGTCTAGCTCTCTGTATTAAATATTTTTGAAAGACTGGGGCAAGGGGACTCATGACAGTGCCATCAAATGGACAAACTGTGCACCCCAGAGCCTTACCCAGGCTCGGGGGACACTCCCTTACTAAATACGTGAGTCTTGAAGCACTGCAATTAATGCACGCTGTGTGATCTAGGACTGAGATACTTCTATGATTCTGTCCTGTCCCACACTGCCCTGTACTGACTAAACCCGAAAGACCGGACACTTTGTAGCTATGGAATTGTAATAGCTAAGACTAGGATTCTGCTCATTCAGTTAAAAAATATTATGTTATAAGAGCTTGTAGGAAATTTTGTCCACAGTATGGGCCTTGTATGCCGTGATTTCCAAGGTGTGAGTAGTAATAATGGATAAGAACTCACAATGTCTTCTTGGTCTTTTTCATTATTCTATGTAAGACATAGTTAATTTTATTCATTTAAAATAAACGAACCCCTCATACTACAAAGCCTTAGTTTTTCTTCAGAGCTAGACAGTAATTAAACCCTCATTTTTTTACCTATATTTACAATAATGTTTTACCTAGGAGCATGCGTTGGTCACCTCTGTGGATTATGTGTGTTAAATAGAACAATGTTATCAATTTCTCAATTATGTCCGATGATGAAATTGTCAGTTGATGACCTCAGCAGAAAAAATTAACTGATTCAAGAAACTGAAAGTCTGTTTCCCTCCCTTGTCACCAAATTATAACCTCCACAAGTATCATGACCAAATTTCCAGGATTTAAGACTCTTAATATAAAATGCATCTCAGAAGACAGGCTATTTCCGATAAGTGAAGTACACCATGGAGTAAGTCCATCATGACTTGTGTTTCTTTCCTGACTTTCGATGAAGTCTTCTGGCTACAATGTATATTAAACATATTCGAGTAATATTTTCCCAGGATATAAATTACATTTAAAAATAATTTGATTGCTCTACTTGATCTGAATATATCTTAGCTTAAAATGTTTAAGTACTACTTAAGTTTATTAATGCAATGATAATTTAATAGCGTCTTGGAAAATGCCACTTTAAGCCAAAAGGAAAACTACTGGAATTTTCCTTTTATCCATTTCCTCCTGTTAAAAGTGGTGGTTTAAAATAAATCTGAGCTTTTACCAATTTTCTCTTTCATTTTTCAATGTGTATAGTTAGTCTAAATGCAAAAGGATAATTCTTCACATTCATACATGCATTAGATTTCAAGTAAAGCTGGTTTCACTTTAGAGAATTACTCCCAGTATCTTAAAAGGAATTGCATTAAAAATAAAGCAGAGTAAGAGAAGCATTAATGTCTAATACGGTTGTTTTGGCTTTCAGCTAGTGCACAACCACGTCATCTACCTATCAGATATTCATCTATCATTCGTAAGGTGGAGTGGAAAGAGCCCTTGTGTCTGGGGACCTCTGCTCTGACTTCGGCTTTTTCAGTTTTATGGTTCTTTCTGCAGAACCAATGCTGGCTCCCTCCTCCAACTTACAGTTTGTCACATCCAGAAAATAAGAACTAGCAGAGTCCAGCTCACCTGTTTCTCATTTGTGTTAATGTCAAAGTGAAGCAATCCTTTGGTGTGTCTGAAGGGAACCGCAGAGACTTTACTACAGATAAAAGAGCATACAGGAGGACACAGTCATTCCTTGACTAGCCACATCCTCTCACAACAGGTTGGGGAAACACCAGGGGTGGAATTTAGAAGAATTGAGGTAAGGGAGGCAGTGATCTGCAGAATGGAACTCAGAAGTCCTAATTTTTTTCTGAACCTAATCAATACACTGAGATTTAATACACCTTGGAAGAATCTTTTGATCAGATGGATAGCAGTGACTATATTCTTGGCTGGGGAGGTAACTTGGTGGTACCTGCCTGGCAAGCACGAGGACCGGGTTCAATCCCCATCATTGCATGCTGTGCTGACCCAGAACAGGGCGTGGTGGCGCACACTTGTAATCCCAGCTAGGCGGAGGCTGAAACAGGAGGATCACTATAAGTCTGAGCTGCATAGAGAGACCCTGTATCAAAAGAATAGAAATAAACAAATAAATAAATAAATAAATAAAGACTATATCCTCAAATCTTAGTCAAATAATTTTTAAAGATTTTATTATTTTAAATAATTATCAAATTAATGTGTATATTAATTAAGGTCATATCCAAGTTAATGCTTTAAGAGCACATTTTACTCTTTAAGCTTTTACTAGGTTATGAATGATGAGTTGTCAGAGGTATTTTTAGAGGCAAGTGTAGCGGCTATGTCCCCAGTGAAGAAAAGACAAAGGCTACACCTGCTGTTTCCCTTCTGAAGTGTTAGGACAGCACTATTTGCGCTTGGCTTTACTTTTTTTTTTTTTTTGGCTGGCTCAGGCTGCCTTAAGGGTGCATCTCGTAAAGCTTGAGGAGCTGGAGATTGAACCATGGTCCCCTGTGCCTGACTGGGTTTGCCCAAGCAGGTGCTTAAACAACTGAGGTAACCCACAAGCCCCTTGGTTTCACTTTAGTCAGCAGGATTATGCAGATTTGCATGAAAAATAGGTACAATTTTATAGTAGGGTTCTTCTTCAGGAATATGAAGATCAGCAGTTTCTAAGATTACTGAGTAAGAAAGAACCTGGAGGCAGGAAATAAAGTTGACTGCAAGCAACTAGGCATGATCTCAGAACACGCTATCTCTAAGGAAGAGAGAAACAAAAGCAAGGAGGTGGGTGGCAGGCCCACACTCCAGGCCTATTTTTTTAAATCTTTGACTTGGAAACTATCATCTTGAAGGTTTAATGTTTCATAAATAATGAAATTCTACAGGTAATCTAGATATCACAAATTAAAACAGAGACCAGAATGCCAGCCTTGTATCACACGGGTGATTCTGTGGCGCTCATAGGTTGACACCTGGGACGCAAGCACCGAAGCTGAAATAATGTGAATGGTAGCACAGATTATGCTGGCCCTCTTTGTCCACTTGAGTCCCAAATTAGTGACATGAACCACGTTTTAAAGTTCCCAAAGTTGACATAGATCAAAATTTTAAAATGCGAACAACCATGTCAACTGGGTTTCTTCCGCCTCTGACATTGTAGGAGAAGAATGTAGCCGTGTGTCCTGGTGAAGCCAGACCCCTGCCTTGCTCTCCCGTGTCACCCTCTGGATCAGCTGGCGACATGGGCTTAAAGTCAGCAGCTGGGTATTTAGAATAAAAATTGGATTTTCGCCTGACACTCGCTAACGGCAACGTCTTGTCCTTCACGTACTGAATTCATGATGAGTACCCCCCCCCCCCCCCCTTGTGGAGCACATTTTATTGACATTTTGGTAGGGCGAGTCTCACAGCCTCTCTGGGTACTGTGGGCTCCTGTGACCGGCCAGGAGCCTGTGTGAAGGGTGCATCTCGTATGGCCTTTGGGCCATGCACACTAAACTGAACAGAGAAACCGCTGCCACTGGGGCGCAAGGAGAAGCGTGGAGGTTCATGGCATTTCCATCTGTGACTGTTCCCTTGTGGAAAGTAATACATAACTTTGATTTGGCCTAGACAATGTTCAAACTAAGGAACCAATTTTTCATATCTGTTTCAACATTCTTACTATATGTTTGTAAGAGAAATCTGCCATGTTTACTTCACACTGAGTATGATTACTTTAATAGAAAACAGGCCCATTCCAGAAAAAAGGAATGGATTCATCTCTAAAGACGGCACATAATAGAAGGGGCCAATAAGTGGCTTCGCGTTTTACAGCTTGGCCATAGGAATGAAGCAGAGCGAAATAAAGCTGCGGGCTTTAGGGTTGCAGAGGATCCCTGGCAGATAAATAGCTGATGCCACTCAGTTTTCAGAAACATAGGTAATGAGCCTGGATCCGAAGGCAAGAGGTAAAAAATGCGTCTCTATACACACTCATATACACTGTCTATGTGCCACAAGCCACTGAGCAGGAGAGAGATCTGTACAGTGGTGAACAAAACTAAAACCTCAGAGCAATGTTTAAAGAAGTGTAAGATAATAACAAGGCATGCATCCATAAACACAAGCTCGCTATGAATGCAAGGGAAAAACACTAAGTTTCTGACGAAAGGAAAATCCCAGCCCTCACACAGAACTGCAGGGGCCACTTGTGGAATCTCAGAAGAGAGTCTTTCAATAAATGAGTGAAGCCTGTTACTAAAAATTTAAGAGAAAATAAATACTCAAAAACAAGGATATAGTACATGGTAGGAGAGTTAAGAATTCTTGGTATTTGAAAAGGAGAGGGAGGTTGCTCTTTTATCTTAACAAAACAGGATGCTGAGAGATGTCTCAGTGAAAAGATGACACGATATGGTTGCTGCTGGGGAGAAATCAGGAAGGAAGCCCTTAGAACTCTTTTAAACTAACACATTGTTATGGGTTCATTAGACCAAAGAAGGGACAGTGATTAGGAGGGTTTACATCCATTTCATTTTAGACACGACTTGTCACATTCTCATTCATTGTACCTGGGATTTCAGCCACATTGTGGTACCTGGCATTTCATTTTCAGTATAGGGGGAAATCTAACAGCCTCGCTTTCTGGGTGAACGTATGCAAAAGAAAACATTCTTGTGGCAAATTGAACCAATTATTGAAAACCTCCAAAAAGGGAAAGAAGTATTGACAACAAGGGACTTGGTAAAAGTAACTTAGATCAACCTTGGTAGTTTTGTTTTGGTGTTGAATTTAAGCAAGCCTTCATTTTCAAATTCTCATCTCTATGGTCAAGTAAAACATAAACTTCTGGTACTTGAGAAATGTGATAGATTTGAAATCAATTTCATAGAAAAAGATGTTACAGAAACATTCTTTGGATGAGTAGGAAGCTCTGGTAAGGGCAGCAGATAACTATGTGAAACCCTTCTTTTTGACCTGTAACATCTGTACAACCACAGATGTTATTTGTCCACTAGAAAGGAAAATATTTGTTTCAAACTACAGGCATTTTCTACCATGGTATCAAAATTAAATTCAGTAGCAATTGAATGTTTAATGGATATAAAACTAAATATTTTCTGGGACCCAAATCTACAAAACAAAGGAACTTCACAAAAAGATCCTGATGAAATGAGAAAAATGACTGTCTTCGTTATGAGCAAATTTGTCCTTTTGCTAAAGTAAGGATTGTTCTATTATTAACACAGCAAATCTTAGAAGGACTCCACGGAATGCTGCATTATTCATAAAAGCGTTGCTGCCATCTGGTGGCCGGCCGGCGCGTCAGCACAGACTCGCTGATTTGATCTGACTGGTGCTCCTGTGAAGTATGCAAAGGAGGGCTTTATTTGATAAACCAAAACTGTGAACTTCCTCTGGCCTAGATGTCATTCATCTGAAGCCAGTCCTTTCTCCCTGTGCTGTGTAGGATGGAGGATTCAGGGGAGGCAATGAGACTCTTGGATGTCTTTTGGCCTGAATGTAAAAGTGTTTTACAGGGCTTGTATGAGCAAGTTAATCATGGATGTTTTGGACAGCTGAATTTTTCAACGCTCATTTCTGTTGGCATATAAATAAGTATGTATTCAAATATTAGGAAGATTTATGGAATGTAAATATACGCTATTTTGCTTAAATAAGAATGTATGTAATCCCTCATTTGGATCCAAGCATGAATTTTTTTAAAGTTATCATTCACTGAGTCTGATTATGGAAATAATATAATTTGCAATGTTAAAAAAATGTATAGAACTTCATAAAATGCAAGATTTCATTTCAGTCCTTCCATTATTACATTAATGAAACCTGATTAATTGTTAATGACTCAGAAATCTATGGAGTGATATTTCTTGCAGAATTTATATGACACTGATTATTCAGTTTCTGCTTTAACTTTGTTGAAAATAAAATAATTAAAGTATAATTTAGGAAATTTTGATGACTGTCAGATATCAGTGCATTATTCTTAATTTGGACGAGTAGGATTATCTTGTAGTTTCAGTATGTTTTAAATTTCTAATAGCTACAGAACTGATCATTGTATATAGTAAAATCTTGACCCTTAAAATAGATATTTATATAGCTCAGAAGTCTTTGAAGAAGATAGGAGATAATGAGTTAAAATTGCCCCGGGAGGAAATTTGGAGTTCCGTCCTATGTTCTCAGAGATGATATTTAATAGTTAATGTTCAGCTTCTAGTGGATATTTCCCTGTCATTAAACCAGTTTAGGAGTTAGTAAAATTCAGCTAACAAAGAGATATTTTACCAAATTTGAGAACTGTAATCTTGATGAATAATGTTATTCCTTACAAGAAAACTTGAGCATACATGCTTTTAATGTAAGATGTTCAAATATTAAATAAAAATTTGGGTAAATTTTTTATTCTATGAAAGCACACTTGAAATTACCCTTGTTTCCAACTACTTTTGGTGCTCAAAAGATTTCCTTCATGAAAGCATTTCGTTTGGCTCACGGAGAAGCGTGGCTCGTGTTCTCAGGGGACATGGCTTGGTTCCCTGCTCTCCCCCACTCTCTATTTCTCTCACACTTAGGAAGAGAATGCAAGCAATAGCGACAACTGCAACCAAACCTTTGAAAAAAGTACAGTCAATAATCTTTGTGACCACGTCTTTTCACCTATAAATGTAAGACTGCAAGTAAACAATCTTTCTGACATACTTTATACCACTGTTTGGTGATTTCTAATGGCTCCATCAGAGAGCCAGTAAACTTTCCAGCTATGGTCCTGGTGCCTCCAGACGTTACTTAGAAGCTCCTTGTATTTGTCGCAGAATTATTTGATTTGGGGCACTTTTTACAGCTACCTAAAACTAAATTCCCTTTTAGTCCTGAGGATCATTCATACAATGTAATTAATGATGTCACCTTTAGTGTGTCATTGTGGGATGTTATATTTTATAGCAGGACATTTGATGGTGTATTTGTGTATACTAAATTTTCCAATAGTGACAGCTGGATCGCTGTGGAGAAATGGTCCTTGTCTCTCATAACGAGCTAGTTCTGAATCTTGCTAAGCAAATAACTTATCAAATATGCGTCTACTTTGAGAGCATAGTCTGAGGATAGAATTTGCAGTGAAATTAACTTATTTGTGAGGTAATTTCAGAAAGCTAGAATTAAGAACTTTCAGGAGTGAAAACCAAAAAAGAAATGTGTATACAGAGGCATTATAAAGTTAGTCACAAGTTGGCTAGAATGCTTGTTAGAATTTTCCACTCCAGGAATGAGAAGATAAGGAAAGCATTTTTCCCCCATTAACTTCTGATTTTTTCTTTATGGTTGCTTCAGGGATAAGACATTGTCTTAATTTATTTATTTATATTTAGTTCAGGATCTACAGGGTGTTCAGGGTCTCATACATAGATTGGACTCACAGTGATTCTCCTGTTTTCAGCCTTCAAGCGCTGGGATTACAGGTGCGCGCCACCAGGCCCAGTCTCAGTCACCATCTCAGGGAGCCCCAGGGACAGGGCCGGCACAGCACACCCGGGATCAACCCAGGCCCCTATGGAACATTTTCTTTAGATCTTAGCTTTCAGGCTACCAAGAAGATATTTTCACGTCTTCTAGTGCATAGATTCCTAGACTATTGTGGCCAAAGTAAAAGACACAGGGTACATGCTCAAAGCAAGTTAAGGCAGTGCCAAGGAAGTTGGAGCCCACAGGGACTTATTTACACCTCTGCAGCTAAGTCACAGCCAAACACAAGATCATGAAAAGGCAGGGCTCTAGAAGTATCTGACGTGACTACCCATCCTTTGAAATACTCAAATTCCCTTATATTTCATGTTAATTCTAATCTACTGCTGAGTGTTGCATATGGTGGCAGGCCTCAATCTGATGAAAAGCTCTATTTAAAATGTTTTCGTAGAAAACTCTTCTCTCCATGGCTAAAACTGTTTATGAGACCATGTTATCTATTCATCACCTCTTTCCCGTACCGTGCACTCTCTGCTTTCCATGACCTCAGCCAGGAGTATGCAGTCCACTGTGGAGGCCAGGATCGATCCGTGAAGCCGCTGCCTCGGGGAGGTCTGAGCCCTTGGTTTCTTGACACCCGCGGGCTGCTTGCCATACTCCAAAGCTCAGTGTACTCCAGGCAGCGTGGGAGCGCAGGGATGCATCCCCTCCAGGAGTCACCTGCATTCCACAATCACTCTTCTTGCTCCCCTGTACAGGAGCAATAGCCCGTTCACAGACTTTCAGCAAGAATGTGGTGGACATTTCCTCGGCTTCTTGGTCCTCATCCCGAGCATCCATACATGGCTGCCTTACTCTAGACATAGCTTCAAATTCATGATGCTCTTACCAATCACTTCGAAAAGCAAGCCTTTTCTTCACACCAACAACAACATTTCTAATCCCATCGACTCAGGAGCACAAATGCTATTGATGGGTTATTATAGGTGCTATTTCTACTTTTTAAGTAATAGATTCATACATTCCAGCTATTGGTACCCTGCATCATGTACCACCATGTACTGATGATGTAGCACTCATAGATTCAGTGACTATATTGCATTTTTAATATAGTAACAAAAAGAATAGAGTCTACTCCCAAAGCTACCACCTTAGTTCAGACTTTAAGATATCATTCCATTATTCTAGTAGGTTTCTGTTCCCCAAGTGATGCAATATTTAGTAAGAATGATACATCCCAGGATCCTGCATACAGTACTATATTTATTTTTTACTTCTTCGGTTTGAGGAATTCTGTGCATGACTCTATGTTGCTAATTCAGCACTTGTAATGCTGTGAACCACCGAGGCATGCAAAGGCCTCAGAGCTGCAGGTGGCAAACCTGTATCCAATGTTGCATGAAATCCAGTGGAATGAGTCACCATTGTCCAAAGATGGAAGGGATCTGATGTGATCAATTTCCCATCAAGCTTCCGATGGGTCTTTCAAAGGGCTCAGTGCCAATCTCTGCTACTAGAAGACTGTGATTATCAGGAGTGGGAATTATATCCATCTTAGTGAGAAAAAAAAAAAGTCATGATCAGGCCTGTACCAAATTTCTATGCCTACTGCATTCATGGTTCATTGAGCACATACTATCTGGCCAAACAGAGAGCTAGAGCATGTCTATCAATTAAGTCATTAGGTGTGCTAGCTTCCTCTCTGCTAAATAATAAAATATTAATATGAGATTTTAAAAAATTGTGTGCTCTGTGTCCCCGATAGTCACTAGACTATCATGGTCCAAAAAAGATGTGGTATTCTTATGCAGTGTTTCAGACTGCCTCCTTCCAGCCCTCTGAGCAGTACCCATGGCCACTGCCACCGTCTGGCAGTCACATCTGTATTATTGCTTTAGGCTGTCCCACTCCCAAGGTGACTGCTTGCAGCCTTCCCACTTTCCCACAGTGCTATTCTGGAGACGGAATAGAGTTAGTTGCTATCCACACACTTGCTGCTCATGAACGTATTGAGCTGATCCATTAATGAATCTGGCTGGAGTATTTTAATTCTTTGTGAAATCAGCTGGTTTCACAAAGGCCATGAGTTTGTACAGGCAAACTCAGGGAGAGGCACACAATACACGCATCTTTAGGGAAAACTAAAGTCATGCAGTCATTTGATAGTCTGTAATCAGGATCCTATTCTTTATTCCGAGCCGGTTGTAGGCCAGGCACTACTGTTCGGTCGGTGAGGATCTCTTTACTAGGGGAGGTGGCAAAGGGGGGAGGGGAGGCTTCATCCAGAATTCATTCGACCTTTTTTTGAAGCTCTTAGTAAAAACTTCCACAAACTCCACAGTACTATTATATTCCAATTCTTCACTGAAATTTTGGAATCATATAGCTCAAGAGTAAGAGCTTGCACTAGAGCTCGGGCTTGTTATAGACAGACATTTTGTTATGAATAATCACTCAGGGTATGACTGGCATTCGAAAGGCACTGAGTTACAAAGCTTGGTATCTCATGCTCACATGACGTAACACACAACAGAGCATGTGAGAACAATCCAGATTCCTGACTGTGAGCAAATGCATGGAGGTTGTTGGAAGTCTCTAAATTTTGAGCTTATTTCTTACAGAATAATAGCTAATTGACACAATTAGCATATCTACAGATATGATTCAGTGGTTTGATTTTTATAAGTGATGATATATTTGAAAGTAAAATTTCGGCAATGTAAAAGCCTTTTAAGGGATTACGACACTACAGTTCATGATGTCAGTTTCTTATAGTTAATTACCAAGCACTAGATCATTATAAATCAGAGAGGGAATGCAGGTAGTGGTATTTCAGCTGCTCATGTAGCTTTTTCTCTTACTCAGTTTACTTATAGAAATAGCCACCTAACAAACTTAACTTCTAGGAAGGGTGCCAGGTTACAAAGAATCATACCAGAGTCTTGGAATTGCAGTGGGCTTTCACCCGAAGTTTCTAGAATGTTACATGGAGGCAATATAATTTGGATTGAAAGTTATAACAGAAAACAATAGCAGGGAATGCTCATGGAACAGTGCACTGTCCATGAAGTGTACTGTCCTGAAGACACAGTGAAGTGTCTTCAAAATAGAATCTTTATTCTTCAAGATTATATGCATCTATGCTATTTTAGAAAACAATATAGACCAAAAGAATCCAAGGTTGTCATAGGTCATTGTTAACGTTAGAAATTTTAACTCAAAAATTCAGCTTCAAGACGTAAGAGCTGATAGGGATATATTTGGAAAATCTAAACATAGACCAAAAGTTTTGGCACTTTAAGAATTCCTGAAGTGAAGAAATTTGATTTCTGTACTGCTGGTGGAAAGAAAGCCTTACCAATGATCTGAGAAATTATATTTGTCATATTTTCTTTGCAAATACTATTTTCTGTTTGTCTATAGAAGTTGAAAATGATCTTCCATGTTAAAAATCCTTAGTTTAAAAAAATCGTGAGGGGCTGGGGAGATGGCTCAGTGGAATAAGCACTTCCCTGGCAAGTGCAAGGGCCTGAGTTCAACCCCTGGCTCTGCAAAAAAAAAAAAAAAAAAAATCATGAAAAGCATTTTTTCTGTACCTTTTATTGTATCCAGGCTACCAAGATCAAGGGGTGCTAAACCAATCAATGGAAGGTTTATCAATGACTTATCCTTAATTTGCATGCCTTTAATCCTAGCATTGAACATGGGTCCATATCAATGTCACACACTCTAGACATATGCACCTCTGAAAAATCCCTACCTATAGCTGTATGAGGCTTTAGGGGAATATATAGCCACAAGCCATACATGGTATGTTCATTCTCAAGCTGTATTGTACTTAATATGTTCTGTCTTGGGTTGGACATGTAGTTAAATTCCTTTAACTAAGTTAAAATTTACAATAAAGTTTATTATTTCTAAATCCATGCTAGGTTAACTTTAGGAGCAGAACCTGATTTAAAAAAATCAAAGGAATAGAAAGTATTCAGTTTTGTCAAACTCTAGGTATCAATTGATACTTTTTCATGGTTACTTTTAAAAACATCTGTTCACTTAATAGTTCTGAACTATAGTAGAGCTCCAGATTTTTGAAGCATTCAAAGAATTCAGTTTTTGTTTTATCATAGTTTAGTGCATATTCCTGGGATCAATCAAAATGACTAAGTTGTGCTTCAGCCACAAATGTCTGTTTTTCCATTCTATACGTCTCACGTTGGGTTCCAAGGTGGTGGAAGAACCTCTATCTGGACCAGATGTAAAAAGGAACGTGCTGGTCTTTAACATTCCTACCCAGAGGTGACATGCCACTTCCGCTTCCATTTCCTGAGACTGAGGAGGTCACAGCACAACCGTAGCACAGATGCATGATCCTCTCATAAGTAGAGCCACTATATGGAAAGGCTCTTCAAGGTCTCAGCATGCAGTTGTAGAACCTACCACCATTCCTACACAAGGAAATTTCCAAATCACCTACTGTGTCCAAATAAAAGGATAATGAAGTAATTGTTGCTATTGTTCAAGTGGATTATAATTACAATGCATCATTCCAGACATAAAAGCACATTTAACATAATTTATCATGTACTTGTAATTGATGATAACATTTAAATTGATGATCATTTAAAAAAGTCATTCAACTCCTTTGATAAACTGTGGAGCGTAAATCTAGAGATCAAGTTATTCAACAACATACATCAACTTGTATGCCAAATCATATATATTTTAAAATTAGTTCAGAAGCATTGGGAATATGGATATGGAAAATTTGTTTTAGAGATAATTTAAGTTCAATTTAGATGCTTGAATTATAAGAGATGAAGGTCAAATGATTCCGGATGATATACAAATTTTCATAAGGTAACAAAAATGAAAAATATTTGCATTCAGTAATGGAACTATGCTAATAAATTTATTCCTTTTATCAATGGTAAGTCAATATATATTTTATATCATCACATGCTTTTATTCTAATACATATGTTTATTTAAATAATATGTTTAAAAATAAAGTGTATAAATATTGAGCCTAGTTTTATTGGCATGTCAGAAAGTGTTCTATTGATAAAACATATTGTAGCAGGCAGAAAAATAGAAAAGATACTTTCTTTCAAGTGTGTATTCTTCAAAGTCTAAGAACTAAAATCAAGCCTTCAGTTATTAAATGTTAGCTATTTATCAGGAAAAAGAGGAATACCCCTCTGATTTCTTAAAATGTTTAATAGAGGGACTGGTAAAGCACACTTTGTGAGATGTTAATTCAATAGACAGACAGATTACTCTTATAGATAAGTTCAGGAGCTACAAAAGATAGCTTTTGCTCCAGGCAACTCATTTGATACTTTGGTAAAAATTGTTTTAAGTGTCCTATAATTGGAACTGGGAAAAAACCAGGGAGAGAAAACAGAGATAAAAAATGGCCGCCATTATTGTGGCCTCAAAACAGACCCTATGTCTGATTCTCTTGGCTCCAAGAAGAGCTCAGTGATGATGACGTTCATCTGCTACTACTGTCAGAAGCAAGACCAGTATAAGAGGGACTGCTATTAGCAGCAGGGCTCTGACTGGTTGGGCTCCAGTGGGAACAGGAAATTTCACTGGTTGTACATCTTTTGAGTCTTTATAACAATATAATATTCTTCTCCAAATGTAATAGCAGCTTATAAGGCTAACTGCTTTTCATAGAAGTCAAAGCTTGGTTTAAGATTAACATTGTATCTCTCCAATCTAGTTTATAAGTCTGAATAAATCCTCTAATAGACATCAATGTACTTATCAGGGTCATCTAAGGCACATGAACTCTGGAAGTTCCAAATTTCCTATTTACTTGTTTAAAAGGTATTGTCCTTGAGGAGCTTGCATAAACCCAGCTAAGAATGGGTGTAGCCTATATTTAATATCTTTGATTGATTCATCAGAATATTAATTACTAGATATGTGGCAAAGGACCATGTAAATGAAAAGCCCTCTTTTGAAATCTGGAAAATAGCCTGTTTATTCCCCAAATTATTATTATTTTTTATGGATACTGTATTTGTTAGAAATAAAAAAGAAAATCATTGATGTTTATAGTTTAAAAAAATATATTGTAAGATGTCTTTGTTGTTGAAATAATTACTTTCTAAGATACAAATGTATTGCATAGGAATTGTGATTTTTCTATCATTGTTTATGAAATATATCCATTTTTGGTGTTTACCGAAGACATTAAATGTGAAGAAAGAAGAAATGGGTGTTTTCATAAATTGTTGATTAGCAAAAAGGACACAGTTTGATTGGGAAATTTTGTAAGGCTTCTTTTTTACTATGATTTACTTATATTCTATGCCAAATACCTTATGTATACAAATATCCTTAACTACTATATTGTTCTTTATATTGAGATGCTCTAATTTATATAGAAATCAAAAATTCATTAAAGAAATATTTCCCAATTTTTCCACTAATACATGCTTAAGAGTAAAGAGCTCCAAAACTTCAGAAAAAGATAGGATATAAAGATGTGCATTTAAGGACCTTCAAAATTTAAATCACGTCTGGACTTGAGGTTTAATTTTTTTGCCAGCAAAGCTGTGCTTTTTGTCATCTTTAAAAGAAGTGAAGCTCACAAGACTCATAACCCTGACAGTCAGCCTGTGCTCCAATTCTTAAGCGTCACTATCACAATAACTTTATTTTCTAACAATGCTCCTTTTCAGATGATGGCTGTGACTGTTGATTTTTTATGTAATATTTCCCTAAGTAACCATCATTTAGTAATAAAACAAGATTGAATTTGGAGTTACCAATCAGATTTATACCATTTTCTATGAAGGTAAATGAAAAAATAACCCCAAATTTTTAATTTCTTGCTTAGTTATTTAGATGCACTCTGGCTGTAAAAAACACACTCTAAATTATTTCCTATAATTATAAATTTATTCAAATGTTTTCTAAAGTCAAAATATTTTGAAAATATGGATCATTTTTATTGCTTTCTTGCTCACACTGGGAGCTTGTTTCATACAAATGCTGAAAGTGATTATATTGAGAAACTCAAGAAGAAAAGGATTGAAAGCACAGCCATTTGCAGTGAATGACACAATATACTCTGAATGCCTAATCTCTATTCATCGATAAAGGTATATGTTTTATCATCAATCCAGTTTTTTAAACATTTCCTGAATCAGGCATAAATATTTCATTAATGAGTTTTGCTTTACATATTGCCCTGCAAAAGTTTTCAACCTTTTATAGTCAATTCATATAAGATATGATTTTCTTTCCATTTACAAGTTAATATAAAGTTCCCATTTTGAGAGCAGCACCTTCTCACCTGTATTACTTATTTTTAAAGAAACTTCAGCATTTTTTAGCATTTAGTGATTTGATGCACTGATGACACTTAATGTGTGCATGATTTATGCTGGTGTATGGCTTGCAGGCATCGGCACAATCCTAATGGAGGTGCACGTAGGACACACAGGCCGTAGTGTGCTGTCCACATCATTGAAAGCTAAAAGGTCCACCATCACTGGACCACTCGGAAGCACTGGTGACTTCTCTAGGGTATTTATGGTGCTTGCTGTTTAAACCATATATTATCTTCCTTTATGAGGAGTTACTTCAGAAATATTGATGAGAACTTTTCATGTTATATCCAATATTGCTGTTCTAATTATTCCCACCATATAATTACTAAAAATTCAAGTTGTCTGGTCAGCTTCTTTTCACCATCATCTTAGCATGCCCCCATTTTCTTCAGAATATTCGTACAGTCTAAAAGCAGCCTCTGTTGGACCTTTGTAGCTAAGCTGTCTTCCATCTACACCTATATCTTTTTTCCCCTTACTTTAAATATATTTAGGACAGGGTCTAAGAGGCTACCGGGTCTACAGTGTTTTGCTGCATAGATCAGACTCGTAGCGATCCTCCTGCTTCCAGCCTCCCAAGCCCTGGGATTACAGGCGAGCACCACCACGCCCAGTCTCAATTGTGTCTCAGAGTGCCCCATGGGCGGGGATCAAACTCCCGGCCCTGTGTCTGCCTAAGCAGGCACGTTAATCCACTAAGCTATTTGGCTGGCCCTTATTCGTGAAATTTTAAACTCACTTTAGTTTTCCAAGAATTTACCAGACATTTTCAAAATATTTCAATAAATATTCAAAATATCTGTTACTTTTATTAATGTTATGTCATTATGATTACTGCAAGAGCATTTTCATTTCAGAAAACTCAATGTTCTATAAAATAGGCCTTCTCTATTTTTCATGCATATCATTTTTATCTCAATTTTTTTAATTATTAATTTTGTGTTAGAAATTGCTGTTTGCTCTCTTTTACACATAATTCTCAGCACTGTTAATTCTGCTCTTTTTGCCTCCTAATAGAGATTTTGATTCCACAATCCCATGTGGAGTTGATTTTCCCTTTATTGTTTCGTTATTCTTTTCAACTCTATACTCATTTCATTCGATATTGATCCTTAATTTTTTGATTATATAAATTCCAATTTGCCTTTTACAGACAAGGCAACATAGGTGCTATCTTAAAAGCTCTATTTCCTGTGATAAATTTTACCCTCTACTTCCTACAGACATGATTCAGAATATTTGCTCTTCATGAAATTTTTCAATAAGATCTGGGTTGTGATGCATATTTCTTATGAGTTTTGATATCTTCAATTCCACTTGGTTGCTAAAAACTCACTCTCAATTTAAAGTAGAAGGAAAATCAACACCTCAAATATCCTTTGTCTTATATGCTTCACTCATTACAAAGTGATCCACTTATTTCGAAAATTCAATTAAAATTATTTTAATTTCAGTTTGTGGATTCTTAATTTGTAAGTCATTTTTCCTCAAACATGAGCATGAATTAGTAATTACCTAGAAGATTATCAGCTTACTGTATTTTCTTTATCAATGCATTTTATTGTTACAGGGTCTCATTACACAGCTCAGAGTTGTGGTGATTGATCCTTCTGCTCTCAGCCTCCCCAGCACTAGGACTGCAGGCATGCACCACCACACTGGGTCTCGGTGGCCAGCTCAGCCTGCCCTTGGGGCAGGGCTGGCATGGAGTGTGATGCCAGGGATTGAACCGCAGTCCCTGTGCTTGCCTAAGCTTCCCAAGCAGCCTCTTTAGTCTGCTGAGCTATCTTGCTGGCCCCTTACTGTATTCTTTTAACTCTCCAGTCATTGTTGATTTTGTGCATCAGGTCCGTCTTACTTTATTGTTCTCCCAATAAAAGGTCTAAGAGATGGTATGGGATGGGATTGGGGAAATCATTCCTGTGCTGCCATCAGCAGTTCTTTTTAAGAATCAGAGGAAGTGACCAAGCATTTTAGGAAGGAGAATTTAAGAACGTCTTTCCTAATATTCATTTCTTTTTTGCAGTTATTGTGTTTAAAGGGTCTAGAAACACATGACCTTCTAATCTCAATCCAGATGATCTTTTCCGTATGTAAGGGTAGCTTTATCAATCGTTAAGAGTCACTGAGAGATGCTGTCAGTCTTGATTGCTCCCATGCAGTGATCTCTTCTGTGTTTTCATGGGTGCACCGCTGAGATGTACTAAGCACATATTTTAGCACCAGGTATGTACAAATTCCTCCTGAGATTAGGCTATGTGTGTACCATGTCTTCTTTGCATTTAAACAAAGTCACAGAAAAATGCTATTTTTTCTTGTGTTTTTGCATTGTTATTTCAATGTCTGGCAACAGAAACACAACAATATCAGTGTTATTGGATAATTTCATGTGTTCAAGTGCTCGGGGGACTTTCAGTACTGCATCATTTCATTGCTGTTATATGACTTTTCCATACTTTTTAAATTAATAATTAGGATAAGAATATTAATGCACACTGGTCTGCTTACACAGGCATGCCATTTCTGTTTGTATATTCTGCATTATTTTTTAAAATGCTATTTAAAGTGTTGCTACATCCTTAATTTATTGACTCCTAAAAATGAAAATAATTGAGATGGAACTTTTGTTAGGCAAAACACAGATAAAATATGTTAAAGTACTACAGCATCCTTTAACATTATGCATATCTCTAAATAGTTTGATGATGCTTGACAGTAACTGCTTTATCTTGTAATATAAGATGCTCTTAGTAAATCTACTTCTTGCTAATAAATATGTGAAAATGCTAGTTTCCAATTAGACAAAATATATCACAATTTAAAATCACAATGTATATTCTTAAATTATATATTGCATTATATTTTTCAAAAAAATAAATATTTCAAAATGCAAATATTTTATTCATATAACTTTCAAGCTTTGCAAATCTTTTCTTATAATCTTAGTTAAGTTTAAAAATTGCTAGTTCAACTTACTTTAAATGTTAATCATTTGAAATATTTAATTTCTATGTTTTATTCTTATCAAGTTTAATCTAGGTAGTTTACTACTTATTACTAATCTTTTTCATAATAATTTGAACAAAGTCTAGCTCAGAACACATTCTTTTTTTTAGCAAACAAATTTATTTTTTACCTTTGTTAGACCTCCAGAAGTTCTATTACATTGTTATTTTTTAATAATTTTATTGAGAAACAAATAGCAATGAGACAGTTTGAAAACCGATCAGTAGGACAGTTTCAATAATTAATACACTGTATATTGTTGTCTTCTTAGTGGTTATTCATAGTACAAGATGCAGACGTGATATCCTGTCCACAAATGCTATTAGTACATATCTTTGACAAATCTCATTTATTACAAACTAGCCTTGCAGAAAAATAAAGTCTCCCTCTCCCATCCCTCAGCACCCACTTAACTGTGGTCACTCCTCTACCTCAGAATTTTAAGGAAAGTGTCTGGTGCATCTTTTGCTACCAATGTCAGATAGAAGGATACTTTGCTTCCTTAGGCGCCCTGTGGTTTAAACTACATAGCGTGCACATAACTTTTTATTCCACAGGAAAAGTGGCAAATGTGCATCTCTACTACTTGTTATCTCTAACAAAACTGAGTTTTCTAAGTTGTGGTTGGCTTCAAAGTCCAAAATTGTAGAAGTATAAAGCTGCCTTTTATAACTAGTTTGTTTCCACAGAGGAAGAAAAGAATTCAGAGTACTCCATTAATTTTCATTGTTGTATTAGAACTAGCTTTTCTCTGGTCTTCTCATCTGTACTTCATTAAATCCCATTCTGCGGTATAATGTTGCAAGTTTGGAAATGCAGAAACAGTTCAAGAAATTGATTCTATTTGTTCTTTCTGTTCAATAGACCTTTGATCTGAAATGTTCAATGGTGCCTGGCTATTCCACGCAAGCCACTTTTAAACCATTGTTCGCATTGTAATAGCCTTGTTATCAGGTTGTATGAATTAATTCCATCACATTAGGCGAAGGAAGTTATATTCACACAGAACAGCCTAATAACTGTCTTCTGTACTGGCCAATTGATTGGGTAATCAGACGACACACCACGTTTATAATGCAGTTGTTTTGCAAGGTGGTCTTAATTTCAGAATTTCATAATGACAATAATAAATTTTAATTTTCCCAGGACACCTTGCCTAACGGGCTTTGACAAGCTAACAATATATAACTGAAAATTATCACTATGAGCCAGGCCAACACTCTTAGTAAAATTCCTAAGTCAGGAAGAAAACACAGAAGAAATCCTTCTGTACAATAAAACAACCACCCACAAACAAAAGCAGAAACCACACACAAACTAAAAAGGCTGAATCTCTGGGAGGTGGGAAGAGAAATTCAAATGAAATGTGAAATTCTTCAGGGCCTTTACTGTCAAGCATTAGGCAGAGAATAACTTGACTTCTTTAAACAGAGAAAAACAATCATAGGGACCCCAGAGGCTGGTCCCACCCCTTGGACCACTAATATAAGGAAAGGAATTGATTGGCAAGGGAAAGCAACAGCATGTTATGTCAGCATCTATATCGCATACTTCTGATTATGTGATGGGGGCATGAAGTTGGGACAAGTAATCTGAAGCAGTTATTTATAAACTGTTCAAATTGACACATGAATAAAATAATTATTTGATGAGCATAAATCATTACTCTGCTTAGTTAAATTGGAGAATGTAAAAAAATATCAGTCCTGTTTATTTATTTGCCCTTTTTTCTTCAAAAAAATCTAATGCATGAATTTTCCTAAAGCAAACTATGACAAAATCAGTGCTCAGACTCTCTCATGTATTTCGCCAGGCAGCACGCTGATGAGGGCGTAGTTCTTCGGGCCGCTTAGTCCTCTAGTCCGGTTATGTGCTTGGGCTCACCCTTTTCAGTGAAGATGTATGACTTTGAAATAATTGCTGATTCCTCTGACAACAATGCTTGCTTGTTAGTCTGACTTCCCGGGGCTGTACCACTTCTCTTCTGGGAATGCTATTACACTCCCTCATTTCTGACCCATCCTTTCCATGAAGTTCTTCCAAAACAACTGTCCTTGCTTGATTATCATATCTAGAATAGTTTTTCCTACCTTTCCTACTTTGCAGGTCATCTGACCTCAGAGGTTCATGTGAAAATTAAAGGTAGAATGGCTTTCTTATCACAAGCATTTAATAAGCAAAAGCTATATTTATGGAGACCTTTTATTCAACTCATTATTATTCATTTTATTAATGTATCATCCTTTATCACACACTCTTGTGAGGTCTCAGCATTCTCTTGAATATTATCAGTTCTATTCCACTTAGCCAACTCACCAAATTTATAGCTTGGTCTGTTTTCTAGTTGGAAATGAGAACATGTTTTTTACAGAAGGGTTAGCTCTCTAGCTCATTTTCCTGCAGCTCTTAAAACAAAACTAGGATTTAAACACAGTCCAGTTGCCTCTCCTGCCTGCATTGCGACCATTTATTTAATACTGCCCCGTGGATGACAGCTTTGTTGCTTTGTGAATTATTTTAATACTATTCATCCTTTTTGTTGCACACTTTTTCTCACTAATATGGCATTTTATGCATATTTTCATATGCTTATGTATTATCTCTGTAATTACATTTTGTACCTTTGGAACACAGGGGCCGCAACTTCTTGTTTTTGAATAACTTTCAGCGCCTGGACGTGTGTCTCTTCCAGTGATTTTCAGCATTGTACTTATTTGTTTGGTGTAGTTTTGGGTGTTGTTAAAATGTTGTGTCAGGATTAGGCATGCAACAGAGACTGGGAAAAACTTGCAGACTTGGTTAGAGATTCCATCGCTGGGAATTTGCCCTGTATTTCTTACTGTCCCTTTCTTGATTTTTTTGATGTTGTTGTGGTTTCTGTTCTGATCCTAATGCTATTGAATTGCTGTGTTTTGCCCTCATGAATTTTGTTTCCATCTCCCTCATACTACGTCCAGGGAACCTCAAATTGGAAGTGAATTAATTCTTAACCATTTGTTTTCAAATAACAAGATATGAAATAGTTCACTTTCATTTGTTAGATACTCCTTAGCAGGAAAAAATGAATGGTGTTATTATGTATAATTTGTTGTATATTTCTTTAGCCTAACTGGAGGATATGGTTTGCTTACTTTTTGTAAAAGCTATTTGAGAAGAACAGGATCAGGGACTCATCCTGAATATGAAATGTGTTACTTATACCTTGGACTTATCCGTGTGCTTATCACAGGGATGGGTAATGTCTGCCTGGTATTTGGACAAGTCAAACTTTTAATCCTAGGCAATTATCCACATGTGGCTTCCATCCTCATAGACAACACAGTGAGATAAAACAATAGACAATATTATTTGGCTTTGTTGACTAAGTTGATATACTCATAGGCAAACTTTGAAATGGGCCGTGTGGTACTTCGGAGATGAATTTTTAGATCTGAGTTCAGATGGGTAATGATTAATTCTTCAGATTCCATGGTTGTGCATCCCACCCTTGCCTTCGTGTCTTCACCAGCCTCTTCACCCTGCCATGGCCAGTTCGCTCCATGTTGTTTTTTAGAGGAAAAGTGCAAAGAATATTTTTGGACCCAGTTCCAGTAAAAACAATGACACAGAAGTATTTCTAAGCCCAATATATTACATTTTCTAAAACACGTTTGCAGGGAGCACTTCCTTTTATGTAGAAGGAATGTGCCAAGACAAAACAGTGCCAGGATCAATGTATTCAATAATTCAACGTCGTTATCAGGAGCGCTGAGGCATTCTTCTGTCATGTACTCTGTGGGCAGCCTGCCTCACTCGGGCCACTGTTGGTCCCCTAGTCCATGAAGACCTGCAAAGTTGAGGAGATAAAGAGATTCTATGTTGTGCCTGTTGAATATCAAAGATGCTTAATTAGATGGTTTGTAGCAGGCCCTTCCTTTGCCTCGCTGGCCACAACTAGTCACATGCCCATTCCACAATTTGGTATGAAATTCCATAAGAGGAATTGGAAGTGCTGCAGCTCATGGGAGAGGAGGGCTAAGGTTCCCACAAGTCGGGGTTCTGCCAGCAGGGAAAAGAAGACGTTTTTAATTAAGTGAGCGAGAGGGTGGCTGTATAAGGTCCCTCTTTCAGGCCCTGACTTCAGGCATTACCTATTATCTTTCACATTTCTTGCTGCAAATGTCTAATTACGTGGTCCAAATATAACTTCCTTCCTATTCCCTCATGCAAAGATCCACAGCCCCACAGACATCCCTATTCTGGTACAATGCATGTACAGCTATTAAAATAATACTAAATTCACTATAGTAATTTAAAAACAAACACAAGAAACTTATTTATAGTTTAATAAAAATAACCTCTAGCCTCCTGAGCACAGAAACTACTGTTGAAATCACTATCATTTTGAGTTAGAGTTATTTTGTTCTTTGTACCAAGACAGACTAAAGAGTGTTTTGTCCAGACTACATGAAGGATGGATTAAAAGAGGGCAAGTTTAATATACATTGTAGGTGCTGTTTTTACTCAAATAGCAGAGCATTTAGAGCCCACTTCCTTAAGTGCAAATGCTACCTCCCACCCAAGTCACTTAATCAGGACACTTTAATTTTTACAACTGCTAAATTCATATAATAATACCTGCCCCCTATTTACCTCTCTGGGAAGCTGGGAGGATTAATTAGATAAAGTACTTAAAGCTCCTCAGAGAGATGCGGCCTATGTAAAAGACGGTATTATTTCTAGGGAAAAATGAAGCAGTGTCTCTTTATGTACAGTCCACACTTCTAGAAATTTTCCTCTTACTCCTTCAGCTGAAGTGCCAATTTGGTGAATTTTAATTCATCGTGTGAGATCCTTCTCATTCTCAAGTAGTTGCACTTAGAGAAAAGATTTTTAAGTACCTCCTCCAATGATGGGAACTGCATGTGAGTCCTGAGTTGTGCTGAATATTTTAGGATATTGTCCTGCAAATTGATCTATGTATTAGAATTTGGCCGTAGTGTTTAGAAAAAAAAATAAGCAGGCCATGACTGCACTGGAGAGTATGACCTGGCCAGTTTTTGAGGTCACACCCATTCCTGATGTCTTCCACAAAGCATTTGCTAATTGACAGCTATTGTCTGTCAGTTGAAAATAAATTCTCAAACACAGGGTGTCCGAGAGCAAACTGAAGCCTGTTGTGAATATATCACATTATCCAGAGGCTGCTTGGCTTTCTGCAGAAGAAATGAAATCTCCTCTACTCACTCACAGTGGAAAGAGTCTGAGTCGGATCATTTTGAATGTAGGGCAAAAAGACATAAAGAGAACATAATCGTTCTTGGCAAATAATTTACATTTAAATATCCTTTAAAAAATGATTTTCATATTTAGATCCCAGGACTTTCACTTTTTCTTTTAAAATTCTCAGTTTTTGTTATACGTTTAAAAGACCTTTTTCAACACAGTTTTTACTTCACAGAGCTATAGATGTGCCTGATTTCAAGTTGTTTTCCTGGGCATGGACCACATTCATTAACTCTTCCAAAGAGTTTGTAACTTAGAAATTCAGTTAGCAAGTCCTAGTATGTTTTGAGAAGTGCAACTGCTGCTTGATTCTAACAAACCTCAAGTCTGTCCACAGTGCAGAAGCTCATTACAGATGAAGATGGGCCGTTTCTCTCACAGAGCATGAAAAGCAAGTCACTACAGCCACCCGATAGCTGGGAAGTGGGTGCCTCTGAGGACATCGAGATTGCCTTCCCCAAACTCTGTAGATCAATCTTTGACAAACTTGGATCATTTATTGTTTTTTCTAGAAATAAATTCAATCTGGAATGCTTCACAAGTCAAAAATCAAAGACCTTTTTCAAAGCCAAAGAAGAGCTATAGAATTTATCTGAATCTGGTTTTCATATTTATGGGTGTTTTAAAAAGGAGATAAAATTTCTGATTTTCCTCATGCTTTAGTTCTAAAGGAAAAGGAGAGGAATGGGCATCAGGTTTTACTCAGCAACTGATGCCAAACTCCTTTAGACTGCTGGCCATAGTGAACTGAGCAGCTCAGCAGAAGCAGCCAGAAAGGATGGTGTTGATGGGGGACAAGCCTTTAGACCTGCCCAAAGCATGGAGTGTCAGAGGGCACTGCGGGCAGGGCAGCTTCACGGCCTGCATGGTACACAGGGGAACAATAAATGAAGGTAAGAGATTTTAAAATGTGATGACACCACCTACCACTGACAGGTAGGCTTCTTTTTAAATTAATCAAGATTTCTTTTTTTAAAAAAATTACGTTTATTGATCATATATATTTGTAGATAGATCTAGATATACACATAGACATAGACATAGACATAGACATAGACATAGACATAGACATAGACATAGACATAGACATAGATACAGATATAGATAGTGGTCAAGTCTATCACGGGGAATTTTTGTCTGTACACGACAACTTGATCCTTTATTTTTCCCATTCTCCCACCTTCTCTTCAATCTCCTTTTCCCTCCTTGTTTAAAAAAAACATTGTTTCCATGTTTTTTCTTTTTTTCTCATCATTTTTCCTTTCCTTTCCTTCCTTTCCCCCTCCACCATCGCTTGTTCCTCTTCCCATTGAGCATTTTCTTCCTGTTTCACAACATCTGTTGTGCGCTTTGCTTCTATGGATCATGAACTCTTTTTCCTTTGGTAGAAGCTAGACATAAGCGTAGGTGTTTGGGAGAACACAGAAATGTTTTCCTTCTATGCCAGCATGGCTTTTCCTAGTGGTGCCCACTTCTTTCTTTCAGAAAGCATTACATGCTCATGGTATCTTCTTTTGAAATGGTCATAACCAACAGACATACCAATACTAACCTAAGCTTAAGGGGACCATAAGGATCTGTTCAAGAATTTGCTAAGTGGTTTTGAGGAAGGGACACATGATTTTGAAATTCAAACATGTCTTTAACAGCAACATCAACCCCTACTCCATTCAGCCACATAAAGTGAAATGATACATGACAACTTATTAAAAGGAATCCATACTTTGAACTCAAAATGATAACAAATAAAAATGAAAAACCTCATTTGGGCTAGAACAAGGAATAGCTCAGAAATATTTGTCAAGCAATTTGTACAGATGACTAGTAGAAATGTATGTTGAGCTTACAAAATGCTGGACATCTTTTACTTATGATTGTTAATTTTTCTTTTAAAATAACACCTATACAATTGTTGTACCTATTTTACAAATCAAGAAAGTAATAGTTAGAGAGCCCTAATCACTCATCTAAGGTCATATAACTAGTAGGTATTAAAATGCAGGCTCAGAACTAGAACAAGTGACATAGAAAGACAACAACCATGTGACCTAGAACCTAAATGAAGTTTCTTGCATGGAAAGTCCTAAGAAGTAAGCCAAGATAGATAAACGTAAGAATGCAACATAAGCTGGACCTGGGGGCACATGCCCATAATCCTAGCATTTAGGAGGCTGAGGCAGGAAGATCCTTTCATGTTCAAGACCAGCCTGTGATACAAAGAAAGCTCAAGCCCAGCCTGAACTGCATAATAAGACCCTGTCTCAAAAAGACCAAAAACAAAACAAAACAAAAACAAACAAACAAAACAAGAATACAACATAACACTGGCATGTGGCTCAAAGATAGTTCATGCAGGAAGCAGTAGCTGAATGGAAGAGAGACATAAAGCAAGAGAGAAGTTTGTATGTCACAGTTCTTCCATCAGTCTTTCAGGTCTGCAGGAAATGGGCTTCAGAACTGCACTTCTGGAAGACTGTAATGTACTGGCAGATCTCTTCCCATTGGCCTTGCAAACACCATAGTGTCCAGTACAAGTTAGAAATGGACTCAAATGTTCTAGTTTCCATTTAAAATACGCCACTATTGAGATAAAGAGAAAAGAAAAAGCTCCCACTTTATTCTTTTTTATGTTTTTTGATTGCTGAACTATGTAGAAGTGTTACCTAGCCAAAAATATTTTTAAAGACTTTTATGAATTCAGTATTCATAAGCTTATGTAAGTCTTCACTTTCAGACTAAATGAACTTACTGTGGATGCAATACAGTAAGGTTACCATCTACTACAAAATATGAGCAGCTTTAGCAGGTTTTAGATTTACTACTTAAGCTTTACTTTTTAAAATTTGTGTTTTTCATCTTCATACACTTGTAAATAGATTTCTGAGAATAAGAAGTATACTGTCAATGATTTATATAAATTTTGGTTTCCCAAAGAAAGCTCTGGGAAAAAAAAAAAAGAAAGCTCTGTCTACAGGATTTCATCTGTCCTCCTATAAAAAGTTTTCTGTTACTTTAATAGCAATGATTTTCATGATGTGAAAATAATAACAGGAGCTCCAATATATATAAGGTGAGAGTTTGTCTATCACTTATATCATTTCCCTCATTTTAAACAGGAGAAAAGTAGGGTTCAGAGAGGATAATTAACTTGCCAGATTGCACAAACGTAATAAACAGTGGAGCCTAAATTTCAACCTGGCTCTGTCTTCAAAGCCTGTGGCCTTTCCAAGAGAGTAGATCCTTGAGGAGTATATTTCTGTCGAATTTTGCTTCCCCTGATTTCTGTCATCCAGTGCTTCCCCCTGCTGTTCTCTGCTTGTATTACATGCCAGCCTACCCACCTACACAGTCCAGGGAAAGCAATCAGTTCTCATTGGGAGCAGATCATTCTGGAGTATTGATTCTAACTTTGTCATTGTTTTCCATGAAAGCTAAGCATAAAGTATAAATTGCCACTCACTACATAAAGTTGATGACTTTCTCTGCCCAAATGGTTTGACAATTTGTGATTTTCCCCCCCAGGAAGTTTTTTACTAACATTTTTCAAGGCAAAATATTCAATCCCTGTCTAAAATGATCAAATTTTGCCCTGCAGCGAACTTGTAAATTTTTGCCAGGACTGGTGAAATCTCACAAGACAAGAGATCAATAACTTCACACTGTTCTATTCTTACTGCTTTCTCCCACGTACACCATTTAGTTTGAAACCAGCAACATGAGAAAGTACAAATGTAAAGAACGAGTAAGAAACTTTCCCCCACCTTCTAAAAATATAAGTGATACCTTTGAGATGGAGGAGACCCATCGTATTTGACAGTTCCAAGATAGACAAGCTATTCAGTTCAAATATTTAAGATACTAATTTTATGGTGAGTGAATGTTTGTTTCTCCTCCTGTTCTGTTGACTGCACATACAATATTCTTGACTTTCTGCTCATTATGTCCAGTGCTGGCAACCTTTGTTTCAAATCAGGACTTAAGAAAATTACTAAAATGGACATTGCTCTACTGTTGGACAAAGGCATCAACATATTTTTCTTACCTCGCATAATATTCAATCTTTAATTATTCCACATTAATTTTCCACATGTATTTCTCTTTTCCAACATTAAAAATGACAATAAACATGAGGTAATGTTAAGATATACGTTAGTGCTTATTCCCTTCAAATTTTCTTTCTGTTTAAATCCTTTGCTGTCCCTGCATACAAATATTGAATATTTTCTTGTGCTTAGCTGTTGGTCCTTTATTCTTCTTGCTCCCTAATTTCTCTGTGGAGGAACTCATCCATTTTCATGGCTTCACTGATGCCTCTACTTGAATAATTCTCAAATCTCTACTTAGGTCCTTTCCTTTCATCTAAGCACCAGTTTCCAACTGTTCTCTGGCCAGTTCTACTTTGAAAATTCACCATCCTCCCCTCAAATAAATATGCTGAATCTTCTACTTTACTACCCCACATACATATGCTCCTCCGGGTACTTTAGTTTCTCAATAAATAAATAGCATACATTTCCAATCACACATACCTGAATCTTCAGATGGGGGCCCAAGGGTGGCAACTCAGCAGTTGACATTCAGGAGGTCTGTGAGTCAGCTCAAGTTCAGAGACCAGGAGCAACTTCCTCCTTGTTACTCAGCATCGGCTGATGGGTGCTGTCCTGATTTAGATCGGGTATAATCCCTAAAACTCTCCTGTGCTTGGAGTAGGGGCTTTGGGAAGGCTATTGCATTGTGGGGTGCTGTATTTACAGGTGGTCTCATTAACTGGAGAGTACCATGACTTAGTGTGCTCCTGGAAAGTGGGACAGTGCCTGGCCATGACCTACAAGGATCTCTCTCTCTCTCTCTCTCTCTCTCTCTCTCTCTCTCTCTCTCTCTCTCTCTCTCTCTGCTTTCCAGCCCAAGGATGGGAATAGCTTTCCAGTGGGAGGAACCATTCCACCATGCTTCTTCCGTGCTTGGGCCTGCCAACCACAGACTGCAACTTCTGAAACCCTAAGCCAAAATAAACCTGTCCTAGATTAAATGTCAGGTGTAGAGTACTGTGCCCTAGTTGTAAAAAAAAAAAAAATGATTCTGACTCCAGATAGAAAAGCAGGTCTCCTTTCACCAGTTCCATCTTTCTCAAAGGAAAATCTAAATCTCAATTTCGTGGTGAAATATATCAGTATGTTTATATACTAGTGAGTACTATGTGCAATGTAACTTTCTGAAAACAGCAGATAGCTTCTATCTAGCCATGTCCATTCTACGGTTGCTAGCTTGTGACCACTGTGCAGGAGCAGACCTGAGAGGTATTTGGAAAAAAATTGTCTAAGCAAAAGATGTCAAGGATGTAGCGACTGTTGGTTAAGATGATAATAAAGCTCAAATAGGTAACTTCACAGAGTAGAACTTTCTACCCATTTTAAAATTTTGGATCACTTAACATGGTATTCTATAAAAATTATAAATTAATTTCATGAGTAAGATAACTAGCATTGAGTCATAACTGAACTTTAGAATCATGCGTTCTAATTAGTGTAGAAAATTAGCCAAGAACTAGAAACGGTTATCCTGGCTTTTCCAAGTTGATTCTCAGGCTACTTTCCTTTCCTTTAACATTTTCCAAGTCATGAAAAATAAATCTAACAGTGGGAATTTCAGTGAATAAACTATTTGAGTATCTCTAATTCTGAAGTTTCTTCTAGATTTTAGAGAACTTGTATTTTTGGATTAACAAACACAGTTATTGTCACATTGGGAAATAAATATTCTAGACTTCTTAAATTAGATTTTTAGAGGTTGAGACAGAGACGTATGATGATAGGAGGCAATCCTGTGATGAGTTCTCTTAAGATATCAAAAAGGTACAAAAACAAAATTAAATACATATGAATTTACTCAAGTAGTTACCTACACAAAAATAAAAAATCATACCTCTACACTTGAGATTTTTATTTTTAACATAATGCTCATTGAGAAAATTTTTAAAAAACTATGAAAGTTAAATAATTCAGGGCTGGGGAGATAGGTTAGTGGCCTAAATGCCTGCCTGGAAAGTGTAAGATCTTGAGTTCAATCCCCATTTCTGGAAAAAAAGAAAAAAAGGAAGAAAAGAAATAGTGCAATATTTCTTCAATATAGTCTAAGGGGTGTTTTTAAATATAGGAAATGAAAACCATATTCATAATAAAACTTTAAGATTATATAAAAACATTAAGGTATCAATTCAAAATTCATGTTAACTAAATTTGTTGGCAGACAATAAATAAAAAATACTTTTTAAATATTTGCTGTAGAAAAATTCTTTTACCTTTCAACAGTGTCTTTATCTAGAAGAGGAGGACAATTAGTTTAATTAAAAATATTGTAAGGATAAAAGTACGTGTATGGACCAATGTACCGTAAAGGCTTTTGAATATTTTGAATTGTATGGACTTATATGTGCTTACTATTTAAATTAGATAACATTTAATATTCTATAAGGAAAAGCATATTTCTTTAAATTTAGAAATTAAATTCATATTAATATAATTTCAGTTTTTTGTACTTCAGATTTCAGCATAAGCATTTAAGAACACTAAAGAAAACTATATTTAGAGTGAGAGCTACATATTCCAAATAGCTGGAATCAGTCCATGAATGCATGTTGATATCATTCTTGCCAGTCTTAATAAAACTCTGTCTTCGGTGTGTTTGAGCAAGACTTAAGTTGTCATGAAAACTGAAACATCAAACCATTATGTACCCTTTAAGTGTGGATAAAATAATTTTCCATGGATACAATATTTTTAAATGTTGACTTTAGTCAAATGCTCTGAAATTTGAAATGAAAATTCATGATGCACAAAATTCTGAAAGAAAACAATGTCTACTCCAAATATCCCATAACTTTTTGAATAAAATCTCAGCGCTGTGATTTAATCTTTCTCATTTACACTTGCTGAATGTATTTGAATTTACAAAGTGCTTTCATATGTAACATAACTTTTAACTCATATAATGCCCTTCAGCAAAAAGTGGTGATAGTACATGTTTAACAATTAGAAGAATCTCAAATGAATGAGCAGTCATCTTCCTCACCACAAATCAAGAGATGTTGGCAGAACTAAGGCCTGAGGCTCTGGCTTCCTTAATGCCAACCCTTAGGGCTCTAAGAAAGCACAATGTGCTTTGGCAACCTCTAAGCAGATCTCTGTCTTATACATGTACAAGAGGACAATGGAAATGTGATAATTTTAATTTTTTAATTTTACCTTTTTGAATTCCCACCTTTATCTGAGCATAGCGTAAATATGACATGAAATCATGTTTTTGTTCTTGTGTGTCTGCGTGTGTGTGCACAAACATGATATATGTGGAAATAAGTTCAGCTAGAACTGAATACACTGCTCCTTTTCATTTCTCTACAGAAATATTGGCATGGGCTCTAAAACGGAAATAAGAGAATAAGGTAGAATCCGGATAAGCATAAAGGAATGGAAGATTTTAATGTGATAGAAAAGGATAGGAAAATATTTGGCTTTTTTTTTCATTAAAAATATATCATCAGGTATGTACATACAGTATATCCTGAGGTGTAGATACACATTAGGAGTTCTGAGTTCCATGGGAAGAATTTATTGTTGCTGCTGAGGATTGAACCCAGAGCCTCATGCATGTTAAACATACACTGTCACTGAGCTGTGTCCCCCAGCAACAATGACCTGTGTTTTGAAAGTAATAAATCAAACAAATATGTACTTTGGGTATTTGTACCACAAAAAAAGTTTACTCCTGATTACTGTAGGCACCTATTCATGTATATAGCTTGCTTTCTCTCTAATGTTGAAATATATATTACCTAGAATAAATATATAATATTTTAAGAATAAGGCATATTAGTTACTAGAAAGATATCTGCTATTGGCTTCAATGAAACAAGCACACAAATGACTGGACCTAATCTTATGATCCTTCCTTATAGTTTTTTTTTTTTCTGACATACTTTCTTTTTCTCATTTTCTGTTTGATTTCACTGTGCTCTTGAAATTGTTCTATATGACGTCAACCTCTTACCATGAATATAGGTCTTTGAAATTCTCCTTGAAAATATGTCCTTTCAAGGAAAATATGTCCTTGAAAATTCATTTCCAGAACAAAAGAAGAAGACAAGATGCACTCTCTTGGTCTGGTTTTAGTTAAAGAAATGTCTGAGAGTTTCGCTCTGTTTGATTCCCTAGGAGAGGCTGAGTTCCAGAGTTTACTTGCCCTTAAGTCTGTACCTTCTGTGTCCATTCAAGGCTACTGAGCGTTCCATTTCATCAGACTGATGTTGTGGGTTTACCACCTTCAGAGGTTGTATCAAAGTCTTTATTGGAAAGCTTACATCTTTAAGTCCCCAGTATCCCCTGATGGCTTTACGGTTCATACATGCTTGCACACAGCACAAGAAGGCCCTTTTCATTTGATGAGAAGCGCGAAGAGCCAGACACAGCGCAAGTCATAAGGAAAAAAACGCCACATGATTGAGCAATACAGAAATTGGCCTCCGACAATGACAGGTGTCGTTCTGGGCCACAGGCCACAGGCCACAGGCCACCACTCATCTGTGTGGATACTCCATTGTCTTGGGCACACCCCACACCTCCTCATGCAGGCTGGCCATTGTCTTTCTGGAATGACATACACAACATGCAGGCTGGTTATGCAGGAAGAATCCATGGCAACAGCACATGCAGAGCTGGCAGATTTTATTTGAAAAGAAAAATAACTTTACTTTTTTAGTTTTAACTTTCTAAAAGATATGATTCTTTAGCTTTACTTGATTGAAACTTGAAAAAGCAATGCTGTATGATTTTTTTTTTTTTTGAGCAATTGCTTATCTTGGGGGCTCTCTGAATAACCTAAGGGGTATTCACTCTTCTGTGTAGAAACCTTGGAGGTATTTTTCTGTGCTGTGTACATTTTCATCCAAAGGAATATATTCTATTCATTCCCTCAATACCTTGGGACATTTTTTCTCTCTCTACAGATACCTTAGAGGACTGCTTAAGACCCTGTCCACACCATCTACTCTTATTTTCACCTGAAGGGCAAAATCCCTAAGATCTTGACACAAATACTGATAAATACATGGAATTATTAAAGGTGCCATCTCAGCAGAAGAGGATTGCGGCTGCCTTTGTTCTCGGGGGAATACATATTTCACCCAGTAGCAAGACACCCAACTGCCGCTACAATCAGAAATCACTGAAATGCCTTTAAGCTAATCATCTTTGAACATAAGCCTTTGTTGTTGAGTGAAGGACCTTCTAGATGCAAGACACAGAAACCTTTTTTATTATTATTTTTTCCACCTTGCACAAAACAGCATCACGCCTGTCACCACCAACAGTAAGGTTCAGTGATCTGTCAGCGTTCACCCCTGATGAAGACAGTGAGAGAAATTCGTAGCTCCAGAGAGTTCAGGAGAGAATCAAACAGTGTGTTTGCAAAAGAGCATTTTTATATGTTTTCTTGTGACAGCACTAGTTTAACAGAAAATAGTTGGAGTGTGCCAAAAAGGGGGAGAAAAATGAAAGACAGTAGTGGTAAGTTAGGCTAGCATGACATGATGGATCTGAGCTATGACAAACCGAATTGGAACAAAGCCTCCCTGGGGACCAACTATACCAGGTTTGCTGAATTGTATTTCTTGATTTCTTACTGTGCAACAGTGCTTTTTACTGTTAGATTGACTAGGCTTCAGAATATTTTTAAAACTGTACAAATCAAAATCCATGTAGCTTAAAAATGAAGGATGTAAAAGGTTTAGGAGTTTGATGTATTGAAAGGCATTCTGTATTCCCTCATGTGAGTATTAAATATACACTTTGTCTGTTTGATGAATTTCAAATCTTTGTGGAAGGCAGTACACAGGATAGCAGTTTACAGGGCTGAAAGCCCTGGTTTGAAGGAAGGGCATAGGCTGCAGAGAACTGAAGCGTCTCGTTTTTATCTCTCCCAGCTGTGCCCAGGAAGGACACTTCACAGCACCCTTCAGTCTCAGTTGTTCTGAGTTGTTTATACAAAACCTAGGAAGGAGATTTTAACTCTAGTGCCCTCTTAGAAAAGGTATGATGCATTATACTTATTACCCATCCTTTCAATTTTTGTATAATTACTTTCACATCCCCAAAGGTGAGGCCAAAATCTAAACAATATAAAGAATAGGCGGGATACAAATAATTTCACAGTTGCTAAATTTAGCTAGTTTATATCTTTCACTTTGCACGAAAAACTTTCTGTGTTTGTGTTTTGTTTTTGAGATCGTGCCTACCTACAATCTAGTCTGGCCTCAACCTCGGAGTTCTACCACTTCATCCTTCCACAGGGCTAGGATCACAGCTGTGCAAATTCACACCTGGCCCAAAAACCAGACCCTTTAAACTTGCCATTCACAGTAAACTTCAAATAAACAGATAAATGAATGGACCGTACTCAGATGATACGCACTCTGAAGCTACCAAGGCATAAATTATTGAAGTTCCTGTATTCAAGGAGTTTATAACCCATTTGAAAAATAAATATAATTGTCCTAGTGTAATGTAATGCACACCAAGTGATCAAAACAGACAGTAAACTCTCTAGTGGGCTCAGCCAGCACAGTTCCCTGAATTTCTGATTAAGTAGAAGACAGAAAAAGAGAGGATTCTGACCATAAGTAGGGTGAAGCTGCATAAGATTAAGTCATAGGTTCAGGAAATATTAACATCACCTATGGGTGACAGTGCTAAGGCATAACATGGTATGGTTTAGGTGTTAAGGCAAGCTGGAAAGGGTGACAATTTCATAGTGGTCTATGGTCCCACTTGAAAAATAGCTAGTCAGCTGTTCCCCACTGATGCATGCAGGAATGTCAGCCAACAGTCAGAATTATTTTGCTCTCTCAAGAAACACTGGTGGGCCATGTGATAGCTCAGCAGATTAAGCACCCAGGCACAAGGACCTGGGTTCCATCCCAGGCACCACATGCCTCTCTGGCCCCGCCCCTGGGCATGTTGACCAGGCCAAGGAGATTAGGATTGGTGGTGCATACCTGCAATCCCAGCGCTGAGGAGGCTGAAAACAGGAGGATCACTATGAGTCCAACCTGTTGTGCCAAATACATAAATTTTAAAAAAGGAAAAGAAAACACTGTAGGTTTTCATTCTCACCTGAAATTTTTGACGTTAAATTTTATAAACATTGTTTTGAATAATAGACATTGTGTAGATCAAATAAAATATATTTGAATGCATGTGTTTCATCCCATGTGCTTTGTGAATTCTTCTTTTGCACAGGCAGTTAGCATGTAATTCTGGATACCCAGCATAAAAATCTCTTTGAGTCTCAGATCACAGAAGGTGAATTATTCTGGACAATAATCAAATTGAAATAATTTTAAATGGATATAGTAGATTCTACCAAAAACCAAAAGGGATGTAGAAGTGAGAGAAACACACAGAGTATTCATGAGGCAGTGAAAGAATCTGGGCTGGCTGTGAGTAATGAGGTAGATTACTTTACATTCAGCCTCAGTTGAATGTAGACATAATCTAGGAATGTGAAAGATTTGTTTGAGGTGCTTCAGGAAAAGAGTGAAATCCTTGGTCACTTTGTTTGCTGTTCGTGGGTCCAAGGCACATGTGGTAGTGCAAAGAAGTTCTACTCTCAGTCAGGAGACAGGAAAGGGCCTCAAAGTGGGTCTCATTCTTCCACCATTTTTGAATCTAGGCTTCCGCCCACAATTCGGGGCTGGTCTGCCCGATTCTTTTCTGTCCATATTCCAGCTGTCTCTGGAAAGTAATGACCCTCAAGCACACCCCAAAGCATGTGTCACTGATTTCCCAGGTATTTCTCAATGCGTTGCCAGCATCGGTGAGGGGCTGTTCTGCAGGATTTGGTCAGAGTGTGGTATGGAATGGTTATGAAGGAGAGCCCAAAGTCTAAGTTTAAGAGGCCAAGGACTTGTCAGAGAAAGCAGCAGAACAAAATGTTCCAAGCAAATTTGGCCTCGAAAACCTATTTAATTTTTATCTAGTTTAATGATTTCTATTCAAAATACACAAATTGGTCTTTTAAATAATTTCACTGCTTCATCAGAAATGTACTAATGACTTACACTGTACAAATTATTGGGTCAAATATTTGGTGCATTGATTAGAAAGGACAATAAATAGGAAGATATGTGTGACACTCTACCTAACCCCAAAAGGTTGAAAATCATTAGAAAAGCAGTTGGATCACTTCTCAGCCTTTTGGCTAAGATCAAGTGTGTAGCAGTTGGTAGGTACACACACACACACACACACACACACACACATACACACACACACCACCATGAGTTTTAAAAATATCAATTTATATTTATTTTATAATACATAAAACAAAATTGTGATTCTATTTTATAATTTTAAGTACTATGACACATAAACATTTTGTATGACTTCAAAAATCAAATGTTTTCAAAGTATGTGTGTGTGTGTGTGTGTGTGTGTGTGTGTGTTTATTAATAGCTTTCACTCTATGTCTAAAATACTATCGTTCCTTGTTAACTGCTGAGTTCTCTACAAACATGCCCGGTAGCAAGCTAGAGTAGTGTTTTCAATGATGGAAGGCATTGCAGGTAGGACCCTGCATTTTTTCCCCTATTTCCTGCTTTGTTAGGCCACAGCCAGCTTAGTAGTAGGCAAATGTGTGGTGTGTTAAATGTTTTAATGGGCATATGAGCTCAAGTTGCTTAGGCTTAAACCTTTGCTCTTGCTTGTGTAGTTAATTTATTACTGCTCACCTTTCCTGTCTTCATGAGGCTAGACCTAAAACTACCGCAAAAATGTAAATTCTCGGCAAAAGATTCCAATACTTTTTAAGATTTCTACCAGAACAATGGACAAATTTAACTAGTAAGTTCAGTTAGGTAGCACAACGTACTATATATTATTTTAATAAAAATATTTTAGGAGCTCAAAAGTTTTAAAACACTTTTGGGAATTTGTAACCACCTCTCAAAATAATAACTGTTTCTGAATATTATGACATCTATAGCCAAGTGTCAACAAATTAATAACAATGAGAGGAAATAATATTTGTTTTTTCTATTCTATAAGTACTTCTATCCTTATATTGAAGCATAGCTGCTTAGGTGTTTGAACTAATGTGTCAATTTCTTTCGACATCTGAGGTAAGGATCAGTTTCGAGCCTACAGTATTATGAGGAAAAAGTTAAATCTATGAATCAGTGCATAGTATCACTTCTGACTTTGCAAAATTAAATTAATTATCTACTAATGTATTTTCACAAATAGTACAGGAAGATGTCAATATCCCTCAATTATTTTGAAACATTCCATTTTGTACTAAGAAAATAATAGGCATGCCACCCTAATATTCACTTGCCCTTAGATTTATGTCTTCCTTAGTTTGGTTCTATTTATGTATAAATGTGCATAGTTCAAAACTTGTTAGTAGCAACACTAATAACATCATTTATATACTTCGCCTTGTCCATTTAAAATGGATCATTCTATTTATAGAGTAACAGCCTGTAAAATTAAATTAAAAATTTTAATAGGATAGACAGTCCTTTAAAAATTATTGTAATATAAAGAAGGGTGACTTTTTCCACAAATCACTTCTAAAGCACCTTTCTTTAAGTCTTTTTTTTTTTTTTTTTAGTTTCAAAAGTTTAAAATAGTCATTGATTTTTTAAAATAATTATTTATGTAAAATAATTTACGGTAGAGTCTTTAGTACTTGAAAATATATTCTTAAAATAGGAATTTTACAAGACTATTAATTTTAGCAGTGCTAGGAAGCATAAACATAATTTAGGAGTTATTGTCGATTGTTTCTAGAAATATATATTGACCCCATTAGTTTTAAGTGATAGTATTACTAAGCCAAGGTATTACTCCAACAGTATAAGAATTACTGATTTTAACCATTTTTTCTTTAAACTCTTTCCTTAGCATTTAGATAATCATTTAGCTTATCATACATAAATATAAATGTAACATTTAAATAAATTACCATAGAATCCTCATTTTTAAGCTTAGTTCAAAATTAACCACTTGGAAGCTCCAGTTCCTAAAGTCTTTTGTTGGTTGCAGTCACTTTGGCATACACACATTTCACGTCTGACACTGTGCATAGCTTCCTCTTGGGTGCTGGTTCATTAGTCAGAAACGGCACGCCAGGGTTCAGAAAGGCCTTGTGGCCCAGTAGCCATTCATGGCATTGATTGGTTGTCCAGCAATGCTCTGCAGGAGAGGAAACAGTCCTTGGTACCCAATTCTGTATTAGTACTCAACAACTATAATAATAATTAACATTGACTATTTCCTCATTATGTTTCAAGGAGAGTTCCAAGATGTCACTTCTATAATAACACATTTAGTTGTCTTCTGTATGTGAAATCATTTCTAAATGATCTTGTGAAGTTCATTGCCTGAATATACAACTGTTAAATTTTGAGACAAGTGCATGAGCATCCCTGTTTGTATTCTTTCCTTGAAATCTATGGATATTAGATGCCTGCTTGACAGCGGCTACCCTCAAGGTAGCCACTGTGCTCCAGGAAAAGTGTGATTTGTAGCCACTTTGTTAAAAGTGGATTAGCACTGATTTCCTTGTTTTTGACTGTGTTACTATAGAAAATATACCTGGCTTTATTGATGATACATGATTCAGCAAGCAATGGAAGAAAGGCAGAAACTGAAAGTTTCTCAGATAGGTCTTGTCTTGGTTACTTGTCACTTGGACACAGTCCTTGATGCCCATAGTTCTAAGAAGAGAAGGTTTATTTTGGCTCAGAATTTGTAAAGGTTTTGGTCCAGAGGCTGGTCCCAATGCTGGGTGTATGGCAGAGGGCCACGGCAGGGGAGAATTGCTCCTCAGACCACAGACAGGAAGTACAGTGAGGGATCAGAGAGGATAGAGGGAGCCCAGGGACCCTCCCCATGGCCCTCCACTTGCAATCACATGTATCTATAACTAGTCCCCTGATGGGTATCATGCCCCTGTGTTCTAATCACATCTCAAAAGCCCCACCTAGGAGTGCATGGAATTTTGTGGGTAGGGGAAGAGACCATCTAGAATTAAAAATGTCTTAAGGTTAAATATGCTGAGAAGAAACTAAAAGTAATACATGTGTGACACATACTAAATGTTGAAAGGCTACTCTAGCCTTAGGAACTCAAAGGCAGGTTTAGGTATGCTTTGGTAGAAAGTTACCACACACATGCTCAAAGTAAAGTCACCATTTCTGTTATGGCTGTCTTAGTTACCTTCCTTCTCACTGGAGCAAAATTCCTGGCGGCCAGCACTTACACGAGGAGAGGGAGGTGAGGCTCACATTTTTAGCTTAAGTCCTTATGTAGAGGCCAGTACAGTGCAAAGGCCTGGGCATGGAAACACTGTTTATGTCCTGGCATCAGGGAGTGCAGAGGGACACGATGGGAAGACGCCTCTCCCAGGCCGTGCTCCAGTGACGTTCCCCACCATGAAGCCACATGGTCCTTGTAGTGTTCACACATGCAATGACCTCTATAAGCCCATCACTGGGTATGCGAGGCTTTGGAGAGATGTTCAGATATAAATCGTGACACTGGCCTATTCTGTGTTTAACACTGTACGCTGGTCTAGCCCAGCATCTTCCCTTAATGTACTTTTGGGGTTCGTCATGATGATGTCAAGAGAGGTTATTGTTTCCTCCAAACTTTTCTTTGCTCGTAAAATGAATTGTATTTAATAAGCATCTTAAAGATCCTAAAGCAGTCTTTGCTGTAACTGCTACATCTTCTTGAACCCACAGTGTTTAAGTTTCTGATCTATTTGAAATGACAAGCTGCGGTATCAGCTTAATAGTTTCTTTCAAATCAAAATACTGAAAGACAGAACCTATGATCATATTCACTTATTGTTTCTGAAACTTGGGTATATTATGGGTTAGATATTAAACTTTGGTCAAATGGACCCAGGTAGGCTTCTCCCCAATTTACTGATGGAGAGTGTAGTAGTTAGGATGACATTAGCTGCTGTAGGAAACAAAACCAAAATTAGACAATTAGTTAAAAAGAATAGAATTTTACTTTGCTCTCTTGTAAAGTCCAGAATCAACTTAATGAATCCTCAGACTGGGTTCCTGTTAAACCAGAAACCCAGATGGTAGTAAGCCTTGGAGCAAGACTAAGAAATGCAGCAGACTGTGAGGATGAGCTGCTTCCCTACAATGGCAGCCTAATGTAGAAGCTGAATCACACAGATTGAATACATACTTAGACATCATCTGCCAAAGATACCTAAGGTTTTGTTGATAGCTGTCATCTACCAGTGCATTCAAAATCCAGAAATACTATTGACTATCCCAGAGAGTCTTAGCTTACTGTGCTGGCCAAGGACTGGAGGATTCAACTTTCCTAATAGCCACCCTGAGGGTCTAGTTCCTCCGTACTGGCTTTCAGCCTAAGGCTGGTTCTGCCTTCCAGCAAATGATATCCACATGGAAAGAAATCAGAGTGAAAGTTGCTAAAATTATTACCACACTAAGTTAAAAAGATTTAATCTCAACAAAATAATATCCAGGGTTGACTGGTGACTGACTATATTTGGGACATTGCTTAAATTATTTTACTCTGCTTATGTCAATTTACTTAATATTCAAGGTGATGCTAAAGGCATTTTTTAACTCTGTTTTGCAGTTGGGGAAACTAGGCGCAGGGAAGTGATTAAATTCTCCAAAGCTATGGAGTAAATAGCCAGCGGAGTCCTGATTCAAGTCTACACAGACTAATATCATTAATTAATATCATTAGCCTGTGAAAGATATAAAAATCATTTACAAAAAAAGATAGGGAAGAAATTTCTGAAAAAAATTTCCTCCGATTATGCTCTTCATTGGCTATCCCGATTATAGCTGTGTATAATTCACTCCCAGCCTGAAGATGCCAAGTTACCTGCCCTTACAAGGTGTTTCCCGTCTTGCCTAGATCCTTATAGCATAGCACAGGAAAGAATTTAAAAGCAGACTCTAATCTCAAAGCTAGAGCCTTTTAAGAAAAAAAAGGTCTAACATAAACAGTCATGATTAAAAAAAATAAAACACAAAGGGACTTCAGAAAAGTGCCCAATCATTACATATGAATTGTCAAGGAGTCCGTGCAAATCATGAGACTAGCTGTCCCTTAACAAATGAGAAAAATTTCATGAGCAGAGAAGTGCAGAAGATTTCGGAGAAGGATGACAGAAACAAAGATTCGTGTAGTTAAAAACGGTGTTTCTAACAGTATGGCTGTAATAGCAAGCAATTTTCAGAATTAGTGAGAGTTGTATCTTTATCCATTTTTACTTTAGAACTTTTTGCATATATTTTTAACTCTATGTAACCATCTGGTAAGGCCTGGCACTCCATGATTTGTTGCAGTCATAGTGTTTATCTAAGGAGCTACTCATGTAGGCAGAGGGAAACGAATGCTGGGTTATGGGAACAAAGGCTAGGAAGGGATTTCCAAACAAATATCACCTTCCTCTCACTGCAGAAAGTGGGGAAGTTAAGGAATCTGCTCTTCGGACACTACCACTTTTCTGGGCCTGCAGGGATCCTTCCTGAGAACCTGATGAAGCCTTCAGTGGGCACCTTGGACCATGTCGATAGGTATAGGAAGTGACCTGTCTCATGTGCCTATGTCACTGTACCTCTGCTCTGTAATGTGGTGGCTACTCATTCGCTTTCTCAAGTCACAGCATGAGTCCTGGAGGCCCCTGCATGAGATCACAACTCTGTAAGGAGCTACCTTTGATTCTTACCACTTTTCCTTGTCAAATGAAGTTCTTCCAGTGACAGCATTTCTGGGGGGTTTTTTTGGTGTTATGTTGTTGTTGTAGGCAGCATGAAATTGACAATGGATGGAACAGAGAAGAGCTGAAAGGGAAGGTCTGCATTTTGGATGCATCTGACACCTGTATTTACAAGTAGAGAAGTGCTTTTCTACAGCCCAGCACACCTGCAGCGTAGAAGGTGAATGAGTATTTAGAAGTAGCTTTCAATGCCACTCCACAATAGCATCACAATTACTTCTGTGTGTTGTCACCCTAAAAATGTCTCCCTAGGAAGAAACAATATGGTTATAATTTCCTAGAAATCCTTAGATAAGAAATTAGACTTCAGTGAAAAATCCAATCTAAACCCCAGATCTTTTTGGACTATGAGATAAGAGGTAGGGCTCTCACTAGTTCTTATTTTAATAGAACATGCCTTTAGCTGGCAGCTTCTGTGCTCTTTTGTGTATCTGCATTTAGATAATTATATTATACATAAAAAGCTAGTATCTAAAGAAAAAGGAAAATATATAGTTGTCTCTTCTTAGGAAGTCATTCCTAAGAGTAAAAAGACAAATCTCTCTAGATTCAAAATATTATTATTATTATTATTACTATTATTATTATTGGAACAGCAGCAACAACTCTGACAGTGAACAATAGCAAATGAGGGAACTTAAATCCAAGTAAAGCTGGTTGTGCTGACAACTGAGGTAATTTTAACAGTAAGTGGACAGATTATGAAATTGGGAAACAATTATCATGCTGTGCTGTGATCATACGTTCGAATGCCATCAACAGAGCACTGAATGTGAACAGTGGCACTGATTCTGCGGTGCTCGGTAGGGGACTCTAAGTCTCCACCTTCCGGTAGCCCACAGTGTGACTCGCCCTGGACAGCTCTGCTTGGTGGCTTTTGCAGTGCTGTCATGCTGATCTTTCTCCGCTTGCCTGGCTGATTTCTTTCTTGTTCTGTTTATGTTCTCCGGGTGAAAAAAGCAACCTTGTTTTTGTAAAAGGAGTAACTCAAAGCACTTTCAGGTGATGGTCCTGCCCATTTCTCTTACCTGTGCCTCCTCTTATTTTAGATGTTTTATGATGAGCGTAAGGAGCACAGACTGAAGAAAGCTATTGCAGTCTTACTGACAAGCATCATATAAAAGAGAATGGACATCTCCACAGCCCCATGTCTCTTAAACCGTGTTAACCAAGAACTATGATTACTGAAATGAAATTCTATTACCCAGGCTTGGCCAGGTATTGAGTACAGAGCCTGAAAATGTAATGAGTGCGTGCAGTGAATAAGTAATAGAAACCAAACAACAGTGTATTCAAGTGCTAATTGTCAATGACTAGTCCATGTATTTCTCATACAATATCCAATTTAATCTTAGTAGCGGAGTTACTATGCAGAATGGGAAGGTCTACATTTGTACCTTGATTATACCTTTTGCTCAAGCTATTCCTCTTACGTTACTTCGTAGACTTACCATTAACCTGTAAATTATGCTGTGCTGAGTTCACAGGTGTCATTCTCTCCCGAGAGCTGCTTACTCATCTTGCTATTTCCTGAAATGAGTTTGTTTACTCATTGATGAAAGTAAAAAACTGATATTCAATTACAGATACTGGTGTTTCAATTCCCATTCTGAATCTATCTCCATGTAGCTGAATTAATAAAAAGGTAATGTTAGGATTACATCTCCAATGGATGTAATCCCTAGTTAGCACCTTATAATACAGAAACTCTTTATTATCCTCTTACTACGCCCTGGTATTCATAGCACTGTGTTTTACCTTATCATTATAACATCATCTCGGAAAATTTCCACTCATATCATTGCAAGATGATTATGACAGCCTCACTAAGTCTCATTCATCTGAATGGAAAATTAGTGCCATAAAGAAAATTCCTAATAATTATTTTCCAGGGCGTGTTGGTGCTTTTCAAACTTAAACTCATTAAATTGATTTGAATCTCACTTCAGCAAATCCACACAAACTGAGTGTTCTTATTAACATCATCCTCATACTACTTTTACATGAGGAATTAATCAGAAAATGCTTTAAATCCACATGTGTGACTTTAATCTTATCACATATGTGGCCATAATATGTATGGATCTCAATACTTGGGAAGAAATTAAAACAATTTATGTAATAAGTTAAATTACCAAAACAATTTAAATAATAAGCAGCTCCTAAGATACTCTGTTAATTGTTTTGTATTCATTATCTAATTTAACATGTACAACTTCCCCGTGAGAATTTGCATCACCATTTTACAAATGTAATTGTTAAGCGTCTGGCTCCGGTGGTGTGGGTCACACAATCAGTGAAAACGGTCAACTTTTTAGGGCATATTTCTAGTAGGGTACAGAAAGCACTTACTCTCTCTAGCCGTGTCACCTACCATGCTCCTCCTGTTCCTACCGCTGGATGCTTCTTTCCCCCATGTCTGCCACAAGAGAAGGAAAGAAGGAGTATGAGCACGAGCCCAGTACGATGGGAGTGGGGACTAAGTTGTCTTAAGCTGTAGTTCAAATTCTAACATTAATTTAGGGAATATTAAACTTCATTGGATCAACTCACCCTTTATTCAAAGAAGCTGAATACATGCATAGTTCAATAATGAAAATTATGCAAAACGTTCTCAGTGACACTGGAAAAATGAAGAGAATAAAACTCTGAAAAACTTCTTTGGATTGTATTCTTCTTGTGACTGAGACCTTCTTTAAATATCAGAGAGAGAGAGTACATTGCTTTGGTTGGAAACCTCCTAAATTTCATCATATTTCTGATAATGCACAGGAATAACTATCAGCCTCGGTGACTAATGCATTAAAAGGATACTTGAATCCTACACTGAATTTTCTCAAACTTTTATAGAATTGCACTCCTATTTTCACGTACCCCTTTTTTCTATCCCTTGTGCTTCACTCTGTGGGATTTTAAAAACTTCTTTCTATTTTCCTGTACTTCCATACTACTACTTCCTTAAAGTTTGTGTACAGTAAACATAGCAGCCCTTGAATGAGGATCTGAGTAGTTCTCCCATGGGTAAAATGTGTTTTCCATGAACATGAATGATTTTTAAAAACTATTTTGAATTAAGATATATCCACTAGTTTCTTTACTTGGAAATATTCATGGAAGACTTTGGAAACAATCATATTGGACAGGATATTGGAGTAATATAGGGTAAAAGAAAGGGTTAGTATCATTCAGGCAACAATCAAACAAAAAGATCTTCTGCCTCCTGCAGCAGTCACAATCTATAAAACATTGCCAAATGTGTTAACATGGCATTTCTTGTCTTGTGTCCATTTATGTAATAGCATTTGATAAATAAAATATCTGGGATTATGAGGGAGATCTTGAGGCTTTGTGTGGAAAGTATGCACCGCATATTCTTAAAACGCAGACTGGGAGTGTTTTGAGGCAGAAAGTCTGGGGACACTTTTCAGAAGTATTATCCATTGGACACCTTCACAGAGGGAGCCAGACCCGCTTGTGCTGTGTGTCATATGGCTATATGTTTCTCAAATTGGTCTACAGATTTAGTAAAAGATTAAAATGAAGCAGAACAGAAGAAAGTGTGCCTTTGTGAGACAAGATTGAAAGCAAATAATATATGTTATATGATTATTTTCAACCTATTAGTGCATAGCAACAGTGTAGACTTCCTTTTACATATGGGTTCAAGTCATCTCCCAAGTGTTCACTATGAAGACTCTAAGATACTTGAGGCAAGAGTTGTTGTTCCCCTAACTGGTATGACCAATGAGCAGAGAAGTATAATGGCCCATCCAAAACAGACATCTGGATCTTGAGCAGAGTATTTTTGGATACATTACCACCTGGAGGTTCTTGGATAGGCAGCACTTGCCCAAGCAGTGACTCAGCGACCCTGGCTCCTGGACTCCTATGGATCTGATGCCTTCAGTTTCCTCCACATATGACAGGTGAAGACCAAGTGCTTAGAGAGGGCGCAACACCCATTTAGAAGTCTTATCCTAGGAGTAGTACTCATCTTGTCCCCTCACACTCTAGCAACTAGAACTCAGACACATGGGAGATGGAGTCCAGCTGTAAAATGCTTCGAGAGAGGAAAACACAGCATTCTTTGGTGTGTTATACATTAAATTATTTTGGAATTTATCTTTAACAGGGAAGTGCTAAAGCTGCGAGTGTAGTAACAGCAGTACCGGTGGAATAAATATACTGATGGACACTTGAAAAAGGTTTATGTGCTGTATGTGCCTCCACTTAGGTCCACAAGTAAAGCCCTCAATATGATCTTCCAGACATTTGTAGTTTGAAAATAATGGAACTGTTCTGGTTAATTTCTAACTGGGTGAATTGTATAAGAAATAATTATCGATGATGCATCTCTGCAATCTCACTGCCAATCACAAAGCACCAAGAACATATATCCATAAGTGGCTATTTAATATTTGTATCATTTTCACAACTTATCACTTAGATATTAGATAATCAAAAAAGCTATTAAATGTGTCTACAGAAATATGCTTTGATGATAAAAGAATAAACAGCACATTTATCAGATTTGTCAACGTATTGCTTTCCTAAAGGTCACAAGAGCATTAATAAAATGACAGTCAACTGTAGTAATATGTTAAAAAAATTGACTCTGCAGATGGCTATGATTACTGGATAGATGGATAAGATACATATAGCACTACAATTGTTTATTATCAAAATGTCTTCATTCTTAGTACATATGGCATAGAAAAAAAACAATGAAAGAGTTTCATAATTAAAAAATCCTCAATATGATTTTAGCAACATTTATGGACTGCAAAGAATTTAGTTTTCTAGTTATAGACGTAAGCACACACGTATGTGTATGTGTAGATAAATGTAGCATAGGAAGGTAGATAGGTCAGTTGATGGATAGAGAGATATAAAAAAATAATACGTTAAGTTTAACTGTAAATGTGACCCCATTTGGTAAAGCCAGTCAAGTACTGACCGAGGTAATTCTTTAAATTTCTGAACAGCACTTCAAACGTTTGAAGTAGGTGTGTGTTCTGGCTTCTCTCTAGGCGTCGCGGCGAGCTGCACATGCTCAGAGGTGGGCCTCCGGCGAGGTGCCCGAGCCACGGAGACGTGGTGCTGGCTTAGCAGCCAGATGCGACGCCGGCAGCCGAGGCCTGTCCTAACTGTGAGCACATTAACCCTCCTCCTTTAATTTTTGGCTGTCTGCTATTGTTTGTTTGTTTTGTTTTTGTGGTACTGGAGATCGCACTCAGGATCTTTCGCTTGCGTTTGATATCATTTCTGCTACTTTTTTTTTTTTTTTTTTTTTTTACCCCTGAGATACAAAACCTGACATCCACCACAGGAAGGAGGAATAAATGCTTTTGGCTCACAGTTGGTGAAGGTTTCAGTCCGTGGTCAGACGGCTCCAAGGCAGGGCGGCCTCGCAGAGAGGACCTGCGGAGGAGAAAACGCCCGGGGCTGGGCCGGCAGAAGTGAGAGCTACGGAGGCAGCGGCGGGGCCTGTGTTAATCCAGCCCATGCCCGCGGTGGGCCACGGCTTCCCACAGGGCTTCTCCACCGTCACACTCAGCTACGCCCCACCCGTGGACTAATCCGGTATCAGGCAGCTGTGACCCAGCGTCGCACACCCACGATGCAGTCACCACCCCAGAGTCCCATCTATGAGCACTTGAGGCTTTGGGGGACCTTGTGTTAGCTGCTTATCCACTTGCTGAGACACAGTGCCCAAAGGTAAAGGAGGAAGGTTGATTTAGCTCCCAGTTTGAGAGGTTTAGTCGATGACTGCTTGGCTCCGAGGCAGCTTAGCGCAGGGCAGATGGCAACAGTGGCTCCTGGAGGTACAAGACAGCAGAAGCGGCAAGTGAGATCCACGAGCCTCTCACCTACCCTCGTGTTGTACCCCGTTTACTGTGGTGGGGCAGTGCCAATCCAACCAGCAATCACCTACTCTTAATCCCACTTTCAGCCCTGAACCATGGATCAATCACAACTCTAGATTCAGCTACTTGAGAAAAGGCCCGCATAAAAGTGCAGGAGGCTTTGGAGGGACAAGTAGACACATACCAAATTTTAGACTTGTGTATTTACTATAAGCAAGACTTTGAATGTACTTCTTCACCTGCCAAATAAAGACAGCATCTTTTCCTCCCCAGACATGTAGACATGGACCCTTATTAGAGTGTTCATTAAGTGTCTGAGCTCTGCATTCACAGTGGTTCATATTCCCATTTCCTGTGAGCCTATGTTTAAAATGTCACCTCCACAAAAGCCAGGTGCCACGGTGCACCCCTTTAATCTCGGTCTTTGGAAGGCTGAGGGAGGAAGATCACTGAGAGTTGAGGGCCAGTCTGTAGCACATAGTGAGTTGAAGGCCAGCCCTAACAACACAGTGAAACCCTGTCTCAAAAATGAAGCAAAGCGGAACATCACCTGACCACGATTAGGAGCAACAACCTCTACACACCAGACCCAGAAAGAGAGAACCTTTAATTCATCTGACTTTCAGATTTTACTTTTATTCCAAGTTAGATTTTTGTTAAACTTTCTCATAAAAAAACTATAGCAAGGTATAAATAATACTTCTTGCTCTGACTAAAAATAATTCTGACACTTTATATTCTTTTTGAAAATTTCAGTCCAATGTGGTGTGAAATTCTGGGCTGAAAAATCTGCATTTCTGGTGAAAAATACTTGTTTAACTTAGTGGCACAGATAATATAGAAGTTGGGAAGTAATTCTATTTTGTGATTTTTATGACAAAATGGCTTGGAAGAAGAAGACTGTGGATTCTTCAGTCTTCCTATAACTCAAGATTCTTTCAGGTTGTACAATGCCAACACTTTCCCAACAGAAGGTGAATGGCTACCACAAGTGGCTAACCCTTCTCTTCCTTTGAACTTAAGAGGAATAGTCCTGTGTTCTCACAAAAATGGTGTTTTTAAGAATTACTCAGTTGAGTGAACTAGATCTCATATAAATTCTGGGAGTTCTATAATCTCACTCTTACTTTTTAGTTGCTGAGGATAAACATAATATTATGCAACCTCACTGATAGATATACAACTGTAATTACAAGGTAAATATGTACATTTACATGATGCTAGAATCAGCTTCTCATTCTTTCTTTGTATACTTAATTCTTTTCAGCAAGTTTGGTTAAAAATATGATCAATTGAATAGCTCTTCAGTTCTATGAATACACCAGAATCACAATTCGTGTTTGAACCATATGAAATGACTAATTTTGTAAATTTGAAATAGTTGGCGACTACCCTTCTATATCTTTAAAAGACATGACACTTTCCAAATCAAAATTAAATAAACAGAAAATTATAAAGCCAAAACAGTTTAGATATAGCAAATTTGAAGCACACTTAATCTCCTCCTAACATTGTTTCAATTGTTAACCAGCTTTCTAGAATATATAAATCTGAATAAGAAGGAATGAAGAAAACATCAGGTCTTTAAAGGGAAATAGACCTTTTATACAAATGAAATTTGACCAACTGTTATTAACAAATTTAGAGAGATTTAAAATATATAAATAGCATCTAGTACCATGAGTCTTCCAATCAAATAAAGCTGGTTGACACTACATTCTTTAAGAAATTCCATAAATAATGAAAAGTGGATCTAAAATGGAGATGGTAGAAAATAGGGGAGTAAACCGTGGTGATGGCAAGGTGGGGGAGAGGGAGGAAACTGGAGTACAAGCTAGTGAAAACGACCAAGATAGGGTGTGCGTGCTGACAATTCCTAAAGATGAACCAAGCGTGCACGTCAGACATCTAGTACTAGTAAATGATATTAAATGTATTATACATTTTGTAGATTATTTTATTATGAAAACAGTTTGTGAGAGATACCTAGATGGACTTTCTACCCAATGTTTGGTCTTGCAGATAATTTTAGCAAAAGTCATTTTTTTCAAACACCTATTTTACCACTATTTCATTAGAAATTGTTGGAACAATCTCAGGGATGTTCCTGGGCACTCTGCGAGTCTCTTATAATAGGAAATGCAGCTTTGCAAGCCTACTCAAGTGCAAAGCCTGTTCTGAGCTGTGAGGATGCCTTAATCGCTGTACCAAAAATGTAAGGGAGACATAGGACATATATTTGATATTTTTGGAAAGGGCCTCAAGAGAAAAATTCTGATTACAGTGCTCAGATTATTCATCCTGGGGAGAGAATTTTCCTATTTAATTTACCTACTTAATTTACTTATTTAGAATAGAGGAAATGCAGAAAAATATTTAAATCATAGGGTTAATCTGGTTAAATCTCCTTACTCTCTCATTCATTAAAATTTTGATTATGATCACATTTAAGCCATGTGTCTATCATCAGTTACATCATTTGTACAGGGCCAATACCAATATTAGATGATTAAAAACAACAAAATGGATAATATATGTAAATTTCCTTACATTAGTAAGGCATCTTACCTAGTGGCTCATTATTTAGATGATGGTACTTAGGTCAGGTTTTCCTGAGACAACCAGAAGTATCCTTGGGTAAGAGAGTCTAGGTCTTAAGTCCAAGCCTCCCTTAAATTCAAGCACCTTGATAGGAGCAGGAATTTGCTTTCGTGAGTGAGGGGAGACCTGGGGTTATCTCTTCTGCCTGTGCGCCAATATCCCAACAACCAGCTCACCCTCTGCATTGCCTTTCTATTGCTGCGTAATCAATCGCCACAAGCTTGATAGCTGAAAGCAAAGCACATTCATGCTCTCACAGTGTCCAGTCACAGGATCCTCTGCAGAGCACAGCTGAGTCCAGCCACTACCCCAAGGCCTCTCTCAAGGGGACAGTGGGGCTGTAGGCTCCTCCAAGACTCAGGATCTTCCCTTGAATGTACTACTTGTTAGGAGAATAAAAGTCCGTTGGCCAGGACTGAGGCTCTGGGTCCCAGGCAGATCACTGCCTGGTTGCTTGTCTTCTTGAAGGCTACTGGAGAGATTATTTCTCTTGCTTCTTCTAGTCTTTCTTTAAGGGAACTCCAGGTTATCTTTTTTATGTATTTGGTACAGGGTCTCACTATGCAGCTCAGACTCATAGTGACCCTCCTGTTTTCAGCCTTCCCAGTGCTGGGATTATAGGCCTGCGTCAACACTCCCAGTCTTGGTGGCTGGATCAGTATGCCTGGGGACGGAGCCTGTACAGATGTGGTGTCAGGGATCGAGCCCTGGTCCTACACTTGTCTAAGCAGGCCCTTAGTCTGCTGAACTATCTTGCCAGCCTTTCCAGGTTATCTTTTGATGTATGTGTTTGGCTAGCTAAGGTCTATGCAGGGTAGTAAACATAATTCACCCAAATTCAATGTATTTGAGATATTAATTAACTCCTCAGATTCCCTTCATACCTAACCATGGAGTAATATTCAACAATATTCATGGGTTCTGTCCTTAGTGAGAAGAGACACTTTCGTAGAGCTTTTATGCCAGAACTATATAATTTTGGAATCCATATTAAAATTCTTCCTATCATACCATGAGGTGACTTAAACTAAATAAAGAGCTTTTCATTTGGCAATTATAGATAAAATTTAAATTTTAAGGCTCAGTAAACATGGCCAATAATGTGATCAAGATGCAGCTGAAGAAACTCGAGTGGTGGCTCCATGGTTCAGAGGGTGCTTTGCGTACAGAAGGCCCTGGTTTCATTGCCCGACACATCCTGCTCCAAGATACGTTCAAATCACCATGGATCTGTGCATGCTGATCAGAAGCCCCCATTCACTATTATAAATTCAGTGAAGAAGAAAAGAGTTGGCCTGTAAGTACCATAGATGTAATAACTTAAATATGAAAGGAGAGGGAAAAAGAAAAAACTTTGCTTCTAATCAATTCAAGAAAAATATGAGACACCTACTGAAAATTTGACACATAAAACTAGTTTGCCTACAAAAGATTTGGGACTAATGGGTGTGATGCTGCAGTATCCCGACCAGGCAGCTGGTACAACATAATTAGATACTTTCTTTTTTCATGGTATCATTCTTATGTTGTAATCAGTTACAATTGAGGAGGTATCACGGAAATTTATTTCTGGATTCTTCTATTTGTTGAAATGCTTTAATAAGTTTTAGTCTTTCATGAACATGGAACAAGACACACAGTTTTATATCTTTCTTAGTAAAAACAGTATAATTCATGAACTCTCTTCTGTAAAGCTATACTTAAGCAACATTTGAGGATGGATAATGTATAAACTTTGAGCCAGGGCTTGTATAAAAGGTATTTTAAATCTTCTAGGTGATGTCCTGTGTTTTAGGACTACAGTGTAGCTGTGGGTTTGCAGACAGTAGAGAAGCAGTGGGGATGAAATGGTGCTCTGCAATGTGAACAAAGATAACCAGATGGAAAGTAGAATTCAACCATACCTCAAATTTTACCTTACACTTTTATTTCACACTCTATTGAAATTCTTAAATTTCTTCATGCATGTGACTAGCACAAGTAAAACCAAGCAAGGACCCTTGCTGCAGTTGTGTGGGTCTGTGACCGGGTGGGACCCTTGCTGCTACCTTTCTATATAATATTTCACAAATTATCAAACATGTGCAAACTTCTGCCATGTTGTAAAAGATCTGTAAAACAAAAATAATTGTATACACTTACAGCACTAAGTTGAAAATACACAATCATATATACAGCGAACTCCAAGTCCAGAACATGAAGGAGTGGTGGTAGCTATTATAACTGCAAAGCTTTATACTCTCCATGACATAATAGATTGCTTTAAATTAGAAAATGATAAAACAGCATCCCTCTGAAGTTGTCTTGGAGCAGTAGGTTGTGTGGTAACTGCAAGGTCATTGAGTAAATTATAAGAAAAGAACCAATGTAACTACTTGGCTTCAAAACCATGTGTGGCCTTATTGTTCCATGGAAATATTGAGTGAACTTTCTAGAAAAAAAGAAATTAATTATATTTAATTAAATAATTTGTCTCTTTATACTTACTCATATCTTTAAATAAAAGATAGTAAATCAAGGGGAATGGAAAAGGAAAATGTTATATTAAATGTAAGTGGTGGAGTTTGTTGCTCATGAAACTTATATTTGACTGGGAGCTTCCTAGTAGCCAGAAAAATAATGAAAAAGTATTTTCAAAGTGAGAACCTTTTGTGAGATTTATTCTGGTTATATTATCTCATAATTTTCTTCCTATGTTAGGGAATTAAAAGAGAAAATTCCTTCAGTTTAGCTGCTCTTCATGATACCTCAGAGGAAAATGAATTCACAACATTAAAATACAACTCAGTGAAGGAGATTTGTTCAGTTAATGAGGGTTCTTCCTGTGGAATCACGTTTTTATTCTTCACAGTCTATCTTTATTTTTTGACATTTATCCACAAAATTCCACTTAGTCAATATGCAAGAAAACACATACATAATGAAAATCAATATTATAGAAATCCCATTGCCAGTTCTTGGACCTGAAGAAAATAGAAGTTGCAATACACAAAGATTTGCTCGAAATCCCATAGTCAAATAAGCGTGGTTCAAACCTAGCCATGCCAAAGTCAGTGCAGACAGAAAGGTCACGTGCCTGTCAAAGGTCTGCTAACCTTTTAAATACAGAGACTGGATTAAACTAGTGACATCTTGCTATAGAGCCGTACTCATAATCAAACCCAGAGTAGAGCATGTCCTCGGAGTGGAGTGTTTTCAGAATAAATCCTACTCCTCTAGGGCCACAAGAGGAGTAGAATTCATTTAATTGGTCTGATGCCTAAGAAGTTCTAGTACATGTGACTAGTTGATATTTCTCAATGTAAAGAGAGTAAATATCTGCAAGCAGGTCTATGGGGACATATTAGGATTATTCAGCTTGAATGTGCATATTTTGGAGCAGATGATTTGGGGGGTGTGACTCTCTAATACATTGTAGGATCTTTAGCAGTATCCCTGACTTCTGAGTCCTCCATGCTGGGAGCACTGTCCCCCAGGTGGTGACAACTAAAATTTTATCCCAATATTTGTACCTTATTTGATAAACATTGATATTAACTAGGTATCTCTGTGTGTGTATTTATGTGTGTGTAAACAGACGATGCCTGATGGATGGACAGATAGACAGATAGGTATTCATCTGTTGCATAGTGTTTGCTTCTATTGTACTTTGAACAAATATGTAAGATCAATAATTTTAAATTATTATCTCCTTGCTCTCCAGTGCCATAAGAAATAATTGACACAATTAGCTGAACAGTCATGTCTTATTTTGAATATAGCACGACTGCAATCTAAAAGGATTGTTGTTCAAAAATTACAGCTAATGTACTTCATTGCACTGCTTATGGTTCTTGATAAAATCATGCAAACACAAGCAATCTGATGTTATTTTTTTGTTTACAGTATTACTGTGTTGTTTTGGTTAACAGAATGAAAAACAGTACTGTAATAGTACAAGTAAAAATGTTTTATTCTTAGTTTGTTTCATCAATAAAAGCTGACATTTTTGCAAGAAAGATGTTATAGTATTGAAATTAACTCTTAGTCAATTGTAAATAATTGTATTATATCGGTGTGTTATCATGAAGATTAGAAATCATTTCCTACAGATCATGTTTTTGCTTCCTCAGCACTGTTTCAATTGAAAGGAATTTGAATGAAGTGCATCTCATTACTAACATAAAGTAGATGGAGCTTGAATAATTTTTATATTTATTTTCCATGGATGGCTATTACATTTCTTATCCTATCTATCCAAATTTTATAAAATAAATTGTTTTAATCCATTCTTTGGAGAGGAGCAATGAATTTATTTTTGCAAAAGCTATGCATCTGAATACACTGTAATATGCATAAAGCTCTGTTAACGCAGTTATTTATATAAAAGTGTAGCTGCCTTACCTTTTATTTAATTTACATACTTTATTTACTGTCTGATAGGTTCTTTTCTTTGCATTTTTATTTACAAGCCAAAAGTGTCTTTTCAGATAAGTCAACTAAAACCTTGATGTACTGTATAATTTAAAATGCCATAAAATGTTTTATGAATTGTATAGTTTTACATGAATTTTAGGCTGATGATACAGAATTTTGGAACTGGTTCATTAGTGAATCCTACAAAATAGCAGGGCATGTCTTAAGTCTTATAGAAAAGCAAGCATTTGCTTTAGTTTATGATCACACTGAAGAAGAATTATAAAATTAATACTCAGTTGGTCAAATAAGGAAAACATCTTTGGCTATTTCTCAAGATTATTTTTTCTTTCCATAACATTATGAACCTCACATCTTTGAAGCATCTTTGAAGCACAGATCCTTAGAAATTTTTGTTCTATTTACCTTGACCTATAAGATTTTTCTTAAACTACTTATTGAGCTATAAAAGGAACCAGCCACAACTCAAGTAATAAGAACACAGTGTTTCAACTCAAATATATCCCATTTTAGAAATGGACTTCAGAAATATAAACTTAACTTTCTTATTCTCTTTTTGCTATTTAGCCTTGATAAGCATGTTTTGTATTTGCATACACCACCATTCATATTCTTGTGAGTTCATGATATAAATAATTTGAAAAAATTTCATTCAGTTACCCCAAATTATTCTAGTCATTATGGATGATTCATGAGAGGATTAATCTCTTGGATGTGACAGAAAACTCGAGAGGAAAGACACTACCTATCATATCATTTGCAGTTAAGAACATGCTGCATATCTTTAAGCTTTACTTAAAGTGCTTATAGTAATTGGGTGTGCATGCCTAAGCTCCGTTAAAACCCAAACAGCAATATGGGAGAGTGTAGTTTGTTTTTTAAATGTGCAAGGAAGGAAAATTAGTGAAATCTGTTTAAGTCACAAAACTGCCTCATGCAGGCCCCAATTCAGCAGCATGGAAAAAGTAACTCAAGTTAACTGTACTCTTAGCATATGTCTAAGCTCACAAATTTCAATTCACTTCAAATTCCTTTCTTACCCCATGGTTCTACTCGCAAAGAAAAGAGAAACAAAGATAACAAATTGGCTCCACAGTACATTAGCAGGAGAATCTTTGAAGTTTTTCAGAATAAAAATGTGTCCAGTTGCAGCCCAGTTCCTTTATGCCCTGAAGTGGTGATACAGATTGAGAACTGTGCATATTTTACAGGTTGTTCCTCTCACCTGACTCTTCACCCTGTACCACTGCCACAGGCATCTACAATTATACACATGCATATGGAACTAAGGATGTAATGTATTTTGATTTTATCCAGGCAAGTAAAATTTGGGGAAAGAAATCAAACTAAGCTAATGAACAATAGATTTGGGAATTATACAGTGATTGTGGTTTAGTGACCCAAATTGCACTATAATCCTTTAAAGGATTACAGTGTTTGGATAGAAAAATAAAATGATCTCTCTTTCTACAATGGCATCTCTGTATAAGAGGATATTACTGGATGAGCTGCATGGTAGCCGCAGATATTTTTCTGTCTTTTAGCAAGTCAGACTAGCTCTCAGATACCCCTGGAAAGTAGCACTGAAGAATTAGTCTTCTCTTATAACCAACATTCTTGAATAACATTTTCTTCCAATTTTTGTTTTAAAGGTCTAACATTTGATCGTGTGTTTTCTTTAGTTAACTTTCTATATTATATAGCAATGTCTGCAGTCATTTTTTTCAAAGATAAAAAAGTAGAAAAAAAAGCATGCTCAAAAATGTAGAAGTTATTTTTGCAGTAACGTATGTCATGATTTTTAAACATTCAGGCCTTTAAACTTTTTTTATAGTGTATGTTCTTGCCAATCCCAGCACAGTTCTACAAAGTAAAATATTTGGCAGAGAATTCATATTAACAGATGGAACAAGAAATTAACACGTTTTTGCTTCGCTAATTCACAGTTCTTTTAATACGTTAATTCTAAATCACCTGTTCTGACTTTGACAGGCTACAGACACCTGTTTGGGGTAATATTCCACAGCTAATTATTATACAAGAAATTCAGTTTCCAACAAAAGGAGTTCTGTGTGAAATTGTCACAAATTAGTAATATCAGATACATATATACATATATATGTATATATATACATATCCTTCTTAATGTCTTAATTTAAATATAGCTAATCTACTACTTATCTTTCAAGGATCGTATACGAAAACTAGAGACTGTCCTCTTCGTGTTTGAATTCTGTCTGTCACACTTTACACCATATTTGCACTGATCAAGTCAGAATGTTCTTCCCAGGAGCGGGAATTTGCTATAATACTATATTTTAAATGGCAGGAAAAGAGTATAGAATTTTCAAGCAGTTGGAAAAATTCCTAACTGTATGTTAAAAATGACTCAGGAAAGTTTAAAAAAAAATACTGACAAGATGAGAAAGGGGGGGGAAGAAAAATTTAGCTTGTGTAGTGTAATACAGAAAACAGAACAATAAATAAATAAGTTCTCTGAACTACAGTGTTTGAAATATGACAGACTTAGACGGGGCAGCCAGATGACGCCTGACTTCTTTTCTGAAACACAAGCAAGTGAATGGTGTCAAGAGCTTTATGGATAGCAAATAAAATGCCCTCCTTCCTGATAATTCAGCCTCTTACAAAAATGACTTCCATTTTCCACTAACCCCTGATTTTCTTTATCTCGTCATACTGTTCTGAGTTATTCTGCCATGGTCATTTTCCCTCTGCCATCTTGGATAACTTCCTTTAGGACACCTCCTCTTCACTTCACTCTCCCCACAAACTCGTGTCTCAGCAGAGTATGGGAGCAAACCCTGTGTCTCTAGGCAGGCTAAGGGGCAGTTGGTGGGATCAGATGCAACAATCAGAAATGTAAGGTTTTTACATGTTTGTAACATAAGGACAGATGCTGAAGTGGAGTCTATCTTTAGGTTTGCCAAAGGTTCCATTCTGTGTGTCTGTTTTTGGTTCTCTCTAATTGCTCTTCAGCTTTGTACATGGCTGTGCTAACGTGTCTCCCTCAGCCACGATAGAAGCAGAGAACGTGTTGTTTCTTTAATTAACCTTTATATCTTAGTCCTCAGACAGCAGAGTTCACCAGGCAGGCGCTCTTGGAGCTTCTGAGATTCAGGCTGTTGCACTGATTTTTAAGAGTTTCTATACAAAGCATATTTTTAACATGCATTTTTATTTTGCAAGACTTAAGGTAGATGTGAAGAAAGCTTGTTTTTTACATGTAGGCTCCTTGCAATTTTGTTGTTTTTCTCCCAACTGTAACTCTAGAAAGCACATGGTCTTTCTCTCAAACCATGCTTTATGACATTGCTATTTGCAGAAATTTAACTGGCAGCCCACCCCAGGAAGATAAAATCCTGTTTCATCCAAGTTTGGTTCCTCCTACACCCACACCTGAAACCGTATTTCTGCCAGATCCTACATTCTGCTACAGAGGAAACCAATCTTTTATAATACTTCAGCATACGTGAATTTTATTTTATTTTTAATTAAAAAATTGTATTTCTCTTCCAAAAATTCTAGATGACATTTAAAGCTAGAAAAGTGTTTCCAAATAACTCACCTTTACAATTAACTCTTGTTGGGACCAAACAGTTACTTCAGTGTACCAAGGTTAATTGCATGGCTGTGACGTAGCTGGGAAGGAACGGCTTCCAGGATCACAGCCACGGAGTGCACAGCCACGGAGCACATGGCCACGATCAGAAGCGCCTTATCCTACAGGCTTTCCCAGGGTGGGAACACGTGGAAGATAGCAGTGAGATGTTTGTACAGAATCCGAATGTGATGAACTTTTATTTTCAGTTAGTAAGATGTTTAGGAATAAATGAAACTTTCTGGCCCCTAAGAAGGAAAAGATTCCCCTAAAAAATGAAACTGATAGATTTTTTAAATTTCTCTGAAAACACTTTTAGACAAACATTTGTTACCCCTTATAGTGGGATTTTAATGTGAACTAGCCAAGGTTTGACATTAAAAAAAAATTGTGACCTTGAAAAGCAATGCTGCTGATGGTACACAATATGAGATTCTTAAGAAAATTATTTAAGATGATTATTGATATTAAGATGCTGTTTCTTTTAGTAGTCTTCAATTAAAGCATTTGAAAAATCGACTAATAAGAAAATGGGGCAGCAAGATAGCTCAGTGGACTAAAGCACCAACTTAGGCAACTTGAGGCACGCACAGGGGCAGCAGTTTGAACCCAGCACCACATGCTGTGCCAGCCCTTCCCCAGGGTGGGTTGAGCAGGCCAGAGTCTGGGCATGGTAGCACATGCCTGTAATCCCAGGGCTTGGGAGGCTGAAAGCAGGAGGATCACCACGAGTCTGAGGTGTGTAGAGAGACCCCAAAACAAGCAAATACATTAAAGAAATAAGGAAGAAAGGAAGGAAGGAGGGAGGGAGGGAGGGAGGGAGGGAGGGAGGGAAAGAGGAAGGGAGGGAGAGAGGAAAGGAAGGAAGAAAGGAAGGAAGAAGAGAAGGAAGGAAGGAAGAAGAGAAGGAAGGAAGGAAGGAAGGAAACACATGGCCAATGAGATTAGTTTTCTAAGGACTAATACATATGAATACATTTTATTTGTGTGTGTATATATAGGTGTAGATACACAAGTAATACACGTATATTTTAGGGAACTTATTTAATTATTTATAAACAATGTAGACTATGGAGATAGCTTAGTGGTCTAAGAGCCTGCTGGCAAGCTCAAGGATCCAGGTTTAATCCCTGTATCACATGCTATTTGGGCCCCAGAGCCCAAATAGCCAGACTCCTACCATTATTTTCAGCCTAGATTGTTTAAACAGTTCCCTAAATAGTTCTTGCTTCTATATTCACCTTTGGTATAGACGGTCCTTCAATAAGCATTCAAATTCAGCAACTTTTTAGATTTCAGTGTTACTTCTCCCTTGTACTACTGATCTTGCATGATTACAGTATGTGTATTGCAGGTGTATGCTCGATGGTACTAATGTCTACAACCAATTTCAGGCTGTTCCATCTACACTTGACTCCTCTAACACTGTTCTCTACATTTAGCTGTCTTTGTTATAGTCCTATGGTTCAATACCACTTTTCCTAAGCAGTGTTTATTGATAAGCAAGTAACTGTCTCCGTCTCCTTACCTTCCTCCCTTACTCTTCTGCTCTGTCTTCATGTGGAAAAGTCAGACCTAAAATCAGAGATTTTGACTTTCTCATCCTGCAATACTTGGAGAAAAGCTAGCTGGCAAAACTATGCCCTGGTAAATAATTTCTGAGTGAATGTTGAGTTAAGGCTTCAAGCTCAGATAGTCAGGGTGTGGGAAGCCATACTAACATCATCAAAAGCACTCCTTGAGCATCTAACATACAGCACTTAGTAGACACTGAAATGGTACTGTTCTGGTCAGGGTTCTACTTAGAGGAACAGATACAATGTAAGGAACAGGTATTAACATAAGATCTACAGTGTATAAGGAATTACAAGATTGGCTTATGACAGTCCGCCACAGAATCAGATGAGGGCGCGTGCCGAGAGTGTCTGCACACCCCAGACTGAGGAATTCAGTCCCAAGATCTGAAGCTCACTGCTGTGCTCCATGCGAGCCTCTATTCGGCAGCCAACGGGTCTGCGATGGAGGGATGAAGAGTGCGATGGACGCCGAAGAGTCTGCGAGAGAAAGCGAAGGATCCAAGCTGGAGGCCAAAGAGTCTGCGCTGCAAGTCAGGCGATGAAGTGCAAGCCCAATGCGAAGACTAAAGTTCCTCCGACGAAGTGGAACATCGACTACTTCCTCAGCACCTTTAAATGGTCTCTTTGTGCTAAGTAACTCTGGGAGCAGAACCAATTGTTCCCCAGGGCCAAGCGTCCACCAGCCGGAAGTGAGTCGCGGAGTCATCCAGCCGAGTTGACACAGTGTATCAACCACTACAGGTACGTACAATGTAAAGCATGCTATTGAGAAGTAAACAAATGAGAAATACAGAAGCATATAACACATAAAATAAATTTGTAGGAATTAAAGAATAAATTCAGTGAGAAGAAGTGAAAGAGAGTATCATTTTTATATAAGTTGGTGTAAAGCAAAGGCACTTAGCCAAAGGTAAACAGCATTTTAGAGTTGAAACATGTGTTATTCATGAAGTGGTTAGGATCCTTTTGCAACCAATCAGTTAAAACATGTGTCTAGGTGTGTGTTTAGAAAGAGTTGTGCAAAGGCAGTGCACTAGGTGAACCAGATTTATTTAAAAAAAAAATACAGTGAGCTGATGAAGATTCCAAATCTTCTATTAATATCAGCATAAAGGATGACTTTGGAATATAAAGTATTACTGAGCTAATTAAATTTCTGCACAGTACTAACAAATAAAAAATACTGTATAGTTAATTGGTACCAGCAAGTTCTCCATCACCATCATGATACATAGAAATACTCACAAAACTTTCACACTATCAGAGCAATAAAAGTCCTATGACAAACTGGGTAGAAAATGACTCTTCCATGGGGCTGGAGAGATGGCTCTGTAGAATAAGTGCTTGCCTGGCAAGTGTAAGGTCCTGAGTTCAATCCCCAGTTCCACAAAAAAGAAAAAGAAAAAGAAAATGACTCTTCCAGAGATCTGGATGTAATCATTTTTATTTGATTTAATGTCCAAACTACTGAGCTACATTTTAGCATATCATAGCTAGCAATTAGGAAACCAAAAGAGGAGTTTATTTTTTCCCCTAATCAAGAGTTTGACTTTAGTTCAGGTGTCTTTATTTTCCCCCCAAATAGTCTACCTGAGTCTTTTCTTGTATTGTAAAGTGACTTTTGTTGACTTACTGGCCAGAAAGCCTCTCATAGTCACAAATTTTTTAATCTTCATTGTTTCTTCTTTTTGAGCAGCCATGTTCTTATACAAAAATAAGAGTATTAAGTCCACTTGGCAAGATCATAAGAAGGCCTGACATAATATAAGTGGAGTCTCAATCTGTGTCTGAATCAGAAGTCAATAAATATTGTTTCCCTTGTTCCCTAAGATCTACATTAATATCTTGATAATGTCAATGTTCAGAATTATAAAATAAATTAATTAAATAATGAAATTTAAATAAATGGTCAGTAAACTCAGTGTAATAAAGTTTAGAAAATTTTCAAAGGGAACAAAAAGAACTTTTAGTGTTTTACCTAAGCTGTAAATGTAAGAATATTGTCTTTAATCTCATCTAACAAACAAATTTCTGTTCCAATGGCTTTGTAGTTAACTTTCCTACATTGTATTCATCCTCATAATCTGTCTCATTTCAGATCATAATTTCTTTGCTGCATTTTATAATGCTTTTAAATAGATTGCTCAATTTCCTTTTTGTCTCCTTTACTTCCTTCTGTGTGTCTGATAAGTATTTCTTTATTGCGTCCCAGTTTTATTTAAAAAAGATGTTCTTATATCCTGTGCTTGACACACAGTGTATTCTTCTATTTATACTTCTTTACTACTTTTTATGAACCTTTTTCTATCTGTGCTATAAAAATATTTTCATCTTTTTGCACATTGTCCCTGTTTCCCATGGTATTGTATTCCTAATTGGATCAGAAAACTCATCTTTATAAACCCTTTTATGTGTTCCCTGCACTTACGATTTTCTGTAAACAAAAATAATAAATAACAGGTGGATCGCTAAATATACAACTGACTGGGAACTAGGCATTTCAAAGAAGAGAAAAAGACTATGTCAGAAACACTTGACATGGATTATATTGAGTCCACTAGACATGTAAATGGCCCTCAGCTGTTACCTTTACTAGACTGAAACCTGCTATTTATTAGTAAATAAAAATAAACATTTCTATGTATCTACCATTTTGCAGAAATGTATCATACCAAATATTATAACTGTGTTATTCAATAGCAATAAACATAAAACCTCTCCTCTCTCCTCATCTCTACCCCCTTCTTGGTAGGTAGAAAGACAGATGGACTTAATAAAAGATAATTAAATCTTCATGGGTTGCAACAACAACAACAAAAAAAAGTTAGAAGTTTGTAATATAAAATATGTAACTGGCTGGAAGTCTTCTTGTCTCTGGCCACCCAGCAGACAAAGGCGGGACTGAGAGCAGTTGCGCGGGGTTGGCAGCAAGGCTGATGAGGTCCGACTCCATTCCACTGGTGTCTCGCGTCAGCTTGGGTTGGCTGTCGTGGGATTGTTCACAGGCCCGAAATCGCTTAGTGCTGCACTTCCGCGCTTTTTCCCCGAGAGTCTGTGATGAGTTATCGCTACAGAGCATCCATGAGAGTCTGTGATGAGTTATCGCTACAGAGCATCCATGAGACGGGCCAAGGCCTTGGGGCGAAAGCGTGCTGGAGTCGCTCGGCAACCCGCTGAGCTGAAGTCGTGAGACACATGCGGTTTAGAAGAGGAAGAATTTATTGTGGCTTATAGATTCCGAGGCTTGAGTCCACGTCTAGGCGGCTGCTCGACAGAAGCACCGTGGCTTCCGGGCATGGCCAGGCAAGGTTGCTCAAGCTGCTGTAGCCCAGCAGAGAGAGAGCAAGGAGAGAGGTGCTGATGCGCTTGGAAGCAAGCTCACACCTGCAGCGCCGGCCTCCTGCGACCGGGCCCGCTGTCCGCACTCCCAGCCTCCTCCCAGGATGAGCGCAGTTCTGCCCCACCAGCCGCCCTCCTGGAATTCCACAATGAACCCATGAGGCGTTGGGAAGACAGTTTAGATCTAAACCAGGACATAATGAATTCATTCGCACCCCGCTCCTTCAGCCTTATACTTGCAATTAGGAATAAAGCCAGTCTTCATCTCTAAGCAGGTTTTAGGACACCGACAGTCCAAACTGAGGAGCAACAAGCATAGGAGATACTGCTTATTCCCTGTGACTTCTGCTAAAAAGTGGGCTTCTCCCTGCCTGCCCTGCACTCTGATCATTTCCTAACTAATGACTATAAGCAGAGAGGTGAACTTTCTCCTGATCAAGGAGCCTATGTTCATATAGTGGAAATTGATTGAGCCCCTTGGGTTGAGAGGGGGTTGCATGGTTTCCTCAGAGAAATGGTGCAGGCTGAGGAGAAAGCATCACAACTGAGCCCAGCCTGAACAACTGAGAAATTTGGGGGAACCCTGTCTTGAAATGGAAATAAAAATAAAGACAGTGAGAGACATTGAATGGGAGGAGAAGGTGGAGGAGAGTTTCAGGCTAAACAGGCATTCAGTTCAGTGATCTTAATGGAGGTGCAGGGCTTTTACTGACTGACAGTAGAAAAAGCTTTACCTATACTCATTGTACCTACAGTATTTCTGCCTTTCTTGATAATTTTCATTCTCCCCTCGAGTTCTTGCCTTTCTAAAGTTCCTATCTTTAGCACGTGGCCACTGCTGTTTATTTCAGTTATGTTGTAGGTCTATGTCTGGCAATGTCTTCCCTGCCCACCCTCCTTTGGTGTCCCAGTCTCTACCAGATTTGGTTCTCTGAGTACCTGCCTCCTGATCAATTTGTTTCTGTTAAACTGATTGAATTCATTTAAGAGAGTCAATGTTACTTTATAAGAAAATTTATTGTTTAAATAAGAAATAACTACATTATTACCAGGTAGAAAAATATTTTTATTGTATGTTACTGCTTTTCTTTACAACCACGGTATTTTAATAATTAGAAACTAGGTTAACTACTCTAAAACTATAGGCTTCTCCACGTAGCTTCTAGTATGACTGAGTTAGACTATGTGATGGTATATGCCTATAATCCCAGCACTCAAGAGGGTGAGGCAGGAGGATCACCAAAAATTTGAGGCCAGCCTGGGCACATAGTGAGTTCATAGCCAGCCTATATTGCATAGCAAGAACCTGTCTTAAAAAATCTCTAGCTCTCTTTCTCTCTCTCTGTCTCTGACTCTCTCTCTCTCTCTCTCTCTCTCTCGTTCTCTCTCTCTCTCTCTCTCTCTGTGATATAGACATAGATATTGATATAGATAGGTCATATAAATATGCATTATAAATGACAGAAATAAAAGGACATGACAATTTAATAATGCAATGATAAAATTCCTAATCTGAAAATGTAATTGGATAATATAATAAAAGTATTATTTCTTTTTTAAAAAATTATTTATTTGTTGATATAGTGCCTCACTACAAGGTTCAGACTCCTAGCGATCCTCCTGTCTCAGCCTCCCCAGCCCTGGGATTATTGTACCACCATGCCAGTTTCTGTGGCTGGCCATGGCGTTCCCTGGGAGCTGGGGCCTGAACAGCATGCATTACCAGAGATTGAACTTCGGTTCTTATGCTTGTGAGGCAGCGCTTAGATTACTTAGCTTTCTCCCCAGCCCAAAATATTATTTCTGATATAATAAAAGGAATTATGCAAATCAATATTTTCTGAATTTTTAGGTTTGATATAGTTTTGAGCTAAAATGTCCCCTGAAATCTTATTATATATTTAGGGCTGGTGAGATAGCTTAGTAGACTAAGCACCTGCTTAGGCAAGTGCAGGGACTGAGGTTCAATCCCCAGCACCATGTGCCATGCCAACCTCACCAACAGGCATGCTGAGCCAGCCACTGGGACCAGGCGTGGTGGTGCACGCCTATATTCCCAACACTGGGGAGGTTGAAAACAGGAGGATCACTATGAGTCCAAGCTGTGTGGTGAGACCCTGTACCAAATACATTTTTAAAAAATCTTATATGTTCAAAAGTGTGTCTCTGTGAAGGAAATTGGATAGTGGGAGCACCATACTCATGGCAGATTGGTCCTTTGAATTGGTGGTTCAGTGTTCTGGCAGAATAGCTGTGGCATCGCCTCTCTCCTGTGGTGTCCTGCAGGCCACAAGTTGAAAAGCTACCTTCCATCACAGCTTTAAACTACATTGCTTCTGCCTTGGAGCCACTGCCATGGACTGATCCTTCTGAATCTGTAAGTCAGAATAAAGCTCTTGAGATTTACCTTGCAGATGTCAGGTATTTTGTATCAGCACTGGGAACATGACTACTACAAAAATGGGAACCAGAAGTAGAGTCATCACTGCGACTTTACACAAAAGGTAGTTTATGTTACCACAAAGCTGGATCTATCAGTATGAACAATAAGTGATGCGCTCCCCAGTCCCCCCTCCGTTATATGTGTCTTTTCTGGAAGATTTAAGACAAAGTATGCTTTCAGGATGTGTGTATAGATAGAGTATATTGCAAAATGGTTAATTTTTAGAACAGTGGAATATATCTTCAGGTGTGAAGATGGGCAAGCCCCAAGATGGTAATTGCACTAAATTAGATCTCAGATTAAGTTTTTATTATTAAGTGGGTCTTCAAGTAATATCATTTTCTTCCTCTGAGATCACTGTTCTTTTACAAGCAAAGTGGGCTGTTTTGACCAACTTCAGAGGGAAGAAGGGTCCTGTTTATTCACTATGTGGACTGTTTCCATTTAGTTTGTTTTGAGACACTGGGGTTTTCTAAAACCTCACCCGTGATCTGGATTTTGTTTGACCCTCGAACTCATCAGCATACTCAATGGATGTTGCACATTCTTGTGCTGAAGATTGAAACCATAGATTTCTTTGTACTTTTATCTATAGATAATGATTACGGGGAGATGAAGGAAAATGAAAATAAAAAATAATCATGTCTTCAGTGCTTTTCCTGCAGTCCCCAACTGACTGTTTCTAAGCCTCCTACTGTCTACTTTTCTGCCTAGTAGTTCAGAAACCTGTGAAACTATTTTGTAGAAGAAGTTTGGAAAGATTTGGAGTTGCAAGCTAAAGAAGCTCTAGATTGCTGACAGCAAAACTTAATGTATGTGTCTGCCCAAAGCCAAGAAGACCAGAGTGCTGACGGGAATGCAGATGGTAAAGGCCAGGTTGCAAATGGGAAGGAGGCTTACATTGCAGGGGACCAGAGATCCTGCATGACCCTGTCTGAAAATACCTTGTCTTCATTGTGTCCATGGCCTAAGACTTCACATGAGACTGCATTCAAAGGTGACAGACTGGTTACTCTAGCAGAGGAAATTTCAAGGCAGCCTCATCTTTCTTGCTATGGCATGGGCACTGCTGGCTGATTCTAGGGAGTCATAGCTTGACAATTAGAGATTAAAGAGAGCTAAATAATTTCAAACTTTTCCAATTTGGTCAGGTATGGTTTATGTCTATAAGCCACACACCCTGGGAGGCTAATGCAGGAGGATCACATGTTCCAATTCTGCCTAGGCAACTTAGCAATTCAGCACAACATTATATCAAGACAAAAAATAAATAAATAAATAGAGCCAGGGAAGTACCTCAGCGTTCTAGGTTACATGAGGTCAATTCACAGTACTGAAAAAGATAGTTTGACAAAAAAGGAAGTATGTATTCACAAGCTTAGGGCTAAGGAGAATACAAAGCCTTTTAAAAGAAGCCAGTATGTAGCACTAAGATAAGGGAAAAGACACCTGAGGGAGTTCTCAGAAATTGGCTGGACTGCACCTATGGCAGGCTCAGTGGTGTAAATGGAAAAACTATTTGAAAAGATTTCTGTGAGAAGACAGCGTTCAGGTACCTTCCTCACTCAAAGCTGCCTAGAGAACTCTTCCCCCTTGAGCCATCCATGTGCTCAAAGGCCACAGCAACTGGGTCAGGGAAGGGGAGGGGCTTCAGTACCTCCTGTAGAGTCAGTAGACCTTGACATTGGCCATGCCATGCTGTTTTTACAGACAAGTGTATCGCAAGAGGTGTTGAGGGCATAGAAGCTTCAAATAAAATCCTGGGGACATAGGCAGTGTGTCCCTGAAAAGTAGATGTGTGAAGCTGTGAAAGTGAAACTGGTGGTGTTGTGGAGACACCCAAAAGTTGAACATGCAAGGAGCTGAAAACATCTTCACAGGAAGGCTGCAGTCAGTGTGTGGAGCCGGCCCATAAGAGGCCAGTGGGGCAGGGCTGCTCAAGCCCATTGGCAGGCTCTCCTCACCACAGCCAGCTCCAGATACTAGACAAGGAGCTGGAGGATTTAATATTTGCTTTTGTTACTCTCTTAAAATTCCCTTTGCAATTAGCATATTTTTTTCTTTTGCTGTTGTGTGCTTGAAGTGTTTAGCTTTCTTTTTGTGTTTTACAGAAGCTCACAGCTAAGAGTTTTCTGAGTTTCAAAGAAACTTTGGACTTGTTAGACTGTAAATACTTTGGCAACTCTTGTAGACGGTCTACATGCATTTTGCAAAATGAAATGAACCTAGACCCTAGAGCCATGAGTGAAATGTTATGTTAGTACTAAACATTCACACAAGACTCAGAAATTTAGACTTGGGACTTTAGGAAAGTGTCTAGATTCTGGGAGCACTAACTATATGCATTACAGATTAATCAACTGGTGACTTCCCAGCTGACTGAGCTGTGAGATAACGATCCGGTTGCAAGAGTATAACAGCCGGTATTATCTAGAAGGGTGTGTTCTTGTCTCCTGCTCCTTGCTGTTTCTGTTTCCCAGCTGCACCTAGCTAAAAAGCTCTCCTACAGCCTTTCCACCATACCCTTTCTGCCTTGTAGCTGGTTGGCCACAGACTGTACTTCTAAACCCATGAGCCAAAATAAAACTCTTCTTCTTTAAGTTGGGATGCTTTGTCCCAGGAATGGGAAAGGAACTGATTCAAATCAGCTTTGAAGCTTTACCACATTAAACAATAAAGTGGCCTGATGGCAAAACCCAATGGTTGATGCTACTGTGGACAGAAAGACCTGAAGACTTAGAAAATTACTGCTGCTACTGACTTGTTTGTCTGCTTCAATTTCATCATTCTTGGATGTGGTACAACCAGATATAAAGGGAGGGTTATAGGGTGAAATGTTTGTCCTTATAACTGTGAGCACATCTAAGGCAGAAGCTTTATATTAGTTTAAGAAAGCAACACTTTTGGTGCAGCCAGATAGCTCAGTGGACTAAAGCACATGCTTAGGCCAACTCAGAGACCTGGCTTTGTGTGGTTTGCTGGCCCTGACAGCGGGGCGCGCTGCAAGGGCAGTTAAGACTGGGCTGGGTGGCAAATGCCTGTGATCCCAGGGATTGGGAGGCTGAAAACAGGAGGATTATTATGAGCCCAACCTGCTCAGTGAGACCCTGTACTAGAAAATACATTTAAAAAGCCACACTTTTCGTCTTGTAATGATGTGAACTTAATTATTTTTTTGTTAACAGCAAAATATATTTATTGGGGGAAGGAAGTTCCTGTCCAAGAGAGGGGCAGAAGGGGGGACCCAACTGGGTGGTCCCCAGGAAGCTGACTCTTCCAGGAACTTTTAAAGAGAAACACCATGCAGTGAGGCAGGCCTAAGGTGGTGGAGAACATAGGTACTCACTTAGGTGGGCATGAGGTGGGACACAACTGTGGTCAACCAATGAGATTACAAGCACCATTGCTCAGGTAAAATTGATAAAATCCAGTATCAAATGGAGAAGCCAGTCACATAGCAAGAGGACACGAATACAGGACAAAGTCTTTTCCTGATGGGGGTTGGGTTAGTGACTCATTTGGGTTCTTCAAAGGTGATTGATGCCTATTTAGAATATCAATCCTTGATGCCCATCCCTAGGAAAGTATGTAGTTGTATTTGTTTCCTCTTTTGTCTTGAAGTCTGGTCCATATGGGAGTGTCTGTCTCTTCCAAGTTGCAATGTCACCTTGTCTTCCATCTTGTCTCCTTAAGGGCCTGGCCCTATCTGACTGCCTATAAAATTTCTATCTAATTCAGCTTCCTACAGCATTCCCCCTCGAAAGAAGGGGTTGCCATGAGGGAACCATGGATGCTGACCGCTCTGGCTTTAGGGTCTGTACCTTTCTTTATCAGCCAATTGACTGTCTTTACACAAACAGATTGAGTTTTCAAATAGTATTCCTGGCTGAGTAAGAAACGGAGCCCGCCTTGCCCACCCATAGCCATATCTTCTAGTCTATCCGAGATGCTCCTGGATTTCTTGTTATTTTCAGTATAGTTTCTCAGTCATGATTTCTTATATTTGACAAATTGTTTTAGTTCAGAATATGTTTATAAACTGAGTATATTGGGGCTGGTGAGATGGCTCAGTGGTCTAAAGCACCTACTTAGAACAAGTTTAGCAAAGCACAGGGACCGCGGTTCAATCCCCCAGCACCACATGCCA
>NW_004524658.1:1606766-1634813 GCF_000260255.1 Octodon degus
CCATCCAGCCCCGCCCCCTGGTGGGCTGAGCTGGCCACATACACACACACACACACACACACACACACACACACACACACACACACACATAAATAAAACTAAAAAAATAAATAAATAAACTGAGTATATGTTACACATGAGAATTACTTTTATTTTGAAACAGTCGACTGATAACCAAAAATAGTGAAAATTAATGAGTGTGGTCATAATGATTGCCTTTTTCCTGAATCTTCACAATTTGATGAAGCGTATTTGTGTGGTACCCTACGATGTTTTAAGGAGAATCTATGAGTCAGGAACTCACCATTACTTGAGCATCCTGCTCAACTAGCCTAGCTACAAACATCTTACAAAACGAATGAAGTATGCACAAGTGTGAAGAAATGTATATTGAGATTGGTGGCTGAGTGGTTCCTCAGAAATAATTCAGTTTTTTTATTTGTTCTAATATATTTTGTAATTGAAAACCATTTGTATATTGACAAACAATGGACCACTTGTCTGTAAACTTTAAAACTTACAATTTCCTTAAAATGCTTCACAGTTATTTCTAGGCAAACTGTGTGAAAGGATAAAGGAATGAAATATTTGTCAAGACTATGTCTTATTCCATTTCACAGATATGGGGTTACAATTCTTTTCCTTTTTTTTTTTTTTTTTTGTACCAGGGGTTGAACTCAGGACCTTGTGCTTGCAAGGCAAGTGTTTATCCTACTGAGCTGTTGCCTCAGCCCCCCATTTAATAGTTTTCATTTAGTCTATTTCTCTTTGGTTTGTAATTATGTTATCAAGGTATCTTGCATACACAGACACATATTGATATATAGAACTAAAGGAAGAACTCAGGAATGAAATTATCATATGTTAACACCTACTAATTATAACACCTACTAAGATTAGTATCTGTTTGTCTTGAATTTTGTGTTTCTAGTATATTTTCTGCCTCTTTGGAATGATATCATGTCTAAGAACTAGAAAAAAAAAACCACACAGTCCATTGTTTTCTTTCAGTGTTTACATACCTAATTCTTGGGGTGAATTACCTGCTGAAATGATTTATATTTGTCATTGACAGACCTGCACAGGCATAGAAATTCTGACCTAGTCTCCATGGAAAAAAATGCATACTACTTGGTACCTAATAGCTATTTGTGTTACATTTTAGTGACAGAATGCAGGGAGATAAAGTCTGAATTTGTTATTTCAGGTTTAAATATCCACTGGTACTTTCTTTTCTGCATTTGTGTATAAAAGCTTAGCTGGAAAAATTATATATTAGTATGAAGCCATAATCCTATGTTCAGTTTGTATGCTGGTCCATTGTATAAATATGAATTTTTAAACAACTTAGCATTTCATCAAAGTAATAGGGCACTTGCTTTTCATTCATCCGTGTGAAAACAATTAAGGAAAAAAAAGCCACTTATCTTAAATAATATTTGTCAAATTTTCTTCATCAAACTTGGTAAATACAGATCTCTTGACATTTTGATGAATTTTCATCACTCTGTGGTAAACCTAAGTGACGAGGCTGTGGCCCAGGAACAGCTTTTGTTTCTGTGTGACATTAAAATGTATTTTTAAAAATTCATAATTATAATGAATATTCAAAATCAGATTCAGTCTCCATCATGTTCACAATAGGTCAGAAGTCACGGCTGGGGAAGAACACTTTCTAGTCAATCTCAAGGTTTTATCATATTTTAACGAATCATGTATTTTCACATGCTTCAGAGATATAACTATCAAAAGGGAAAGCCAGATGTATACATTTATATATATATAAAATCAGTTTTAGTTTACCTAGACAACTTTGAAAATGCATTTCACTTTTAGTTAATTCAAAGCTAGCATATCTCTCTAGCTGTGTATTGTCTTTACCCCGTATTTCTTGAACCATATGTTCAAGACAGTTTGAAACAGACATTATAAATGAAGAATAATCAGTTCCTAGAGTTCAGAACATTTCTCCCAATACCCTTCAATTTCTGGTTCCAACAGAATTCTATTTGCTCAAATATAAATCCTTTTTTTAATACTCTAGAGCCTCATCCTTACCACAACACCTCATTTTAGTACAAGCGTTTTTATATCCTGTCACCAGATGATGATGATGAATGAAGAATGATTAAGTAGATTGTTTGTCAGATTTCTTCTTTCACAATTCAATAAATACTCCCAGAGTTCTCCCTTGTCACCTTACTTATAATGATTATCAAATGGAATATGTTAGAAACCCAAGGAGGAAAGTTAGGGTTTATTTTCATTGTTCTTTTCTAAAGATAGAAAATATGAATTATAACCTTTGGGTCCTTATAAACCACATCAATTACATAGAGATATTAAATTCTTTATTTAGAGAACCCCGACCTATTTTATGATTTTTAAAGAAAGAAATTGTTTTAAGGTTACAATTCCATGAAACTATTCCATGGAATAATAATTCTGTGAAAGATATACGTATCTCTAATGGCAGTGGTGATTTTTTTGTAAGTTGAGTACTATGTTAAAATTTGAATAATTATTTTACATCTAAAGTATACTTATTTGTGAAAGTTTTTTTTACATCTACTATATATGACATTTATTAAATGACTGAAACAGTTGTTAGCAAAAATGGTGACTACTAAAAGAGAAAGCAAGTATAAACTTTTTCCTTTTTTCTTTAAATATTGCCCAAATTGGTCTTTGTGCTCTCTGAAATTTCCACTTTTATCCCCATATATTGTATTGCAAAGTTGAAAGCATCCTCAATCAAAGGCTGATTTTATTATTTATCAGTTTCTAAACTTTCTTATTTCAAAATGGTCCTATGTGTTTATTACATTAAAAATCAAATACAATAAGCCAATCAATAAGAGAGATAATTAACCAATGAGAAAACAGCACTGGGGGTCTTTGGTAAGAGTGACTTCTACTTAAGAGGAATTTATCATTTTCAAAATCCTTTGCTCACTCAATATTTTTGCTGTTATATTTTTCCTGGTGATCCTGTGAGCAAGCAATTTAGGAATTTATTTCTATCTTCTCATCAATGCTTAAAAAGTAGGTAGCTTATTCTATATTATAAGGAAATGGAAATTCAGAGAATTCAATAGTCAACTGAAAGTCCCACAGTTTCTTACTCACAAACTGAAGTTGTCTCACCCCTCTGTGGCTCTCCATTGTATGGTTGAGAAAGAATGGTACCTTGCTTTATAAGCCAAAGCTCCAGTTTGTGTCCATTGAGCCAACACTTTGTGTACTTTAGGATCCAGCTTTAATCTATTCTTTAGTGGAGTCTTCTTCAACAATTAAGACTCTTTTTTTCTTTTTCTTTTTTTGCAGTACTGGGGATTGAACTCAGGACCCTGCACTTGCCAGGCAAGCGTTTATTCTACTAAGCTATCTCCCCAGCCCTAAGATTCATTTCAAATGATGATTTTATGAATTACTATACAGGCCATTCATTGTTACATTTAATCAGACATTTTCTAGTAATATTTCTGAACATAAGCATCCCTGCATTTTCTATCCTATGATATTTAAAATAAAGCAACTTATCAATGGACTGCATGTGCTCTAAGGATTCCTTAATTTCTTAATCATAGAAACAACATAAAACTTGCCTTTTTTTCCAAGTGTGAGCAGCAACTTCAATCCTCAGGCACAGTACAGTAAGAGCATTCTTTGGGTTTTCCTCTAATTACTGCATCTGGTCTTATCTCTGTGACTGTGGTACATTATATGGCAAACGTAATGAAGTTACTTGTTTTAAGGCAATAGTGAATGGAATTTGAAAATAAAATTAAGATCTTATTGCAGTTGAATTTACACCTCTGGCCCATACAAATGTGAAGTAAGATGATATGCCGCTTCACACAGCTAGGTTGGTGGCAATTAATTACACAAACATAGAAACCTTGTACATAACTTTACATCTAGCACACTATAAAACTTGTCAATTTATATGGAAATTATATACTTACATCTGCACACATAAAATGTATACAAATTATTTACACACACAAACACATACCTAAAAATGCCTAATTTAGTGGCTGCAGGAACACCTCTAATTTAATTGCAAAACTTAAATTGAAGTTGTGGAAACAATTGACAAAGTTATGATTGAACATAGCTTAAAGCAATTTGCCTGGCAATTAAGAGTAATTTCACAGGGGAAAAAAGAAAAGAAAAATGGTATCAAACATCAATTTTTAGAATCTATTTTTCAAAGGTGAAAGAGAAGAGTTTAAGTAAAATTGGTCTAAAATATAAATAATGAAATGCGATGCTAATTTTTTAATGTCCTTGCCTAAAAGATTTTATACATTTGTCACCATTTGCCAATCAAATATCAATATTCAAAAGAAGTTTCATAATAAAATTGAAATTATGCAGCTATGTATAAGACAAATGCATGAAATAGCCATATTAATTTGTACGTTAAATTTACAACTATTTTGTATGTGCCTGTACACTACTCTTTAATCTCTGTCACCTTATAGTCAAGTAAAGACTTTTATAGATTCTCAGGACAGTAGCTAAAGGGAGAGAAACCTAATGAATCATGTCTTGAAAGTTTTAAAGTAGCAGTGCACATTATTACTACACTGTTCGTGCAATTTTAACATATTATCCAAATAATATTAAGATCCTTTTCCTCTAACTCAGTTTGTTCTCAAGGTTTCACCTTCACAACAAGAATATATTGGAATGTGCATCTACAAAATATACATACACAAGATGGTTTATAATTTTCCATTTCTAATATAATGTATTTGCAACTTTGTCCCCAGATCAATCTGATGTTCATGAGAAAAGTATTTGTTTGAACACTAAAAACAAGTAAGATGAGTTATCAGCACAACTGGCAATTGTCCAAAGTTGTTAATGTGAGCCTTTTACAGTTCAGCATATTAGTATAGCTTTACTTTTTATACCCTGTGGTTTCACTTTTTTGCTGGATGGTTAATACCAAGTTAAAGCAAGACCTATATAACTAAAAATGTAACTTGCTCTCTGACAAGGTCAGCAAATCCCCTCAGGATTTACCCTGGAACCCTGTACTGCACCTTGTGGATCGTAGTCAGTGTCAGCCATCTTGATGAGTCACTACCATTGCTTGACCATAAATAAAGGACTATTTTGATGTGAAAAAAAAAATATATATATATACACACATATGTGTATACAAGATATTTAGGATAGATATACAGCTACTTTCTCTTAGTTCATTGAGAAGAAAGGTTTGTACTAATATTGTTTAGACAAGATATCATGTCTGCATCTTGTCCTCTAAATAACTACTAGAAAGAAAACAATATAAAATGTATTAATTACTGTAACTGTCCTACTAACCTGTTTTGAAACTGTTTCATTGCTACTTTACCTTTTTATCTCATTAAAGTGAATACAAATAACAACAAAAAAAAAAGTGCCCTGCACTGTATGCATACGCTTTTTAATTTTTGCTACGAGAAAGTTCAAATAAAGTGGCTGAATCAATGAGTCTACCTATAAGAAACACTGCTTTGCTTTGAGTTGTAAGTCAATGCCTTCATTCTGCTTCTTATGCCATTTCGTATTGCAGTTTTCAAAGAGGGAGATCATATGTGCAGCAAAAGTCGCTAGCAGCATCAGAAGTATAAGAAGAGATTCACTGAATATGGGCCTATAAATTGGAGTTATCGCTTTTATAACAATAATACGTAATAGTGGAATATATCCCCCCATGGGGCACTACAATTTGCTAAATATTTTTCATTCTTTCCTATCTTCTGGTCATGGTAATTGATTGCCATAAGAGTTCACAGCAAAATCCTCATCCCTCCCCATTATCCCTTTTCCCAAGTCAACCTTCTGTTAAATGTCAAACCTATTTTAAACTAGAAGTGTATCAGGCACCTATTTGTCTCTATACTGGTACTAATCTCTAAATTTTTATTTGCTTCTCTCTTGTCTAGTAGACTATCAACTCCTGTGGGCAGGAACAGTGACTTGTACATTATTCGTTTTGTCAACACATTGAAGCAAACATACTGCGTAGTAACCACTCAATAAAATGGCTTTGACTTTATTTTTTGAGGATGGAATATATGAACAAATGAGACAGAATGGAAATTTTGATAGCCAAAGTGAAGAAGCATTTTAGATACATCTGTCTTTATTCATCAAGCTGAGCATTCTAAAAGGACCACTGTTGATATTAAAACAACAATAATAGATGCTTAAAGACATAAGAAGAGACTTGGAAAGCTTAACCACTTTAGAAAGGCTAAGACCTTTTTCTGAAACAGCAGTAATATAATTAGGCATTTTAGCAGTAGAGGAACAGTTAAGATTATTCCTTAAGTCTGACCTTGGGTTTAAATTGTTATTCCAATGTTAATCATCATAAGACATATGCTTCACACCTCATAAATTCCGTCAGCCTGTTTCCAGTATCCAGTGCCACATTCAACAAAGAGCAGTTTCACAAATCTTCCATTTCTGCAGTACTTTCTTTACTTTTCTAAATTATGCTTTTATCTTCTAGTTGCCTTTCCTGAGCTGTCTGCCTCAAGACCCTAAATTAATAATTCAGATGTTTGAATCAATAAACGGTCTATCTATGTTGTCACCTTATATTTTTTATAAATAAAATCATATTTCCTCCCTTACCCATTTTATCATGTTTAGAAAATAATATCAATTCAAACAAAGAAGTAGATATTCAAAAAACTGGACATACAAATAAATTATTCTCTTTGAAATAAAGAAGAGAATGGGATCTAATAATAATGTGATATTGTTGCCTACCCTCTAACAGCAGCCTGAATTTAAAAAAAAAAAAAAAAAGAAATGTCATCCTTTGGTTGTCCTGATGGTGAGATATAGCTGGCTTTCATAAGGCTACAAATGTCCTCATATTCAAAAAATGTTTGATAAGATTCTCATCGATTCTTTATTTCAGTTGAGATATTGTCTGCTTTATATTGTATCTAATAGGCCTATTCACAAATGAAGAGTATATGAGAGAAAAGGATGACCATCACTTCATAACAAGACGTTGAGATAAACTACCCTAAATTATGAATGCTTCCAAATGCATATGGCCTTTTTATTCATGGCTTTTCTATTCAAATATCAAAGTACTTCAAGTGGCTTTGATGACATACTTATGAATTCATGAAAGTGTTTTTCATAATGTGCTCACCTTTGGTGCTTAGAGGTTATGCAGATTGCTTTTATTTGCTTGACTGGAAAAGAAGAGCTAAGTGTGGGTTGCAAATACATCACACTTCAAAACAGTTTCTTACACCATCCTTAGCTACTTTCCTGAAACTTGCTGGGATTCTCTACCCAAACTTCAGGCCAGGATAAGAATAAGTGTCAAATATTATTAGTTCTGGAGTATAACTACTAATTTTGGTTTCAACTGCACAGTACATATAAATACTTTGGAGCACTTCCAGTTATCTTCACTATCATTTAGTCCTTAAAACCCAGAACAGACATTTAAAATGAGAAAAAAAGAGGAAAAATACACTATTATGTTCATTATATTGCGGCTGCAGATGAACGTTAAGATCATCAGATGATGAATACTTGCAGTTTTCCCTGGCAACCTGATCAGATATATTCTGTATAATTAAATAAGGGAGCAGTTTAAAAAATGAACTTACAACTCTGGCAATCCTTTGTAAATAATGGAGTAAGCAAAAAAAAAAAAAAAAAAAAAAGAGGGGGAAAACCTCAAATGTGATTAGCGGTTGCTTCTCATGAGAAATTTTCTCCACCTCTAATTTGACTTTTCTGAAAGGCCTTAATGAATACTTTCTTTAGTGATACTATTTGTTGTGTCAAACATCCTCATGGGCTCCTTGCAGTGTTTTATCATTTGAGGAAGACACTTGATGTACTTTATAAAATAAGTTGTTCTTAGCATGCTAGGCCTGGGTAGCCCCTTTAGTTCTTTTTCCAAATTGTACAACTTTTTTGTACAGATTTTCAGTGTAATATAATTCTAAAAAGAAAACGGGATTTCCAGAGATGGGCTTTATGAAGAAAAAGACTTTGAAGGAAGCAGGAAATATTAGTACATCAAACACAGTAGCAGACAAGGCAGTTTAACTTGTTGGTTTGTTTGCTGAAACTCAAAAGTAAATATACTGGAGCTAAGAGTGTTCCATTTTTATCCGACTGCTGCCGTAATGGCTGTGTTACTTCGGGGCTTCTAGTTCAATAATTGATCAGGGTTTGTATAGCACCGGCTAAGAGCAAAAATAAGAGTGTTGCTTTGAACAAACTGCTGCCCTGTTATAGCATTAGGCACAGAAACAAGATTCAGGAAATATAGATATAGAAGAAACAGGAAAAAGATGGATACATCGGGTGGTAAATACTGCTTCAGGCTAGAAAGTAATGAGAATTTTTCCGTAGAGAGTTTTGACCTGCTATTCAAAAATTGTTTCTTGTCTTAATAAATCCTAAAAGTGTAATTTACTTGCAAAATGGAAAGAACAAAGGCACCAAAATTCTTTTGATAACAACACTTGTTAAGGTTGATAAGTTGGGTTTCAAATGTGCAAAGAAAAATGTGCGACAGTTTGTTTTAAGGTGACAACTAAGTGTTCCGATGCTGCCATCGTATGCTGTTTCCCAAGCAGCATCCCAGCGGTAGCCTGTGCTTGTGCATTTGCAGTGTGCTCCATGCTGAAGTGGTGCAAGCTGAATTCATCTAGAAAATACACTTAGATTTATTAGAAAATCGCCAACTGGAGAGCTCTATAATTTCGTAAGCTGGAAAAAGTAGGAGTCCTTTTTTCATTTGTTTCTCATTTGGCTTGCATTACAAATAAGAACACTCACATTTCTCAAAAATCACTTTTTCAACATAGTTTTCTGATGATAGTTCTCATATACATTTTATTCTTTTCTGCGTTTAATCTCACACAACTCCTGAAGATATCCATCCTTTTGTGCTTACTATGCCAACCATTTCAAACATATCTGTGTATATTCTACCAAATTTGGGGTTTTGGTACCTGTTTATGAATTGTTAGTTTAACTTTCTTGTTTGGCTGTTAGTGTGTGTTTGACAAAAATCACGTTTAAGAGTGGAAAGTATTAAATACGAACTTATAAAATAAAGTTCAAACTCGTACCACCAAAACAGGTGATGCAACATTTTCCTGCAATCTGATACAAGGTAAAGCAAGGTTATCAAATTTTAGTAACAGGGTAGGAAAGAAACTGCTGCTCCAAATGCTGATTTTCTGTTATACAACATATTATAAAAGAGTTACTTATTTTAATCAATATAAAATATAAGTTAAGCAGTCATATAGTTCTAAAGAATGACCAAATAAGCATAAAAAATAATTTTTCTCCTTATATAGACCTTTCATGGTAAAACAGTGTTAGCTGGAGTTGCCCCAGATAACGGCCTGAGATCGTGACTTTGTAAGTGCACATGCCGCTGTCATTAACAGGCGAGCGTGGGCATGAGAATTGGGCCATCAAGACGAGCTTTTTCCACAGTGAGTCCTCGCGATGTCCACAGAGCTCACAGTCAGATGTGTTTGGGAAATGTTGAGCTAAATAAAGATGAATAGATTGCTTCACTGGAGAATTTCTCAGGGCTCTTAATATGCGCGCGCATTATACAAATCTCCACGCGGGGCCAGGAATGCAGTGTTCCCAAACATATCTGATCATGAACGTTTTTACTGAGCATCTCAAGGGACTGGTTGAGACTTGGAACATACTTGGAGAAATACTGATCCTGACCTGTAACAGCAACAACCCTGATGAGCTGTGCAGTGAGAAAATCACTCTCCTTGCCCTCCAAGTTTCTAATTTTAGGAAGTCCTTAGAATTCCCAGTATACTTCACAAAGATTAAAAATCCTCTGGAAAATTATTTAATGACTAAATACACTAAATAAAAATGAAAAACACTAAGTTGACTAAGTCTCACATCAGCTAAAGGGTGTTTGAGGTCTAGTAGGTTTCCTGCCTCTGATACAGTTGGGATTCAGACATTTTCTACATGGCCCACATTTTCAGGAATCCCACCATGGGCTGAAATCATAAGTGATAAGTGATCAGATGCCAAAGAACTGGTCAAAGTAACTTCATTCTCCTATTCGCTTATGATCTGTTTATTATGTCAGACAGAGAACATGCAGAGCCCAAACTGTTTCCAAAGATGACCACCTAGCCAGGGAAGGCAGTGAAAACATAGCCAGTGGCTTGGCACAGAACCACAAATTGATGGGTTCGTGTGGCAGGAGTTTGAGTAAGTTACTCAGACTGGGAAAAGCAGATGGTAACACAGGAAGTTGTTCACGAAGGGATGATTCAGCCAACGAAAGTGTATTTCAAAAATGTGAGAGAAAGCATGAGCATGGGAAAATCATGCTGTGTTTCCCGATTCTAAAACAAATCCCAAGGAGGGCCAGCCAAATAGCTCAGCAGATAAAGCACATGTAAGCAGGTGCAGGGGCTGGGGGTTCAATCCCTGGGGGTTCAATCCCACCCCCAGGATGCAACTCAGAGGGCAATTCAGACTGGGGGTGATGGCACACACCTGTAATCCCAGCTCTTGGGAGGCTGGAAACAAGCGGATCACTACGAGTCCGATCTAGTAGTGAGACACGGAACACCCTGTAGACCCTTCCCTAAAATACAAATAGATAAATGTATAAACAAAACAAACCCCAAGATGTAGGGAAGGAAGCTGGAATGTCAAATAAAAGTAATGATAAGGTTCTTCCATGCTATGTCAGGGACCTGCATGTTTTCCTCTGGACAATGGAGGGCCCAGTGCATCCATAAAGAAAAGGGAAGGAAAAGACTTGCATCCATGAAGGAAAACACAGATAAATGACAGAAAAATACTCAAAGAAAAATGATGAAATCCAGGCTTTTGTGGTATAGTTGGATGTATAAAAACATAGCTATAGATTAAAAGTATTTATGAAGTTGAAAAGTTATGTTAGCTAGCAAATTTACCAAAGGCAGCTTAGACTTGCTATGACATTGAAAGACAAAATGACTATTAAATGACTGCATTCTGTCACTAGTTTTCCAGCTATTTTTAGCCTCCAAATACTTTGGTCACTGATTCTACAGTAGAGAAAATGCAGTGAAGAATATTGTGTGATTCTTTTTGGTCAGTGTAGATGTCAGCATGAGACACCCCAAAGAACTACTCTGAGACCTTTTTGTCATGTTTCTCCTCTCTTCTGTAGCACCATATGAGCTCCCAGGGATTTTAGGGGAAAAATACTGAGATACAGTGAAGAAGAGATTTTAAAAACACTCTTCCAAGCATGGAAAATAATACTTAGTCAGACTTTCTAGCTGTCATATCTTGTGTTTAAAGAAGTTGATTTTATTTTGCCTTTTTAATCTCTTTTAAAAATTGATTTTTCCTTCTGTCACATTGTTTATTGAGAGTGTACTATGCGTCAAGCCCTCAGCTGAACATCAGGAAAACAGTGATTATACAGAAGATCCCTATTGCCAGAGTTCACCAGTTAGTGGGAAAGGTGCTTCGTATTGCAAATCTATGAAACTGTCCCTGAGCAAAGTCTCTTGGGCGCAGACTCGAGGGGACTCTCAGAGCACCATGTAACACTACTCAAGTTGTTGAATGGTCAACACAGAGAAAAGCTCTCATTCAGGTGAGGTGGATCCAGCTGAGGAGTGAGGGATGGAAGTGAACCCCAGGTCCTGTGAAGAGCTCAGGCAAATGGGTGTGAAGACAGCTGGTGCCACTGGAGGCTCTGTCACCAGGTCAGCCAAGCAGGCAGGTGGAGATTAGGCAAGGGGCCACCTAGTGAAGAGAAAGGGTCAGGTTGTAAAGAGTACTGTGGGCTGGCTTTAAGGTTTAATATTTCCTTGTGATATAAAAGGAAACCATTACACGATTCAAGGCCATGTAGCATATTTTTTATTTTAAAGAATAAATAAATAAATAATGAAACTTTTGTATGTGTAGTATGGTTTCCATCGGCCACATCTGAAAGATACATGAAATTTGCATTACATTCAGAGTTTGAGGGTTTTACCTATCTACATTTGTGCATTACATTAAGAACTCATGAATTTTCAGAATTTAATCTAATTTAGGTAACCTGTTATGAGTTGCTTTTTTTTTTTTTTTTTAGATTTCCTTACGTTAAGGATCACAAGATTTATTTTCAAAATAATTTCAAGTCAACTAAATTCAGCAGTGACGGGCAAAATATCAAACATTAAAAAAAAAGAGAGAGAGAATGGAAGGTGTGTTGCCTTTCTGCTAACAAAGCCTACCAAAATCCTAGAAGAGGAATGCCACTGACCTATGATAATTAGCTTGAAGAGAAAAAGCACAGCATTAAATTAATTTCTCAGTGGGAAGTTTATTTAGTGATTGACTTTTAAGTCTCAAAGGTTTTCTTCTTGATATGGTATTGCTAGAGATTTGAAAATACAAATACTTGAAGGCATCACTTCTTCCTTTGACTTTTCTCAAATCTGCCTTTCTATATGTAGTAAAAATAAACATGTATTGAGTGCTTAATACTTGGTGAGCAATAACATAAGTTTTATAAGTTCAATTTCATTTGTCTTCCCAGTTACATGATATAAGGATATTTATTATTATTATTATTATTATTATTATTATTATTATCATTTGAGACAGAACTCAGAGGCATAGAAGAGATAATTCCCTTACCCAGGAGAATACCAACTAGTAAGTGGCTGAGCAGAGATTTGAACCTAGAAAGTCTAATTGCCGGTTCTGCGGATGACCTACTACTGTTATAGACTACTGGACTATATTGGAATGTTTTGCTGCATTCACGCCCCTACTATATTTAAATGATAATGGAATACCCTTCTCTGACAAAATTAAGCAAAGAAAGGGGATACAACTGAATGACACTTTTGTATCTGTATATTCAAAATAGTTAGGATAGATATACAGCTACATTCTCTTAATTCAATGAATAAGATTTGTTCTAATAGTGTTTGTGGATGGGATGTCATGTCTGCATCTTGTACAATAAATAACCACTGAGGCAGCAATGTGCAATGTATTTATTATTCAAACTGTGCTACTGATCGGTTTTGAAACTGTCTCATTGCTATTTGTTTCTCAATAAAATTATTTTTTTAAAAAAAGAACCTAGAACGTGTAACTGTAAATACTGTGATTAGGTACCATACTATCCTTCCTTGAAAGGAAATAACCATAAACATACAATTCTACATTCTGTGACATTCAATATACTCTAACTTTTGAAGAGAAAAAGAAATGCTTTTAGTTTATGCATTAAGGGGTATTTGATTCAGTGGCCTTTTGTATTTGAGTAAAATTATAGTTAAGGAGAAGACAGGTTTCTGAGATCAAAATTTGTTTATGAAAGTCTGTGTGACTTCAAAATACTACAGGCAAGGGTACTCACAATCTCCCCTATATGTGATAGCTTGATGGGATAAAAGAAATTAAAAGTGAGGCATGGGTAACCAATTTAGTGTAAAATTGTTAAATCATAGAAGTGGAGAAACCTTTATAGGACTGGCTTCATAAATATCATTTAAAAACTTCTTATCACCCCAACTGATTTCTAAAGGTAAAATAAACCAAACCAGAACTTTGCTCTAGGGTATGACTTTTGACCCGCCGGAGTCCTTTGGAAAAATAAAACACACAAGGCCAACATTAATGCCACAGAGTTAGAATGCCTGGCCTGAATTCCTTTTTGGTTACATGATACCTGCGTAACAAACTTTTCAAACTTTCTAGATCTCAATTTGTTTATAAAATTAGAATTAATAGAACCTTATTCACTGTTGTTGATGAAAACTTTGGGTTCCAAAGTTCATGTGCACCCTATTATGTCATTCTACATAATAGTAAACAAGAAGTCAAACTACACAAGCAATGAGTATGAGATCATATGTTTCTCTGGGCGTTGCTATCTAATTTTATTGATATTGATTGAATGTTCAGTACATATTGGACTCAATTCTAAGAGACATGCTCCCTAAATGTCAGGCCAACTCACTTAATTAAAGATCAGGAAGGGCTGCTATTTGGCTGTTGTCAGAGTGTACTGTGGAGTAGTAAGAAAGTTGACTGATCTGTGAGTAGAGAACCTTGGTGGAGACAGAGGCCTTTCAGGTCTGTGTCCTTAAGCAAACCTCCTTATTACTACTTGGTTTATCTCTACAGAGAAAATTGTATGATATACTGAGCCAGGTCTTTCTTACTGATTTGTCAAATTTACATTTTTTTCATATCCATACACAAGAAGGAGTGAAGAAAGATGATGGAAAAGCAAGGATGTATTACCAAAGCGTGTGTCATACTTTTCATCAAGAATATCAAGCAAAGCTATGAAATAAGTCACTGTCATTGTACGGGCGGTTTACATTGTATTCCACATAATCTTGAGTACTTGGAAAGAAATCTGGTATTATTGGATTACGCAGTAGGGCTACCAGAAGAAACTGAGTCCTAAATATTTGTCTGATAGCTGTTATATGTGAAAAAACAGAACTCTGCCTGTTCTATTTAAATGATGTTAAGTGTCATCTTGCTTTCTTGCTTTCTATGATTTTGTCTCCCAAAGATCTATGATTATGATTCTCAGGTTATCCTCTTCTGTGTATTCACATAAACATCACAGTATATTTTAAGATGTAATTATCTATTGAATTCAGTAGCTCGTGATTTGGGATTGGATTATTTAAACTACCCCGTTACTTCCACAATAGTACATGAGAAGCTTTAGAGGATTTTGTACGATCTCACGTATAACACATTTGGTAAGAGTGTTTGTTTTTTGTTTATTTCTTTCTCAAAAAGTTAACTGAACAATTCTAATATGTGAAAAATCATAATTACAGATATTGTAACTCATTTAGTAAGCAATCGAAATGCTGATATTTCCACTGTAATATTTACTGGTCTAAGAAGGGTAGATTTTTAGTTTTTATACTTTGGAACAGCTGATTCTTCCATTTGATTTTGGCTAATTTTGTGTGAACACACAGGGATATCGTTGCTTCTCATAGAGTAGATAGGGTCTAGGGCTTCTGGATTTGTGGTTCTGTTACATGGTCCATTTAATATTATATTTATTTACTTCTTTAGCCTGCCTTTTTGGGGATTTAATTGAGGGAAGAATCTACGTAACACTTTCGTTTCATCCTTATTTTCTCAGAGAAACTCTTGTATAGTAGATTCTCATTAAATGGTACTTCTTGACACTTAATTATTGAAATTAAATCTTTCACATTACCCACTATGGTCATGAAAATACAAGAAAGGAATTTACTGATATGATGATTTTATAGATGGAACTAAGAGACTCTCAGAATTTTCTGACAAGTACAGCTGAAGCATGAGATGCTTGGTAGGATGAATAACTCCTTTAAATACACTGTTAATGCATTTTCTGGAAATTATTTTAAAATAATAAGCAAGCTGTTTCCACCTTCAGTTCCATCATGTCCTGTGCTTTCTTTTTTGGTTTTGGTTGTGCTTGCTATGAAGTTATATATGCATCTCTAAGCAATAGTGCAATGAATCTCTCTACTTGTAAATCCATCTCACTAGATCATTTGATTTTTCTCACGCATGAACATTTCTAGTATTTCTTGCTTACTCTGCCTTAACACTAAGGAACCATATATAGAATGCCCTGACCTGACTTACAACCAAAGACATGCCATGAATTTGTTCTCCCTTCTGCTTATTTAGTACAATTAGTGGATCCATTTACTGCCCTGCCTAGAACTATAGGAACTAGAGGAACCATTACTTAAATTATGCCATATTTAAATTGGGGCAAATATTGTTTGTTCTTAATTATCAGTAAATACTTTATACATGTCTTTATATTTGGTAAAAATAAAAGTTACAGTTGTTTTAAATTTAAAAATAGTTTTAATTGGGGCTGATGAGATAGCTCAGCTGTCTCCTACTTAGGCAAGCTTTGGCAAGCACACAGGGATTGCGGTTCAATCCCCAGCATCATATGCCATGCCAGCCCCACCCAGGATGGGCTGGGGTGATCTAAAAAATATAGTTCTAATCACTAAAATAAATGTAAATCCTATTTTGTCTTTGAGTTATCCTAAACCCTCCTAAGTACACATATATGAAGACAGAACACAGAACAGCTCTGTATCTGTTGTTCCAAAGGCTGCAATACTTCTTGTGAACTCTGTGTGCATTTAAGAGCATGATATTACTCATTATACGTAACTTTATCATATAATTCTTTTTTTTACTGAGCTGTCTCCCCAGTCTCTGTATCATCTAATTCTGATAACCTAGAGATTTTAAAACTCAAAGGCAATATCCCAAGTATCAACAGAAACATTCTGGGCAGATTGAGAGATTTCACAGTATTCTACTATAGAACACTAACAATAGAACTATTGATAGTGTTTTCTTATGTTTATTTTACTGGGGATTGAATCCAAGTCCTTTGAAAGGCACCATGTTTCCTGCCCATTTTTTAATGTTTTTTTCTTTCCTTTTTTAAGATAGGGTTTTGCTGAATCACTAAGTTTCCAGCACTGGACTCAAACGTGCTCTCCTCCTGCAAGAGTGCTGAGATCATAGATGCGCGCCACCATTCTACACATTCCTAGTGCCTTGTTAGGGGAAAATGGGCTCCTAAGGGGAGATTATATTCTAGAACCCTAGCAGGTGGCAGTCTTTAGAAGGAAATAGTATTCATTTAACAGTATAGCATTTCATAGGAAAAAAAGAAATGCCTGATACAGGAAAGATAATTTATTTTTCATACTATTAATAAAGTCTTAATTCAAAGACTTTTAATGTGAATATGGCATGCTCAATCCCTCCAATGTGGTGATACAGTAAGCTGACTTCATGTGGAGTATTCTCTCTGACACATACCTCTTCGGGTTTATCGTATAAATAATCCCATTTTAAGGGCTGTAAGCCTCACACAGTCTATAGCTAGCACTGAATTTCCAATAGAGAAATAGATCATACCTTACCACCCACTCCAACAATCTATGTTTGCATAGAATTATTTCTTCATCAGTCCCAGACACTGTTTATCTGCTTGTTATTATGTACCAGAATCATGCCAGGTTTATAAACTGGCATAATTAAACTGAACAAGAAGGTGGAAAAGCCTCAAAGGATAAATTTAAATACAACAGTAAAGGCTCATTGTGAAGACAAGAGCAGTCTAGCCCATGATCCAATTCTCTCCTCAAATCCCCTCACCACATTAGCAGCTGTATGAATCATCTCATTCACGACTCTGCATCTTTCTTTCTTGTTTTAATCTGTTGCCTTAGAATGTAGCACTACCTAATTAAAATATATATGTAAATGCACACATATATACATACAGATAACATACCTGATGCATGTGTAAGTTACTTACTTTATTTTCTATTTTTGCAATACGATGGGTGAATTTTAGGAGAGAAAAAGTTAGTGTATCCCCAACCTCAGAAAGAGAGGGCAAGTTTGAAGCACATGCTAGTAAGACGGAAAGTAGAATTCCATTAAGATGGAAACAAAAATGTGAGCCCCACATTTGTTAGAGTTTTATAGGGAAATCATATGCTACCTGAGTTTTGCCAGATCAGAAGAGGGTCACCATACAGACAAGAAAGTATGGCAGTAGGGTCATTCAGTGGGCAAACAACACTTACAAGTGTGTTGAAAAACAGCCGTCAGTCGCAGGCTAAAGAATAAAGTCAGCTGGTGATGAGAGTTATTTGTTCAGGAGTGCAGTGCTCAGAACAAGTCAGAGAAACATTAATGACAAAAGGTCAAAGAACAGGTAGGGACTAGATTAGAAAGACTCTTTAGGGACCTGCGATGCAACTCAGTGGTAGAGGGCTTGGCTGGTATAACAGATTCAATGCTCAGCACTGCCAAAAACATAGTCTTTTATTCATAGTCATAAGTTTAAATTTCAGCTTATAGCAATGAGTTATCTTTGAAGGATTTTCTGCAGGGTAGCAGAAATAACAGATTTGCCCTTGAAAGATCACTCTGTTTGCAGCATGGAGGATGGATAGAAACTCAATACTTGTTGAATTAATGAATGATTTCTCAACATTACTTTAGACTTTACAATTTGGTGATTCTTCAAGCTTTACTATAAATATTGACAGATTGAGAAAATAAATAACTCTGAGTGATGGAGCAGTACTAGTGAGGGAGACAGGAATGCACCCCATTTTTCAGAACATTGAAATTAGGGGGCAACTTTTCTTAAGCCTCTCACAACTTCAGCAACTATTCCTAGCATCACACTCATCTTGGTTCCTCCTATTAATAATCTTTTTCTTCTTCTGAAAATCTTTAGCTGTCTTAAACAGCAGCTTTCAACTTTAAAAACAAAAACAATTTTTTTGACTTTTTGCTGTCTGCCAAAATTGATTTGCTACAAATCAAGTTTAGCGATATACTTCTTATTCATTATGGAAAGTAGCTCATGGAAATTTAAGTATCAGTGCTCCCCACTACAGAGAGAAGCAAACTGACATCGAGAACAGATTGCCAGCCAGGCCTTGTGGAGTCTCTGCCGTGCACACACTCAAAACCGTGACTCACTCTGGATTCTCTTCCGGGTACACACCTCTCATTCTTTCCCTCACCTCAGGACTATGGAAATTAAGTCTAAAATGAACAACTACTTTCGCAGATGATTGTTTGATTAGTATCTTTAATTCTGGGTAGAAAAATAACATGGATGATAACTCAGCGGCATAAGTGCCTGCCTGGCAAGCATAAGATCCCAAGTCAATCCCCAGTACTGCAAAAACAACAAAACTACAAAAAATAACATGGATAATTTGGCCTTGTTTTTTTTTTTTAAGCCAATTGTACTTAATACAGTATATTTACCAAGAACAGAAATCAAATATCGCGTATACTGACAATTGCCATGTACATGCAGTTAACATGTTAACAAGTTTTTCAGGTAGTATGGATTGGCTTCATTTAAACAGTTGTTTGTGTTTTGTTTTGTTTTGTTTTGTGTTTTGTGGTACTGGAGATCTAACTCAGGACCTTGTACTTGCCAAGAAGGTGCTTTGTGCTGCTGAGCTATGTGCCTGGCCCTAAAAAGTTGTTTTGAGCTAAACATTTGGTAATGGAATTATTTATTAAGGAAATATTTAGGTATTTATGTAGTAAATTTAAAGAAAGTGTGAAGCTAATTTTATTTAGTTAAGTAAAATCCTTCTCTAGCTACATTATGCAAACCAGCAGGAGCACCATGCAAAATTTTTCATTTCATTAATAATAGCATTTTGTAGAAAATTTGACAATAGGTTAGGAAAGTTATACCAAGTTAGTACATTTTGATAATCCCATGAAAAGATGAGAACTTTATGAAAACCATGACTTTTTTTGAAGACCATTTTCTTTTCATTTTTGTGTGTGTTTGACTGCTTTATTTGAAAGCATAAAGGCTAAAAATATTCAAAGTGACTCAGAATTTTTTAAAAAAGATGATATGAACTCAGTGATTGTCATTACATTGCATATTGTTGAATACCAAGCTCTATGTCACATTTACTCATGTTATGTCCTTTGTTTTGTGTTTTGCTGAGTCTCACAAAGATGTCAGGGAGATAGACGATCAGCAAGACCACTTCTGCTCATATAGCCTACACTTCACTAAAAAGGAAGAGAACACTAAGCAAATGAACATGTGAGCAATATTGAGAAAGCCTGAGTGCTTTATAGAAAGTCTATGCAAGGAGAAGGGCCATGCCTAGGACCACTAGCTAGAGGCAAAGACCAAGCAGAGAAGGCGAGACTGTGGTCTGCTTGGCCTGCACTTTTCTCAGAAGCCTCTCTTCCTTTAACAAGGCGGAATCCAACAACAAGCCACACCAGCTCTCCAGCAGTTTGCTTTGATCATTACCAAATTTTTACTTCGGATGTTAGCATATTAAAGTTATGGGTATTATCAGCAAGTAGATTTATTTTGCATCTCATTTCTTATTAATATGATTTCAAATTACCCCAAAAACAGGAATCATGGTTTCAGTCGTTAAAATTGTTTTATGAGTTTCAAGTGTGTGAAATTTGAGACGAGCCCCAATTAGCCTAAGCCAGTATCAGTTCAAGCTTCCCCCACGTGGTTTTACTAATACCCTTCAGATTCTGACTTCTGCCATTGCAGCCATATGTCTCTTTAGGCAGATCCACTCTGCAGTGCCAAAGTATGTCAAGGACATCACTAGGTTACCAAAATCATTTTTATGTGCAACTTCTCGCAATATTCCAAAGTACTCTTCCACCTGAACCCCACCCCAACTCCTCAAATATAATTTTAATAACACACATTAAAATGCCACACTGATAATAAACCCAGAGATATATTACAGGGAATCTGTCTGCATTTTTTTTTAACACTTTGGCACTAACATAATGGCGTAAGCACATGGACTCTCATACCCCGCTTGGATTCTATTTTTTAAATTCAGGTTTTGTGTACAAAGTAGTGCACGATTTCCTAATTGTCCTGTTCAGTGCATAAATGCTAATTTAAGAAACAGCTAGGAGGGCAGGAGTATGAATTTAGATGTGAAAGATGTACTGACAGAGTGGAATTGTACAGATATGTGATGTGGTGGGGCTTTTTAGTTTCTAATCGCAGTTTTATCACTATATTATCTTGTGTTGCTGTTGGGGAAAGCAACAAACAGTGGCTTTTGCCATCTCAGTGAACAGAGATCTCTGCAAGTTGCACCTGTTCATTATGTGAGAAATCCTTCCATGGGCAGAGTGGAAGAATTCAGTTTTATTCTCAAACTGTTGCCTAATTCTTATAACTTGTACATATTTTTTGAGTCATGATTGTACAATCTGTTACCCATTTTGGAATAAAAACACTATTGAAATCGAGGATGCTAACTTTAACCAAGCTGCATTTTTATGAATCAGGTTGTAAAGTTGACTGCCACGATGTGGCCACGTCCCGTACCATCAGCACACACCACACACTCACAGACGCCCTAGGGTGGCCCCCATTTAACACTTAGATCCTCTTTACTCTTCCAAAACAAAGAGTTAATTTTTTTTTTCCTGCTGATCTTTCCATCTTTGAAACACCATGAGTCACGGTGTTTTCCATTTAACAAACACCACGGATTCTTTATTGTCTGTGAGGCTTCCATGTACTGCAGCAAATTTGAATTGGATGTGTTATGTCCAAATTGACAGTAGTGAGGAAGCCAAAACAGTGGATTTTCCTTTAAATGTTAGCTGTAGCATCAAGTAACATTCCCTACATTATGCTATACTGAAACAAGTCAGTCGGCACAGACCAAAATGTTGATGGATATACAGCAGATCAAAAACAGGAGTCATTGTGAAGGGCTCGCTATCTGTCTGACACGATAGGCTTCTGAATTTGTACCTCTTTGAAAAAAAAAAAAAGAAAGACTTCACATTATTTTGTCAGTTTGTTTCGATTTGAGAGGTGTTGAAATTGGTATTCATTTTTTATATAACCCTTAAATTGTACAATTTAAGAAAACTGCCTGAAAGAGATAAATTAAATGGGTAGAAATATTTTCAAATCAAAGACCGACTGACATATATAAAAATGATGTATGTTTCTTACATGGTCCACAGGGAGAATTCTGCAGGCTTGCTATGATCTCTACAATTTGCTTCAGGGCAAACTAGATTCTGGGATATTCTATTATCCCTTTGGTCTGTTTATCATGGAAACTGATGTACAAATCGAGTGTTCTTTTTGGTCTCTTTCTTTCTATATGGTTGGAACTGGTAAGAATTCACTTATCTCATGTCCTCACCTTCAGTAAAGTGCTACAGGAGAGTTCAGTGACCAGTAATCAATTATTATTGAGAAGCAATCAATTGCTAATTTCCATAATTATGCACATCTAAACACTATGAACAAGAAAGAGAAACAAAGCTGCACTCCAAGCATTGCCTTGTTAGCAGTATTTTGTTAACACAGGCTCTAAAAAAAGCTGCCGCAGCTGGTACCACAAATGTGTTTCCAGTATTCAGGCCATCAACGTGATTCGTCGCTAAATGTATAGAATCAGCTTCTTGCTAAAAACTACAATTACAGGTGATATACAGATTGAAATCACAGGGCTGGTTTGTCGAAGAAAATTGTCCTAATGATGGGTTTTCGGATGGGGAACGCAGCTCTTTTCTTTCTCTGTGATGGGTTGTGAAGGCAGCTGCACCTGCCTCTATGCTGTATTCTGCCGCACTTAATGATATCTGATGATATCATTAGGCAAAGTGTTCATAAACAGATGTTGAGCCTGTGCCTAAATGCTGTCAGATGAGCGGTTGCTGGCCTGAAACAGTATTATTTATATAGAACATTTACGTTTGTTATGTTAATAACCCCACTATTAGCTCTCTGGATGTTGCGTTAGGAATGTAAATGTAGTTAATATGAATAACAACCTCTTTACTCTTTGTGCTGCAGTTGAGTATAACTTTTAGGCTTTGGGAGAGAAACAAAGATACCCCCACCAAGTCCTTTTGACTTCATGATTTTTTTTTTCCTTTTCTGGGCACCAAAGTTTGATTAGAAGATAAATTGTAAAAATTCGCAGGACAGATGTGAAATAGCAGAACTTGATTTTCTTAACAGTAAGTAATTTCAGAAGATTCTGACATCCGCAAATTTACTTGTGTGAGCTCAATTCATTATCCTAATATGTCAGAGTGGTGGTTGTGGACACTTGTCAATTTGGTGTCTGTCTCAGTGAGTCTGAGATAGGCTCACTTTTATTTCTTAGTTTCCGCCCCCCCTCCGGAGAAAATACTTCTCCCCATATTACATTTTGGGACACCAAGCTCTTATGTCACAGCCATTTTTTTTCTTGTTTAGGCTGGTGATTTAGGCATTACCTTGATGTCTGGTTGTAGAATATCACATGACAATTTCTCCGTGTATGTGTGTATGCATATGTGTGTTTAAGCCAAAGTTGAATTTTATGTCTCATAGTTAATTCATGCAGACTAAGTTATGTAAATTCTGACAGTCATCAAATGTGCACTATTTCTCTGAGATATTGGTCTGCTATGAAAGCCACATTTTTTTTTGAAATACCCTTTGTCTTTTTCTGTATTTTAACTCTTTCAGACATTTTCACTGCTAAAAAATTGCACTTGACTATTCTCAAGACCATAAAATGAGTTCAAATTTAGTGTGAAAACTATGCTTTATATCAACCATAATTATGTTGGAGTGATTTTTGTGGCGTCATCTCATCTCAGTTAATGTTCATAAAATCATTTAAATTTCTAAACGTGACAAAGATGACCATTCGTTTGTTTCAGATCCTGTAGGTATGAGTGGTATATTAGAAATGTGCATTTACTTGTTCTGTATAACTTCGTTTACTTCATGTTCTACCTAAGAGGAATATGAATTATCTATTATTTTAAATAATCATAATAGAAACAGGTTGGTGGCAGTTTTTCCTATGCCTCCACAGTTATTTCAATTCTGATCTTTTGGAAAGTACTAGAAACTCCAGATTCTTTGTGTATGAAAAACTCCACCATCATCCAAACAAGCAAGTGGGAAAAGTGAATTAAGTCAGAAGATGCTATGTTCTATAGAAATTGCTTACCGACTGTGATGTTTACATGTGTAGATTTTTAAAAACCTGGAACTTTTCAAGTTTAGACATTTAAAGGGTAACATTTCTTAAACTGTGGCATCAAGTAGTAAAACTTTAAAGACCTTTGCCTGAAAGAGAAATGTGGGTACTGGAAGGAATAAAATGACTCCCAACACATCTTGAAAGCACATACAAATAGAAAACATGGAAAAGCTGTAATAATTGTCAAGTTATTTAGATCTTCCAACTTGTCTTTCAGAGAAGGAAGATCTAAGGCAAGGGGTGGGGGTTTCATCCACCATGGCATTGTTCTTTGATTTGTTTGACATGGCTGGAAGTTGTTCAGAAGAAACTTGAGGATTGCTTTTTCATTTGTTCACCCAGTCAACACTTAGGAAATCCAGCCAATGAAAATGTTCATTCTGAACTCCTCAGAAATTTAGATCGATTTGAGTGAGAGAATAAAAGGAGCTGCTGAAAGCATCAACTATTGTTGAAACAAGATCAATTCATCAAAGTCTATTTAAGAGGCATGGGAGCCCAACACTATCTCCAAGAAGTCTTCATTTCCTGTCTTCTCTTCAGTAACTGCAACTCTGACCAGTTCCTTAGGATTAGTGCATGTCCATGGCATATATTAATTTCCCTTCATTCATAAAGATAAAAATGATATAGGCTTGTTGTATGTAATTTAATGAAATATTTCTCTTATTTATGAAATTGAGGAGGGATCCCTATGAACATAAAATTATCTCTGCGGAGGGCAAAGAGTTCATTTTGTCCTCCCTCCTCTTTTCCTTCAACATTTCTATTTACCTAGAGAAGCAGACTTTTATGTAAATCCCTTGATGCATAATAAACATTGCTTAAATTGGTATGATGACATGATTACATATGTGCAGGGATTGTTGCTTTATCTGTGTCCCACAACAAACCCCAGAGTTCAAGTATAAGGCAATAAATAAATCTGGAATCAAGCAATGCAAATTTCGGCCTCAGCTAGGCAAATTACTCTCTATTATTGAACAAATGCATTACCTTTCAGGTCTCAATTTCTCTGCTGTAATATATTTATGCTATCTTATAGTCTTACTTCTTGGAAGGGATGCTTATGGATGATAAAATATTAAGATCTGTAGCAGAATTGTGTATGAGTGCACTATTTCAATTTAAACCTCATGACAATATAAGCAGCATTAAAACACAGTACAACTCTTACAGTAGATACCTGAACATACTTACATTTCCTGTTAAGAGAGTAATAATAGTCATATTGTCTTTATTATTATTTTCTTAATATTTTGTTTATCCTTAACCATGGAGAGGTATAAGAAAGCTTAAAGTAATGCATTTCACAATCACAAATAACATAGATAAATTTGTTGTCAGAATATCCCCTCTCCCCACTGTAGTGGGAGCTACTTTGAATTGGTCTCTTTTTGGTTAGAATTAGTTCGGCTTTCAACATGTTGGGTAAAAAGTATATCTTTGATATAGTGGTTTAGCAACTCTGCCTGCTATGAATATTCTCACTGGGAGATCTGAGGACTTTAATCACTTGCGTGAGTTTCAACATCTGCAATAGAAAATTTCTGTGTAGAACTTCACACTCTAATGAGCGTAAGAACAATATTTGCCTTTTAAAAATAATGTTGGTCTCTTAAAAAATGGGTCACCACTGGTTTATATCAAAGACAAGTTAGAATCACCTAAGGGATGCTAATTCACTCATTATTTTATTTTATCACTCATTTTTTCCAATGTATGAAATTATATATTTTGTTGTAAGATGGCCTCAAGGAACAAATAGGAATTATAAAACATTTGCTCAACACTCTCTGCTCTCTTTGTGTATATTACTGAGCTTTATTAAACTATCTATATGTTACTTTATATTATGCACAGTTAGTGTGAAAATGTGTGCCATATATTGTCCAAAGAAGAAGAAATAGGTTTTGGGGAGAGGAATTTTGGTGATGTCAGGACAGTAGACAAGGCATACCTATGAAAGGTTAACAGCTTAAGAATGGATAAAGGATGCAGAAGGTGTTTTGCCAATAAAACATAGAAAAATACATGCATTAATAAATCCTAGTTGTTATTTAATGTATTGAGCCTTACCTTTCAGTTTTGACCAGGCAAACTAAAAATGGTCATAAGTCCCCAACTAATACTAAAAGTATTTTAATGTTTCTGGCGAGGCGCATCCTCCCATTAGCTGCTTTAGTATCATCAGGGAATTGTGCAGCAAATAACTAAGGACCTCAAAGGTGATTTTCACATGGAAAAAGGAAGAGGGGAAGGGCGAGGGAGAGAAGGGGGCTCTACTGGATTCTGGATCACCATGTACCAGATCCTGAATTAAGCAGATGATCACATGAACGAGGTGCAGTTGCATGAGTGAGCAGAACTTGCCCCAAGTGATGACAGCCACCAGGTTTTAGATTCACGCCTTGGACAAGGAGCGGCTTTCTCATCCACAGTTCAAGGTGCTAGAGGTTGGGGTGTGTGATGACCGTGAGAGCAGCCCAAGTTTCAGCTCTTTGTTACTTGAGCTTGGGATCAAACATACTCCTGGTGGTAGGATTAATGCCTAGAGAGTCCTCATTTCTCAGTATTGTGTCTACATCAGTAGGTAGAACTAATTGCTAATGGGCATTTCGAAAATGAACTACACGGATACCCTGGAGCTGGGCTGTAATATGGTATAGATTTAGGAATGCAATATTTCTTCGGTGATAATAAAAAGTTGTATTTTGATATTAAAATGTAACATAGAATCTCATAATATTTTAATCTAAAACAAAGTCAAATATATAAAGCATCAGAGTAGTGTTTATCAGACCAGTACACTATTGCCCACAATTATTTATAAGATATAGATTTCCTAGAATTATTGCCTTGGATTAAATTGCTAGAATCTGACATTATTTATCAGGAATTAATATAAATCTTCTCCCTAAATAACCTATCTATTTCCATCTTCATTCACCACTGAAATAATTCTTGCTTTGTTTTACCTCATTCATTCTATTTTTGATGCTTTTCTTTATTGTCTTTGATGCAGAATATAGCAGTGGTTTATTTGGAATCTTGTGGTATGCTTTATAAAAATTCACAGTTTAGGAAACATTTATATAAAGCTTTTATTTTATACTCTTATCTAAATAAATACGTGTTCTCAAGATGTATTACTAGAAAGCTAAATTTTTAAGATACACTTATTGACCAAACCTTTTTTAATGAATTTGCCTTTTCCTTCCTTCCAGAGCCATTGAAACAAAATAATGACCATATAAACATAGTTAACTTCAAAACAATAAATATTTTAAATTTTATTTCAATTATCCACTATTTGTTTTGGTTTGGATTTTTAGAGTAGTGTTTTCTTAAATGTAAGGCATGGGCCCATGATGCTCTGTGGGAAATTACCCATGGTCAAATCAATTTGAGAAAACTTGTACACAATTATCCGTATGGAGACTCATATACACACCAACAGTAAATATGGAGAGGCACTCTGAAGAAAAATATTTGTTGCAAAAAAAAATATATATATATTTGTTGCCATGCCGGCCCCACCCCCTAGGCAAACTGAGACAGTGATTGAGATTGAGTGCAGTGGCCCGCGCCTGTAATCCCAGCACTTGGGAGGCTGTAAACAGGTGGACCACTAAAGTTTGTTCTAGTAGTGAGACTCCGAACACCCGGTAGACTCTTCCTTAAAATACAGAAGAAAAAAAAATAAACAAATAATAAATAAAAAGTACAAAAACATTTACCACTTAACATAATGTTTAAATTATTTCTTTAGGTAGAGAATCCCAGTTTCTTCAGAAACAACTTTACTCTAGAAAATATTGTTCAGGAATTGTTTATGTGAAAAGCAGGGACTGACTGCTTACAAAAAATAACGTACCACCTTGAAAATTCTAATTTCCACATCCTTTGAATTTGCTAATTGAATATCTAAATTATTTTATCCAATTGGAAATGCATCTTTCTTCAAGTTTGTGCAAACAATTTTTAAAAGTTCCACTACAGGCTGAGGAAATAGCTCAGTGGCCTAAGTGCCTGCCAGACAAGTACAGGGAAGCGGCTCCGCTCCCCAGGACTGCATGCTGTGCTGGCCAGCCGCAGAGCCCCCTGCACACTGTGCAGCCCCAAAACTGGGTGTGGCCTATAATCCCATCACTATCACTAGGGAGACTGAGACAGGAAGATCACTATGAATCCGAACTGCATAGCAAGACCCTGTAACAAAGAAATAAAAATTTTTTAAAGAAAGTTCCATTACATAATGATTATCATCAAAACTATTCTTTGCAACTTTAATACTCTGGATTTTCTCATTTGTACTATTGGAATGACATTTAATATTGCATCAGAGAGAAACTGAGTAGAATAAGTTAGGCATTCTTTCAAAAAATACCAT
>NW_004524658.1:1634913-1647252 GCF_000260255.1 Octodon degus
ATGGATATATATATATATATGATTGAACTCAAGACCCTGCAAGCGCTTATTCTACTGAGATATCGTCCCAGCCTGATAATAATTTTTTTCATTTGAAGTCACTTGAACTAGAAATAATTGACAACACAAAGCCAAAAAGAGGATAGAAATTTGAGAGAAAATTGTGGCTTTCTCTGCTTTTCTTCAGCAATTTGAAAAAGTACAACAGCATACTGACAGCATAGGGTAAAAGTACACAGCATACTGATGCCCGTACCTTGTATTTAGGATGTCTGATATAACATTTGTTCAGCATTGCTGAAGACTTTGTAGAAATTTTTTGAGGTTCTCAAAAATTGAGATTGTTAACTAATTTGAGATTGTTACCTATTTACTTGCGCATGATTTGAATTGGAATTGCATGACATAGAAAGTTATCCACAAATACTATCTATGGATAATCAACTTGACATCAGTAAAAAAAAAAAGTTCTTCTCCATTCCAGAAGTAACATCTTGGACATTGCTTCAGAATACACTAAACTTACTCTGAGATGCCTTATGAATTCTGGCATTTCTTGAGAATGTCCATAATTGCCTTTCCAGGTCAAGCATGTCCAGTGGTAAATTGTCATTGAGGCCTGGTCTTCCCAAATTATAATCATGGAGCAGGAGCTTCAAGGCTTAAGTGATGTTCCCTATGTAGTGATTTTCATTTCTACTCAAGTGTTACTTTTCTGAAAACCAGAATTTCTCATTGGCATGCACCTCACAAAGCAGAACTGGCCCGCTGAACCCCTTCCTCATGAATGCAGTCTGACCAGGCATGACAGTGACCCCACATTCGTAGATCAGAAGGGAAATCCTTTACTACTTCCAAGTGTCTTCACACATTGAGAGGAAACTGAAGAGTGTGAGCTCTGAGGCTCAGTGTGAGAGGCAGCCGTGGAACACAGCTCCTCCCTCTCAAGAACTGCATTTATCCCAGGATGAACGAATGAACATGTAGAAAATTGTGACACAGTGCACAATGACAGTGGTCACATTGGTGTAAACTAGTGTCTCCAAGAATGCAAAAAAGCATGTTGCATGATGGGGTTTCTCAGAACCCTAAAAGCAAAAGTATAGCTGCCTATAAGCAGCTCTCACATAGTCTATCTCAGCACTACTGGCAAAGCTAGCAAACAAAATATGGTTCAAATAGCTTAACAATCCTAGAAACGGAAGGCACCAGTTTAATGAGGTCTCCTCTGCTTGAAATTAAAGTGGAAAGAGTTTTACGGAGAACAGTATTCAATAACAAAATATTAAATGATAAACACAGATTGCTTAAAATCAGACGGGCCATTTTAAGAAAAGCATTTTAGCTCATCATGATATGTAGCACCTTATTTAAATTAGGAGGTGTTAATTTGTAGCTTGAATAATATATTAATATAATATGTAAAGTGAATGGCATTGTTAATCACAGTCGCGCCTGGAACGACTTTGCTTCTGTGCACTGAATGTTAATTTTGCAAAACATTAATTTCAAAGATTTTGCAGCAGTGCTTTTGTAATTAAATATTAATGTCACATGTTATTGCAGTAGCATGTTTATGAAAGCCGGCAACACTTCAAGTCAACTCATTTGTTTTTATATTTATTCTTGTACATCTGCAATCCCTTCTATTTCACAATTTCAAAGTGAAGGCCATTTTGAATAGTCAATATGTGAACATTTTTCATTGTAAGCGTTTTTTAACATCCAAGAGGGTAAATATTTAATGTTGTGTTTTTTAGCTAGTATAATTTTTCAGAAAATTGGCTATAACTTTTAACAACTCAAAGGTACCTAAACTGTCTCCAATTTTGGCTTAAGTGATCTGAAAATAAAGTAGCAATAAATGTGATGAAGCTCTGTAAAAATATTGAAGCATTAGAAGGCTTTATATGAAAGTTTGAATTTAGAACTACAATTCTACGTGCAGGATATCACAGCACTTATTTTCTTATATTTTCATTATGGTACTGTCTTATCTCAAGAAATTTTAAAAGATGAATCTGACTTTGGGTTAGCCTTTTTCAAGTTCTACTGCTACACAGTAGAGAAGGCTTACTTGACAGCAATGTGATTTATGTTTATTTTATATTTTGAAATTATGCATTTCCTTGACAGTAGGATCCACTTCCTGCCTTCCATCTTGTTCCAAGTATGCAATGCATGTATGTCATTGTGCTTGGTTTGACCAAATCACTACAGCTGGTGATCTTCTCCAAGATGCTTTAATTATTATTTTAGTCAATAATTATTTTAGTCTAAAAGTTCATGTTCATTTTTGAAACTGGATGACAAGTAACATCCAAGATATTACACTTCAAAGCTGTTGTTTTAGCCATCTAGCAAAGTTGTCTTCTACAACAAAGTACCTTGGATACTATTTTTTCAAACTATAGAATGATATTACAAAATGTGTTCAGGAAAAATCAAGATATATTATGTTTGATTATGGTCATATTTAACAGTTAAAAATTATATCTGCACCTGATGTTGCATGTTGACAGCTAATGCCATTTGACAGTGATGAAATTAAAGGATGAAGAAGATACAAACTACATTTTACAAGCATGATGGGTCTCCAACAATGCCATTTAAATATTATTTGTCACTATTTAAAATGAACCTTTCCCCTTTAAGCTATGCCATTACGCTCATTTGTCCTGTCACCACTGACAGGCTATATGACTCACACACAAAAATGGTCATTAGGTACTGCATCTTCATCTTATTTAGAAAAAAAAAAGAAAGGAAGGAAGAAAGAAAGCATTCTGATGCCTCTAAAAGCCTGTAATTATTTTCATCTGAAGAGATAGTGTTGCTCAGAAGGTAATTTAATAACCTTTTGCATGTACCTGGGGACTGCCTCTCCAGGGAGCCAAGGTGCCGACACGCCACTCAGTCGTCAAAACATGACCTTTCGTGGTTGCTCGGAGAGAAGTTACCATGGAATGTTGCGCACAGTGCAATGCTAATTCTGCTTCCTAATATATGCAAAATTTAGTTCTTGAGCAATGATCTTTGTAAGATGAATTAATATAGGTACTGCTTCAGGAAACAAAAGAAATTGCAACGTGAAACTCTCCCCCGCCACATATAATCTTTCATACTTCAGTTTGAAGTAGCTAACAACTTGCACAATTTGTATAAAAAATAGGACAAACCACTCCAGAAGTCTTTGCTTCCTCTCCCCCCCTTCACTTGGCCAATGAATTCTATTCTATATGCTATGGAAATGTAAAACAGGATTACAGGGATCTCTTTGATAAGTTTATCTCCCCAAATAAGGGTTGGTCCCAATTCTGTGAAAAAGAAAAAGCAGTGATAACCTTTCACACACCCTGTTTGTTTTAGGCAACAGCCCAGGTTGCTCTTGGTGAAACTACTAATGCAGTTATTGAGTTAATTTAAAGAAGTCGTTCGAGGATTTTCAATGTTAGAACATGATACTTCGAGCACATGCATAGACAAAAAGAGGCATAGACTGTTTTCTGTTAACAACCAGGTTCAGAAACTTATTTTGGTCTGATATTAGATCCCGCCTTCGTTAGGAATGCTAGGATTTCAACTCCTACCCCTGACACGCCATCCGTCAATTCATTAGCACGCTGATGCAGTAAGCCACTGAACAGGCTATATCAATTCGTTTAGTTTTTTTCTTTAAAATGTCTGTAATCCTCAGCTCTGCTCTCTCAACCGGTCAGCATTAAAGATTTATGTTGGACTTTTTTCATTGCCACACCTGAATATGGATTACTTAAATGGGCTGTAAATAATTCATATCTGGGAATAAGTTTCCATTACTGACCAGTGTTGTAATTTAATATACTGTATTATGGGTTATACAATTTTAGATTGTTTCTGTGTGCATTCTGTAGTCAGGCAGACAACAGTTTAAGTAAAAAGGGTGAGGTGTTTGTTCAGCTTATTTTCGTGTTCGCTCTGTGCTCAAATCAGCAACAGGACTGAAGGCAGCAGAAAGCTACTTTCGACTGCATGCTATTTATGAAATCTTTTTTTTTTCTTTAAGAAAAGCACTTGACCTGAAAGAAAACACAAAAATGTATAATAATGTATTATTGACAAATGAAAAAAAATAAATGTGTTAATGTAGATGGCTAAAACTCTTGGGTTATAAAAAACAAAAAATAATCTTGAGTCTTGAACCCAAAGGTTAACTTTCCTGTCCAGTGCTTGATTATGTTATGCACAAAAAGCCATAATAAAATTATAATTTATTTGACAGTTTAAATGAGGCTACTGGACCATAGATGCAAAATATTAAAGTATAAGCTGTTTTTAAGGCACAGGCAAGTGTTTATTTTTAAAAGAGCTTTAAACAATTTGAAATTAAGTTGAGTATAGTAAAAATTAATAATAGATTAATACATGAAAATCTATGAAGACACATAGGATAATGATTTAAAAAGGAATAATTTAAAAAGATGAATTAAAAAGTCGAATCAGAAAAGAAGGCCAGCATAAACTAGGGAAAAACATGCTGTGAATAAAGTCTGTTAGATCTTGAAATAGTAGAACTGCTAAATAATGCATAGTTTTATTTTTCTATCATTTGCATAAACCTTAAGAGAGTATTTATTTGTGTAAAACTTGATGTATCGAGTAAGGAGAATGAAAAAAATGGCATTCATTTTGTTTTCATTTTGGTATTTAGGAAAAATATTCTGTTACATATGGACTACTTAGACCTAATCATCTGAGTGAATGTGCTGCGCGCCTTGAGCCAGGTTGGAAAGGGCTGACTGGAGAACACTGCCCTGGTCTTGCTGCGGGCGATGCAGGTTGGCCCGTGCTCTGCTGGGGAGCAGATGGCGAGCCAATGCTTGTAGTCACACTTACCTTCCTTGCTAAATCCATAATCCCTCACTGGACACGGAGCCAAGGCAGGCTTTGGAGGCAGAAAGGAGGTTACAATCTGGACTTGGGTAGTGACTGCCAGAACTGAGAAAACAGCTCAGAAATTTCAAATGCTTAACAAGTTATCTGTCTTGTCCCTAAGCCAGTGCAGCATTTTTAAAAGTAATTAAGACATGATTGAAAATGTGTATGCCATCTAAATACAAAAATCTTCAAAAATCACCAAAACCAATAATTAAAAGCCACATTTAATGTGACATTATGCAAAAAATGTATTTAAAATGAACTATCTTTTTTTTTTGTAATTGAAAGAAAATACAGCAAGTGAAAAAGAAAAACAAGAAAAAAGAAGCACTGATTTTGTAGAAAAAGGCATTTTATTTTCGTTACAAACCTGGACCTTATAGAAGGGAAATATTTCGTGCAGCCCTATAAATATGAAATATGTTCCTTCTGTAAGGAAGTGTGCAGTATCCAGCATTATATCTATTCTAACATATGTTTCTCTGTAAGTTATTCTTAAAAATATTAAATGATTAATTTTTCTATATATATAATACTTATGCATATATATGCATGTTTTATATGTGTGAATAGGGTTAATCATCAACACAGACATTATAAAGCAGAAAGACAAAATAAAAATATTGAGTGGATAGCCAAATTGTAATCATTTATAATAAAGGGATAGTAAGTGCCATCTGTTTAACGTGAAAGAAATCCTAACCTAACTGATAAAATGCATACATATCTAGTAAATTAAAGCCATGCAGTATTCATATAAAACAAAATATGTATAAAATGTCAACATATTACATTAGGATGGGATTGACTTCAATATATCCTATCTGCATAATAATATGATATGACAAAAAACAAACTGCTCTGATTATGAAGTGTGCTAAACCACAGAATTTTTTTTACAAGGCAAGATTTTAGTCTACCTAGTGGTTATGAAAAAAATGTCTTCATTTTCTCCAATGGATTTTCATAATGCATCATTATGTTAGGTAACATTCTTTATTTGCAAAATCATTTTTAGACATCCTCATATCAAAGTTCATTAGCTTAAACAAATTTTTACAGCTTTCATCACTTTGACATCTGCATTTTCCTGGCTGCAAAATGCAAGCACTACTCCACTTGTGGGTTTAGATCACTTGAGCTTTCCTCTCTGGGACAGTTCTGCCCCTCTTATCATTTCCTTTTCTATTGTATTTCTTTACAAAGTATTTTCTTACTTAGGAAAATTGATTTAATTCCTTCTCTTTGGGAACCTCCTTCAAAATTTATTTATTGTCAGTACTTCCATATTTTCAGTAGGTCTTTTCCTGTTTTCTTCAGAAATTGACAGAAAGAAATGAAAAGGTAGAAGAATCTTTCAGTGCCTCTTCAGGTGTCATGATATGATGCATGTGTGGGTCAGTATTTATGAAAGAAGATGTAAGAGCCAATGACAATATAAATTTTGGAAACCTTATATTTATACTATGTACTGCCTGTTACTTTTTGCTTTTATCTTGGCCTATACATAAGCGCTTCAATATAATGATATTTAAATTTAATAAAGTTTTAATGATTTGAGTACAAAAAATTTTACTGTAAAATGGCACCATGAAGAAGGTTATCATTTTACCCCATTGGCTAAAATGGCCTCTGTGTGATACATACATATGTCTATTGTTTTTTGAGTAAAGGATCATTTGATAGGCTTTCAAACAGGCCTGAAAATGTTGATTTAATGCAATTTCCTCTTCTTAAATGAGAGTGGAAAGGAAGTTTTAAAGGTTACTTTTTGTTTTTTTTCTTTTTTTTATTTATTTGAGAGAGAGAGAGAGAGAGAGAGAGAGAGAGAGAGAGAGAGTGTGTGGTGTGTGTGTGTGGCCAGCTCAGCCCACCAGGGGGCGGGGCTGGCTGGCATGTGGTGCTGGGGGATTGAACCGCGGTCCCTGATGCTTTGCCAAGCTTGTTCCAAGTAGGTGCTTTAGACCACTGAGCCATCTCTCCAGCCCCAAAGGTTACTTTTTGTAAGACAAGATTCCTATAACATTGTAGGGTGGGGGAGTTGGCTCAGTGGAATATGTGCTTCCCTGGCAAGTACAAGGGCCTGAGTTTAATCCCCGGTTCCACAAAGAAGAAACCAAAAAAACCCTATAACATTGTAATTCTACTAATATTAAAATATTAATTTAGGATGCTATGGACATTAATCATTTAACAACAGAGAATAAAAAAGATATAAAAATGTTAGTAAGAGTTAAGGAGAATATGAAATTACCTTTGATATAAGTTGTAGTCCTTCCATTCAAGATTTTTAAGCAAAGACACTGGACTTGAAATTTTTGGTTAATATTCCAGCTCTGCCAATGAAGAAAACACCTAAACTGTCTCTAGACCTCAGTTTCCCCAGGCACACAATTATTATATTTGTCTAATGATTTCCAGAATTTCTATCTCCTAGGAAACCTCCCCTATCCAAATGTAACTAACAAAACAAACTATAGAGGTAAGTGACAATGTTAAGTGCCAAAAAATTTTACACTATAGGAGATATCTCTAGACAATGTCTGATCAATTCCCAAAGTAATGGTATAAGTAATATATGAAACCATTTAACAAGATGAACATTTATACAGGCAACTAATGTTTTTTATTTTAAATTTCACATTGCATAAATTTTAGCACATAATTTGGAACACATTTTCCCTAATTTACAAGAGAAGCAGTGGAAAATGTTTCAAGTATAGACCTACAGGCAAAATTTTGTAACATCCTACATTTATCAGGACATTGCCACAAGAAATGCTACTGTCACATTCTTTGCTTAAGTCCCACATTTGGGGCAAATCTAAAATTCCAGAATTGTAGAGAAAAGAGTTCTAAAAAAAAAAAAAAAGAGAGAGAGAGAGAGAAAAGAGTTCTAGTGTTAGAGGTTACAGTAACAGGAATAAGCCATGCAATCCCCCAAAAAAATGTACTGAAGATTGAATTATAAACCCAATTTATTCAAATCCTTAGAGGAAGCTTCTGATCTCTAGTGAATCTTCAGCACTTTGATGTGTCACCTATTAAGCATTAGAGTGACATATGCCGATTACCATGTAGTACGGAAAGTCTTCAAATAATCATTATCTTAACCATCAACATCCTCATAAACATTATTAATTAAAAGAGAGCTCTCACTTCCTTAAAATGACCTATTATAGAATTGGAAACGACTAGGTTGTCAGAAGTTACAGCACTTGGATGAAGTTTAAAGCAGAGATCTTGATGTTAATGGTCATGGAAGATTCTGTGTTGCCATCTGTCAGGAATTATTTACCAGTTTTTGCTGACCAAATTCCAAATTAAGAAGCTCAATTTACTGGCTCCAACTTATTACTCTCTCTTAATTATGAATAGCGTCCATCTCTACCATCTAAAGCTTGTTCTAAGACTCATGGATTTTGAATGACTTTGGTAGGATTTTTTCAAATCACCTTCTCTTATTTACATAATCATTTCTTGGTTGTATTTTGTCCACAGAATTCTAAGAATATTTGTATCAGGCTTTCAGCCCCACTGCAAGCAGTCCTCCTGTTGCAGGCTGCCTAGGAGGTTATTTTAAAATCCAAACTGTGTTCTTCATTCTCCGCTTTTAATAAGTTCCCAATAAGTCTTCACACTCTTTAAAAGAAAGTTTATGCTGCAATACCTTCCAAAGCTCTGTGATCTGGTCCCTATTCTTCTCTCTAGTTGTTTTATTCAATGCTACATCTAGGTTCTATGTGCCCTAGAAATGTGTCTATGCATTACTAAGTCAAGTTTTCTTCCTTTGGTGCTATTTCCTGAACTATTCTGTTTACGATGATCGCTCTTTTACTTAATTATATTTCCTAATTTTTACATACAACATTTTTTTTTTAAATCTCCCCTTTGATGACATATCTTCCAACAGGCCATTTCTAATTAGTTCCTCTTCTCTAGTTCCATAATCTTCTTTATTTTTAAACATTCTTTTTTTATTCTTTATTTGTTTGTTTGGTAAAGGGTCTCACTATACAGCTCAGAATCATAGCGATCCTCCTATCTCAGCCTCCCTAGTGCTGGGATTACAGGTGTATACCATGACACCAGATTTCTTGCCAATACATTGTGCCCCTGGGATTCAGAGGCCAACACAGCATGTGGTACCAGGAATACAGCTTGGGTCTTAGTGCTTGCCAGGCAGGCACTTAGACTGCTGAGCTACCTCCCGAGCTGAGCGTCATAATCTTCTGAGCTATGAAAGTTCCACATCAAAGTGAAATTATCTGTTTCTTTACCTTGCTGTAATTCAAACTTCCAGTTCAGGGCCCAGCTTACATTCTGTTTGGTACTTGCAAGTCTCAGGCTGTAGTGCAGCAAGAAGTAGTGTTGGCACAATGGGCTGCCTTTGCTGGCTTCTTCGGCATCATGCTCATAAGGGGCATTCTTTCTCTCTGTATCAAGCTCAGGTATATTTTTGGAGTTTGCCATGGTTTGGTGATCAACCCTCTCATTTCCCTAAGACTTAGAGTAGTCTAGACTACTTTATTCAAGATTGTGACTTGAAAATATCTAGAGGCCACCTGTACTGAAATCTCTGCAGCTAATCTTGGCCGTAGCTCTTCAGACCTAGAAGTCCAACTGGCCCACTGATGTTTTTATTTGAGTAGTTAAAATGTGTATTCAGTTAATGATCCCAAACAAGATACATGTATTCCTCCCAAATGAAAAATGTCTATTTCTCCATCATTAATACCGTCATTATAAACAAAATAATTTAAACACTCCACTGTACAATGTGAAAAGTAGGTTTTATTCTTAACTCATGAAAATTTATCACAAAACAAAACAAATTACTATGACCTTTCAGCCTTACATCAAAACAACCTGAATGCATATACTTTTGTCTACTTCTCTTAGAATATTCCAGTACCGGTCACCATGGTCATATTCTGAAATAGTATTACAGTCTTTTTGGTTACTATACTTTTGTTCTAATCTTCCTATCAGATATTCTTCAATAGCAACAAGAGCAATTTTTTAAACATATAATTGAAAAGAAGGCATTTGCCTCTTCTAAGATAAATCAGTTTCATTCTATTTAGAGAAATATTCCAACATGTGATCCTGCCTTAACATATTTTGCAGGATTGAACCGTCCAAAACTTTCTCACCATATCTCACCTCACTCCTCACTTTTCACTTTGCCTTAGACACACACACACACACACACACACACACACACACACACACACACAGGTTTGTCTTCTCCTTCTCCTTCTCCTTTTTCTTCTTCTCCTTCTTCTTCTTCATTCTGCCTTTTCCATCTCCTCTAAGTATAAGGCGCTCTTGATGCAGACTTTTTTTATAGTTTTGTTCTCCTGTCATTTGAATTTTATCTACTCACAAAAGTTTTCCTTTAACTGTCTGTTCACAAAGTAACCACTAGGTCATCACTATCACAATATTTTATGCCTCACTTAACAATTGGTATTTTTGGTTAAATCTGTCTAACTAACACCCATATGTTTAGTGTCTGCATAACATAACACCCACCCTTATTATATGGTGCTGTTTGTTTATGAATCAATATTTTATTTATCTTTTCTTAACCAAGATTCTAACCCCATCAAAAATTGGACCTTCCCTGTCTCGTCAAATGTTGATATTTCTAATGCCTAAACTCAGTATCACACAGTACAAAGTCATAGATATATTTCAAATAAATGAGAAAAATTGCACAGAAAAGGAGGTAGGAATGAATAAAATTACTGAGATCATCATAAATTAGGAGATTTCTGCTAATCCCAGAGGATGGAGACAATAATCTTTGCCTTCAGTGTCAGTGTGCTGACATAAGTGTGAGCATTAAGAAGCTCCTTTTAGGGCTGGGAGATGGCTCAGTGGAATAAACGCTTTCCTGGCAAGTGCAAGGGCCTGAGTTCAAACCCTGGTTCCGCAAAAAAAAAAAAAAAAAAAAAAAAAAGAAACTCCTTTTAGTGAAAGCACCAGTTTGTAGAGAAGGACTGCACAAAATAGCCGGTCTTTTCCTAAGAAGTGCTAGTGAAGCTTCTTTCAGCTACTCCTTCATGGACAAAAGAAACAAATCACATACAAGTTGGAGAAAACCACAGCTAAGGTAAATTCAATTGTCCATGATATCTTAGGTGGAGATCGATTTTAGCATTATGTTGTTACAAAACATTTATATTTCTCTTCCCTTGGATATTTTACTTGGAAATTATTTTGTACTCTTTTAAAAATAGTTTGGGATTCATTTTGGAGCAGGAAGGAGGGCATTTAACCATATATTTATTCAAGAAATGTTTATCAAATACTCTCTTAACAGCTTCAAATCTAATAAAAAGTACAATATTAGCTTAGCATTCATTATATGTGCAAGATAGTTATAAGCTGAGCACTAAGCAAGTGCTAAAACTTTAGGAAAGAAAGAAATGGCTCATGAAGGATCAGCTGGGTTTAAGTATTGCATATCAAGAAAACTTGGTTTTGAAATAGGCCCAGACCATTATCACGTGGACAAAGCTAAGAAAATAAAGAAGGAGAAAAGAATAATTTGAGCAAAGTATGTAAAAGAACCACCATCAGCACATGTGTTAGCTTAAATCTTCATTCCAAGAAAACACTGGAGAGGAAGAGTGTAATGACGCTGTGCAGCCTTCGAGGGCCGATGGTGTTATACTGCAGAATAAGTAGAAATGTTGCCCAGACTTTGTTGAATAGAAGACAGTTGACCACCCAATTTCTGTTAAAACTCTAAACTTCTATCCCCAACATTTTATCTTATGCCTGCTTCTAATTTTTCTTGCCTTTTGTTTCCTCTAGATCCTAAAGGGTAAATAAATAAAATTCCAACCTGATATTAAATTTAAAAATGAACAAATACTTTAAAAATTGACCCCCAGTTGTTTTGCATATAATTTTGTTGCTTTGGTTCTCCAAGAAATCTTGCCACCATCCTTTTAGATTCAAATCTCTAACTTTCTGACGTAGGTTTCTGTCACTATCTTTTTGGCTGGTAATTTTTGCAAGGAAAATGAAGAATAGTTGGGAACTGCCTCTCGCTGGGGAGCTGGGGATGCCACCATTATTGGGCACAATGGATTTTAAGTACTCAGTGAGGCTCTCTCATGATCTGCTATCAATCTTCCCAATCACTTTGATTTCAGACTCTTCTACTTTATACACCAGTCAAATCATCAGCACAATGTCACAGGCAAGAGGTGTGCCTCTGTGGGAATGGCTTGCTTTTCATGAGCAATGGCTAGGTTCTATCTGCAGCAACCACAAAAAATAAATTAAGATATATGTGGGTGCAAGTGTGTGTGTGTGTGTGTGTGTATGTGTGTGTGTGTGTGTGTGTGAGAGAGAGAGAGAGAGAGAGAGAGAGAGAGAGAGGGAGAGAGAGAGAGAGAGAGA
>NW_004524658.1:1647352-1667981 GCF_000260255.1 Octodon degus
GACAGAGACAGAGAGACAGAATTATAGAGGTTTCAGGAATCAAGTCTTGTCTCCTCATTCAGTAGTACAGAAAACATTAGCAACTTTTAAAACACTTTTGTATTAGTCAGTGTTTCATTACCATAATTGTAAGACAAAAATACTGAAAGGACAGTGCTAACAAAAGAAAAGAAAAGAGATGAGAAGTGGTTTATGTACCTTACAGTTTTGACTACTGGGGAGTGTGGCTACTGCGCTAGCTCAGCTCTCATGAGAGACCTTTCAGCTGCATCAATGGCCAAGAAGGGAGAGTGTGAACACATTGGACACAAGAAAACAGAAGACTGCGATTTCATAATCTCTCCTGAGGGCCCACCTCCCAGTGATGGAAAGACTTCCCAATTGGTCCATCTCCTAAAAATTCCGTTGCTTCCCAAATACAACTGCTCTGAGAAACAAGCTTATATCACATGGATTTATGTTTCAGAAGGAGGTGAGCAACTTCCAAATCATAGGACATCTCTACCTCCTTATATACGGAGGCAAAATGGGTTTAATGATGCTGTCTCACGATCTGCTACCAATCGTCCCATTCCTTTTGATTTCAGACTCTTCTACTGAAGGTTAACTGACAAAACCTTCAGTTTTGTCAAGGTTCACTGACAAAAGATATGTAGAGCCTGAGATATGTAATAGACACATTATTTATTAGGACTTCTTTGTTTTGGATGTCCCAAATTCTCTTGCCGGACAGCTTTGAATTCCACATTGCCTTTTGTCTTTAACTCATATTTTAGTATGAAAATTGATGTATTATGAAATATTTTAAATGACTAATTAAATGAAAAGTTCACTGCCTTGAATCTCTGTTTTCCAAATGTTTTAAGCATTTCACCAGAAGCTTGTTTCTGTCGTCTTCCTCTCCACCTTAATATTATAGCAGTTGCACGTTAGTTCTCTTGTATGCTAAATTTGCCTACATTTTTAATCTTAAATGTCCCCAAGGCACATGGATTGAAGGTTGTCCCTAGCACAACATTATTAAGATATAGCAGAAGTGTAGAACTTCTCAGAGGTAGAATCTGGAGGGAGAAGGTGAAGTCACTGGGGATGTGTCCATGAAGTGTGCAGTGGAACCACAGCGCCTTCTTTGTCACTGCACTCCCCATCCACTGTGAGAACAGCTTATCTAGTCCATGGTGTGCTAGCCCCCTGGGAGTCAGTGGGTCATGGATGACTCTGCAACACTGTGAACCAAAATAAATCTATTGTTTTCATGAGTCTATTATCATGGATATTTGTATGATGGAAAGCTTAATAATACAAGCTTCAGTTCAAACTGTAAGTACAGCATCTAACATGGAATCTTTTGAGAACCCATTCTGTGCATGCACTTGTTGAATCATTTTTTGTGAACAGTTCTTTATAATGTTAAACTACTTTAAAGTAGGTTGGAGAAAAGTTTATAAAGTTTTGTTCCATAAGTCACTTAATATTCTGTATATTTAACAATGGACAACTAGATAGCACAGTAACAAGGTACCTTCTCCATTTCTGGTTATCATACTAAAATCATTCAAATAACCTGAACATTATTTTATAAATATTTCAGAATATATGTGAAGGAAAGTTCTGCTCACTTCAGTGGCTATAACAATTATATAATAGGAACAAGATTAAAAATCCACAAGAGTTATAACTTGCACCTTTGATAATGGCTTCCCAAGGAAAACAAATGGTGTTTGTTTTAACATCAAGGTCAAGGTTGTGATAATGACAACATGCAAAATAACAAAAAGTTCTGTATTTCAGCATCATGTTGACTCCATGTGAATGTTCTTTGGGAAATATGTATAGCAGACTAATGCTAAAAAATTTAATCCCTACAATTGAGTTTATCATTTGAAGATTCCTTTAATACACTTATGAAAATTGAATTCAAATAAACTTAGAAGGGAAATGAATCTGCTTGCACACAAATCCACTAGCACTTTAATACCTAAAATAGAACTTAGAAAAACGTCTTTTAAAAATTCTAGTTGAAAAAAGTCCCAGTTACGTAATTATTTATTCCTTCTGAAGTTTAAAATAAAATATATAAAGGGTGGCCTAAATATTCTTGTCTTTGAAAATGTCTTTCAACTCAACTCTGCTGTCCTGGTGTTCATTGAATTCTTCTTAAGGATTTTTAAAGTGTCGCTTATGTTTTGTCCGTAATTGACAGGTTTGTGATACTTGTAATCAGCTCTAAAAATGCTTACTGTAGCCAAGATACAGCGGTTCCACTGTTTGCTTGGTAGAAGAAAACAACTGTTTCAAACGATTAGACATTCCACAGAAAGTGTAATCTCCCGCAACATTCCTTTTACGTCTCCTGGGACATGTAAGACTATTTACAATAATAGCTTGTCTGGTATTTGTGGACAATGAGCCCCCAAAGTTTATTTTTTTTTATCAGTTTCTCTACCTTTAATGTCACTAAATGATGCTCCTATCCCTTGAAGTGTCTGACCTTTGACCCGCCCTACTCTTGAGAACATTGTCTTGTTTGTCTTTATCATTCTCACAATTCTCCTTTATTTTCCATCTTTCCTTTATCATTTTTCCCTTGTTTTAATTTTACAATCTTTCACATCCTGTTTTGAATTTTATGCAACTTAGCTCTCATATTGCTCTTCCTTATTCCTGATTATTTTTGCATTTTCTTGTTCATACTAATTGGCTGCAGTTTTATTTCCAGTATATTTATTACTAACTGACATTCATTGCCTTTGGGCATACATTAATTTATCTTTCACGATTTTCTCGCCGTGTCTTTTCTTTACATACTTCTTTCTGCAACCTCCGTTATACTTCACTTTTCTCGCATATGTTGGTACATTATTTTGGTCGCTGTTTTTTTAATATGCCTTCATATCTGTAATTCATGTTTCATGTATTATTAGGAGGACTTATAAAAGAACTGTATGTTTGTCACAAACAGCATTAATTTAGAACATCTAAAAATAGGTTCGGATTCACTGTACTGCAACTCACTAGCCATCTTCTTTATGGTCATATTATAAGGCCTAACTAAATAAGTAATTAGAAGGTAATTTTGCAAATTGAAAGAATCATTATTATTTTAATTTATAAACCTGGGATCAGAAAAGAAGAATTTCATTTAGAGCTCAACAAGCAAAATACAAATTATTCTAAGAATATATGCTTAGACCTTTATAGCATTTTATTGATGAGATATTATACACATGTTTTATATATATATATATACATATGTTAATAAGCACATAAAAGCATAGAGTATATAAAGACTAGAAGAGATACATTTTTAAGCCTAGAAATCATACAACTGAAACAAAAATATGTGAAACAATTTGCTGTGTAAAATGAAAAGTACTGTAAATTATTGTAAATAAATATCCTCCTAGATGTGATTGGTGCAAACTGATACGTAGTTTTCTAGGAAAATGAAATTTCATCTAAGAATTAAAGAATCATTCACACGTTGCCCCCTGGAGATGAAAGGAAGGAGTGCTTCTGGATACTGCTCCACGACAAAATTATAATGTAGGTTTCCATAAGAAGACCAGCAGCGAATGAAATACGAACTTACACGTGTATTTCACTAAGCTGTTCGTAATTTTCTTGTGGTTATGTAGGAGTCGCTGAGGATGAAAATGATCTTACTTGATTCTGAAATGAAGTTTAGTAGACACGAAGAAACTGTGGCACCTCCGTTATGTAGAGTAAGCAGGAATATACTTATTTGACAGGGTGAGAGTGCAAACTACATGCTGAAGGCAACATAAGAATAGATATCAGAGTCGATCAAAGGCTTCATTTGAGAGGATTTGGGGACACTTCACCATAGGGATAGGAGAAAGTAATCAGAAAGCAATTTTCCCACAGAATTCAGGACCACCCACTTAATTACAATTAAATAAATAGAGCTTTGAATTGGCCGTCTGGTACACCCAGTTTAATCCAGTACAATCTTCAGTTTGGCTAAACTACTTAGTTCACAGAAACTTTACAACAATCGTTAATGAATGATGATTAATATTTGAATAAAATAAATGTACAGTCAATAGAGAAAATAAAAATAGCTAAATATTGGATTTATTCTTTCTTTATTACATAAATGAATAGTGACACATCCAGACTTCCTCACATGCAGCAAGGGAGCCAAAAAACAATAAATAATTGCACAGACACTCATGCAAAATGAACACTGATGGTAGTAAATTCTAAAAATGGCAGAATTTGGTTCTAAATCAAATGCAATTTCCACATTTGCATACTATGTAAGAAAGGATCTTATAGCTATGTTCATAGTATATTGTTCATCTCATTTGCATAATCTAATTCAGGGATACTTATGCTCTTCAAATAGTATTCACTGATCATATTTTATCTCTTCTGTATCCTAAATTATGGTTTTGTGAACTATAGACCACATCAGAGAGAGACTGTAAATATCATAAATATTATGCCAATTTTCCTTTAAAATGGAAAATTATGTAAAATTTATTTCATTTTTCTACAAGAACCAAAAGCAGACAATCCTTAGTGCTTAAATGTGGACTCCTCTTAATTATATAACATATAGCTTTTTAAAACCTCTCAGTTTATTCCACAGTATTCATTTTGAGAAAGTAATAATATAACATAGATCTACTGATTTTAAACAGGCTTGAGTTTAGTCAACTTTCTCATCTGAACTTCCAAAATTCTTAATATAATTCCAGTTTAAAGTTTCCATTAGTGATGCAGATAATCAATCTGTACCTAAAATACACTATTCAAGCTATATTAATCTAGATATTAAAAATATGTTAAACTCTTAATATAATACTTACTAAAGCTATGTTAATATATTTGGACACATTGAGATAATACTAAAGTATATTACAAGGCTATCTTATATAATATGACAAACATTGAAAAAGTTAGGATTTTTTTCATATTGCATTTTTATGCATTTTAAATTTATTTCCTCTTAATTAAATTTCTAGGAGGTTCCATAATAAGCTCAGTATTTCTCTTTGGTACCATAAGTGCAAATCATGGATTAGAATCCATATCAACCCACTCTTTTCCAATGAATAATACTGCCATAACGCAGTACCACCACTATCATTTGGGGGTGGCACAGTAATAGGTAAATAGATAATAAATCTTAAATGAAATCGTCCTTATTGGTACAAAGAGCTACAGCATTTAAGCCCCAAAGTGAGCTACATGAATCATAGGGAATAACAGAAACATTAAGCAAAGCATAGGACTTGTACAAAGATACCAGTTTTCTTCAGATAAGCATATTTTGTATTTCTCATTAATATTAAAATCTTAAAAAGAATTTATTTACTCAATTATTTAGATATCCCACTATGCCTCACTTGCTCATTAATGGGGCTCTACAGGGGGATCTGGATCTAGGTATGTGATGATGGGGTTACCGATATGTGAAGGCAAATTGGCCTAGCATAGCTAGCTGTGCAGATAGTCAATGGAAGGCCTCCTCTGGCTGCGAATAGCACCACCAAAAGGTTTGTACCTGGCTGGGGTAAAAGGGAAGGAGAGACTTGCAGCTGGCCAAGGTCAGCTGCTGTGTTGCCATCTCCCTGCCGTGGTTTGAACTGTGCCTCTGTGTGGCCGCTCTGCTGTCGCACACCTCTGCCAAGCCACTCTGTCTTGGAGCCAGCTGCCTAGGGACCAAAGCTTCCACAATCTGAGAGCGGAAATCAACCTTTGAATTTAACTTGTGGTCATAGAGTATTTTGTTCCAACAATGAGAAAGTACCCAAGATACACACTAAAAGGAAAAGTGATAAGTCTTCTCCAAGAAGGAGGCCAAGTCCAGAGAGGAGAATGAAAATACCGGAAGAAGAAAAGAATCATGGAAAGAATAAAAATAATTAGAGAAATCCTAGTGAGGGAGACACATGCTCAAGCAAAAACAATATTTTTTAACATAAATGCACCTAAAAATACAGCATATTTACACAGTATTACTTAGACCAGATAATTTTATAACAGCTTTTATGTATTTAGTCAATTAATCTAATCTTCATTACCTTATTATTTAGTACCTTTTTAACCTAATCCTCTTTTATACCACTTTTAGAGATGAGAAAACTGAGGCACAGAAAAGTAATGAAACTTGCCCAGGACTGAACCCATCACACCTGGTAGAACTAGGCAGAAGGCTAGGCCTAGTTCCAAGTATTTGTATGTTAACCCATTACATTGGTTGCCTTTCATAGAAACATGGCAAAATTCTTTAAAGTGAATAGCATGGGATGAGAAGATGAAGAGTAATCGCTTTGGTGGTAGTTGGAAAAAGCTTCAGAGAAGTACATTAAACTTGACCTACTTATTAAAGCAGGACTAGAAGAAAAATATAGTACTTACTTCTTACTAAATAAAAAAGTAATTTTCCATGTTTAACTTGACATTAAGAAGCTCTATGTTTCCTGATTGAAGGGTGAGATGTAATTGTAGTTGAGTGATACAATATAGACATTCCAAAGAGATGAGACATTCTTTGTACTTAGCAAATCTGTAAAACCATTTTACTATTTCACTGAGGTCAAACTGTTAGGAAAATTATAGAAGTTCTCAGATACAGATCCATAGCAGTGAGTCCTAAATGTTGCATATCTAGGAGTTAAAATTTTTCCATTAAGCATATGTAAGTAGATTTGTAATTTTGTTACTTTTCAAACAGTTGCATATAAGTGGATGAAAGCCATCTTAATGGGAAAAATAAAAGGCAGTGGGTGAGAAAGAGCATATTTTCCAAAAGGGAACTTATTACTCATTTCCTTGTTTTAAAAAATGGCATATAAGAATACTATAGGTGAACTAATGCAATGGTTTTACTGGAATGTACTGCTTTTACTTAGGGCCTCCAGTATTTTCCATCCCTTGTACGAATGCCTGTTCTGCCAACTTTCCCTCCCTTCTTCTCTACTACTGCCTCACCCTGCTTCATCCTGTGCAAAGATTACCCATTATTTGACTTTACTGTGGACCACGAGAGTAAATTTTATACTTCAATAGTAGAAAATGCTCCATTTGCTGTAGTAACTATCTTTTGAAGAGTTATTCTCTATCATCACACAAATGACTCCTCCAGGACAAATACAGTAACTTTGCCTTCTTCTACTGAGAGCTTAACACTATTGATAAATGTTCCAAAGTAATAACACACACACACACACACACACACACACACACAAAGACTAAATGAATAGATGAAGGCTATGACAGCATCACTGTGAGAAAGAACCACCGGCAGCATCCTAACTTGTAGAATGAAGCAACAAACAAGAAATAGACTAGACAGAAAGGAAATCTGGTTGGATGTGTTGATCACAGATGTGGGTCTTAAAATACATTCTAAGTTAATATATATATATATTTACAGTTTACATTTTAAATGAGTATTATTTAATTTTAAGCTTCATGTTCAGCGTGGTTACACGAAAGTGTAAGCTACTAATTACTGTATTACTAGCAACTTTCTAGACTGAGTATTCTCTCCCTACTGATCTGCAGAAATGATCCCTCCTCCCTCTTTCAACTCTCATCCTGCCATTCCTCCCCAGAGCCCTATTAAATATAAATTTTCCAAATTCTTTTCTGTGACTTTTATGGCCTGAAAGTAAGTAATCTGATTGGTGATGAAAATTCAGAACAACATATCCCAAGTACCTGGGGAATCAGAGTTCTGCCAAGCACTTATGAACTAAGAAAAATATACTCTGTTGCACATGTGGAATGTAGGAGGGAAACTGCCTGCTCACTAGGTGTTAGAACAACAATGCAAGAGTATCCAGTGGTGACATGCGTAAAGACAAGGCCTCCCTGAAAGCTCCAATGATTTAGAAAGGAAATTTTAGACTGTCCTGGGAAAGTAGAAAATGCTGTTGTTTTATGAAAGAATGGATACTGAACAGACTTTAGGGTAAAGAGAGCAGACCCACTCATAATACTGCTTTAGATTAGTGTTTCCTACGAAAACTTCTATCAACGTTACAGCTCTAAAGATTTCATCCTGGAAGCCAATGACGATGAAATGCCAGCATGGAGCCCAACACCACAAAACATTCATTACACAGATTTGATTTATTCATTTATTTATTTTTGGTGGTGGATGCTGGAAGAGAAGAGGACTCTGGAAAAGACCAAACCTCTTTATGTTAAAAAAAAAAAAAAGTAGCACATGACAATAAAACAAGTCCACATTTTAACACTTATTATTCAAATAGTAAAACAAATGAACAAACACGTACTTGATTGGACTAAAATGCCTATGGATTCTTTATCAACTGATCTTTAACTTCCACATTTCTCATGAGTGGCAATCAGAAATGACGTTTTAAATCATGAATCAAGATTGATAGACACTGTAATACTCTTTTTGAAAAAATGTATTTAGTACAGGGTATACAGGGTCTCACTACAAAGATCAGACTCATAGTGATCCTCCGATTTTCAGCCTCCCAAGTGCTGGGATTACAGGCATATGCCACCACACCCAGTCTCAATCACTGTCTCAGTGCGCCCTGGGAGTGGGGCCGGCATGGCTAGCTGGGTATCAAACCCCAGTTCCATGTCTGCCTAAGCAGGTGTTTTAATCCACTGAGCTATCTGGTTGGCCCTGATACTGTAATATTCTTAGCATTACATATATACTCTATAATAAAACTTTAAAATGCTAAAAGTAGAGGGATAAATAAACTAAAATGGCTATGTATGCACAGTGTGCCTGTGTATCTGTGTGGGTGGATGTCTGTGTTACTGGACATTGAACCGAGGACATGCTAGTGAGGCACTGTAGCAGAGAGACAGACCTGCCGCCCTGTTTTGCTATTATTGTTGCTTTTGAAACAGATCACGAGATCATGCGATCCTCCTATCTTCCCTGGTCTCATCATGAGATCATGAGCTCTCCTACCTTGGCATCCTAAGTGGTTGGGAGTGTAGCTGTGTGCAACTCTGACCAGCTCAAGCCCAGATATTTAAAGGATAGTTTACATTAAATAAAAAAACAGATTCTAAAAAAGAGAGACTTTTATTCATTCTGAGCTAACCAAGAAAATCAGTTAGCCAAATTTGTTCACTGCTAAAATATTGTGTATTACTTGATATATTGATACCACATTGCATATTAATCTGGGTTTTGCTTGAGCTGGGTTGTTCATAAACTGTCAGTTGATAAGATTCAAGTCTACAAATTATCATTGATAGAATTAATTTAGAAAGGTCTACTCTGTTTAGCTTGTGAGATTGTAATAGTGATCAAAATTTCCAAAATATGACTCTGATCATAACTGAAGTTATAGGATATTAGTTAAGACATTTATTTTTATTAATTTTAATTATACAGTATGAAGTATGATTTAGGACACTCAAAATTTTCATGTATCATGAAACACTAACAAATATTGATCATTGGAAAAAAATAAACAAGAGTAAGAAACTGCTCAATAGGAAAGAATAACTGAGATGAGGAAAGAAGAAAATAAAGAAAGAAGGAAAAAAAAAATATATATATATTAATCCCTATTGGTTTATTAAAAGGAATGGAAATAATTTTTTGACCAGTTTTACATATACCTGGTAATCTAAACAACTATTTGGAAGACAACAATATGAAATATAGCAAATACTGTTGAATTCTCAAAAATTTAAAGCAAAAATGTAAAAAAACTGATTTATATTACATTAGAAAGTTTATCTCAGGAAATATTTCTCTAGTGTTATGGTAGTACTAATTTTTACTTACAGTAATGACAACCAACATTTCATTTGTTATTTAATTTATTCCCACTTTATCAGTTTTTTGTTTTTGTATTTCTTTTTGAGTTTACAGAAAATTGTAAACCTCAGGCCTGGTGTGGCAGCACACACTTACATCCCCACACTCTGGAGCCTGAGGCCACAGGACCGTGTGCATCTGATCTCCTAGAGAGTTCAAGGCCAGTTGGAACGATGTAACCAGTCATTTCAAAACATAAACAAGGAACAATAAATTTGATCTTAGCTTTTGTTGACTATTTTGAGATGCTGAATATTTAGTTTGATAGAAATAAAACTTTTTAAAGCTTCAGAAATGCCCTTAGGATTACAAGGATTACATATATATATATATATATATATGACAGATAGCAAGATTGTCAAATTCTAATACTGCTTAATTTGTTAATGGTAAATTACTTTTTTTTAAGTATTTTGCTATATAAGCAATAGACATCAATTCATTTACCTGGCATTAAATAAGACTTACTTTCTTACTGAGAAGGTGTAAGTTTGGCCTCTTAGTCACAAATGGCATCTATGGGCTGTTTTCTTCCACATCTCATAAGGTTTCTAAGATATAGTCATTTTAATAAGATGTATCTTGAGATAATGAGTAAAATATGATACAAGGAATAAATGTCTTAACATACATCAATATCTAATGAATATATACTGTTACAGTTGAATTTTAATTAACAAAATATTAATGACAGCTTAATCTAATTTCTTCTAATTAATATAATTTTAAAATAATTTTTCTTTCTATAAAGCTGAAGAACAACAAAATTACTAGAGTATTTTCAGTAATTTTATTCTTTATGTGACTAGAAAAATATTTTATAATGCATGCTTATTTCAGAAAACTTGGGGGGAAAGTACAAATAACATTACCAAAATATGTATTCAAATATACTACAGAATCAAGTTACATATTATATATATATATATATATATATATATATATATATGTTTAATTGGAACCGTAAAGATTATTTTCCTTTCCCTATTTTGAACTAAAGTTTGAATTTGAACCCTTCAAGCTACTAACTTTTTTTTCAAAATTTTATTGATAAACAGATAGCAATGAGACAGTTTCAAATCAAATCAAGCCACTAACTTTTTAAAAATAACCTGTAAGCTGCAAACTTCTAGGGTAAATTTAATATAATAAATACAATGTATAAAAGGTTTGAAATAGATATTTATGCTTGATCTTGGCCAAAAACCAAGAAGTGATGAATAAGATTTTTAATATTAATTTACAGCAAGTCGATAGAAAAAAAATTAACATATGACTTACACTAAAGTTTTTTCTGTTCATGATTTTATTACACTCTAGGTTTGCATAATGTGTCTTCTCAGTGCATTTCTCAGGAGCTACTTTCTCTATTGTTTATAAAATGACATTTTTGTCTATATTTTAAATTTCTATTTATTTTCACACCAATCATACCAAAATGTTATTTCCAGTTGAATATTAATAATGAATATAATATTCTCAATATGTCATGAGACTTGATGAATAGATAACACTGATTTAGAAATAATCTTTGGAGATAAATACAGGAGAATAAATAAACATTATATTTACTGAGATTTTACTGAAAGCTCTCCCAACCCTGGGCTTGAGTGTGTGACTCTGAGAGATATGCTTCGACTTAGCAAAGCAGAGGATCTAATAATTGTGTCTAATGTGATTACCATGTGAAAATAAGGCCACAGGCGCAATCCCTAAGATCTTTCAGAAATAACTTGCAGGTTACTGGAAGTTCAAAGCCATTCTTGAGTCTAGAGATACAGAGCAGTTTATTAAGCAAATGCAAACACATAGTTTCTTAAATTTTTAAGAAATAAAAGCCCTTTTCTATAAATGTCTTATGGTATTAGAGTTAATGTTATGGATCCACATTACTTCTTGGCATATTGGGGTCAATTCCCAGTTACGAGTCCAAAATGGCAATACAGTGAATCAAGTCTATTGTTCTTCATGTTCCAAATTTGCCTTCAGATGAGAGTAGTAGTTTATAAACTCAATTGTAAGGCCTTAAGGGTACACTGCTCTCAAAACAAAATAAATGAAAATTTCAAATCACTCAAGACTAACATTACAGATCACCTTTTTACAGTTATGCACAATTTTCAACCTGTTTCTGCTCCAAATAGAAGGGCTGACAGGTTCCATTCTTTCTGATCACTGCCACCCCTTGGATAGAGATTCAAGAGAGAAGAAAGACTAAAGTCAGGTTTCTGGAGGAAAATGGAGAAGTTAAAGATTGGGAATACATCTGCAGGATGAATAGCCAATCTCTGAAGGACTGAAAGTTAACTCTACAGAAGTGCTGTGGATAATTGTTATGGTTTGCAAATGGAAGAACTGAACATAGCTGACAGGATAGGGCCACTGTTGAATGTTACCCCTAGTAAACCTTAAAACCACAAAGTAATTGAGTTTCTTATTGTTGTTCATAGAATGGGATTTCAAAAATTCCTAAATTGGGAAATTCCAGTGATCATTTCAAACTTACAAATTTTTAAATATGCATTGGCTAAAAGAAGAGTTGATTCATTGACTCATATTTATGTACATAGCTAACAGAAGATAAGGCTGAGTACTGAAAAGTTGGCCTATACATTTCTCCACAAAGAAATCACTCTCCAAGCACAAATTTTGCCTGTAGTATAGGTCACTGCTACAGTTGAATTGATAGTCAAAAGATTTACATCATTAATGTGTCTATTTTCCAAACACTTTACATAAAATTGGAAAACATTACACAATTCTTTCTTTAGATTCCTGAAAAAAATCTAAATTTCCTAATTTGAATGTTTATTTTATTCCTCATACAAGGATATATTATAAAATTTAGATAGGTGAGGATAACTAAAGAAGTCATAAAATAAAATTGAAGATGAAAGAATCATGTAATATGATTTATCTCTTTTGAGTAAATATATGTTCTTCAAAATGTTTAAGTAAAATGCATATATTTTCAAAGAAAAAAATAGTGAAAACTAGCTTAAGTAGGTAAATTTTAAAGATCTTAATCAACATTCATTAAACAGACATTTATTTTATTAAGATGTGATGTCTATCTAGAGTCCTTAAAATATTCAGTGGAATAGCACAAGAACAAGCAAAATCACCCAATTAGAGAAGTGCCTACTTTATTTGTAGTGTTATACTGGGCATTTAAAAAAAATAGTGAAAGAAACAAGACAAATACCTCAGACCTGTGGTTAGAGCTCTGCAGCAGGTGTAATCGCAGAATTCAATATGCGGTTGTAGTATAAACAAAAGAAATTACTAAGAAGTGTCAGTGTATTACAATGAGATGTTAATGCTCTGCTTCTTATTTGTATCCTTCTTAATCTACCCTGTTTAAAGAAATAATGTACCGTGTAGGAGAAAAACGTAGCTGTGGCTTGACTTCCGGTTCTGCCCCTGACTTCTGGCTTACCATGAACAAAGTATTTGTTAACAAGAACAGCAAATGTAGATATGGTTGTCTGGGTGCTTTACACACATTATTTAATTTGGTTCATCAGCCCTAGAAGGCTGAAACTATTCTGACAACACAAGTGTCCACAAGAACAGTTTGTCAGGGATAGTACAGGTTTTGCCCTATTATTCCAGCATACTTATTTTTAGTATCCTTCTTTGCTCTCAAACATATATCGGTTTGGTGATATAGGAAACTGTCTAGATATGACAAAAATATGATATTCATGATCTAGTAAGTATTAGAATAAAGTCCATTGATAGCCAAAGCCTATATATACATAATTTTTTGGTATGTTCCCTCTGGTCAAATAGTTCTGCTGCTTTCACATATATAAATAAAATGAATCCATTAAAGCAAATGACCAAATATGTAAGTGCAGGATGCTGGGACTCAAACCTTGTGACACAGTTAGCAAATAGAATTGGAAAACAAGGAAAAGAGAATAAAACAAACTGGCATTTTAATGCATTATCTAATACAGAATAAGAGTACCACTCTGAACCCTTAAAGGAACCACATCCCCGGCAATGAGCATGGCAAACAGGTAACTCTGGGCTCTGTGTGAAGGGGATTTGTATCTCTATGTGTGAATGATGTGTTAAGACCATGAAATGATGTACCATCTTGGTGTATGTCTGAAAATCACTTGAATATTGTTTAAGGTACTTAGCTCATAATATAATGAGGTCTTCATTCAAATTCTTTGCTTTGCAGAGTATGGCATTGCCTATAAAGATTTGTTTGGCTGTGCTATGATTTTAAGGTGCACTTCAGATTTATATTTTCCCCAGATGATTATATTTTCCTGGAGAATGCTGAAGTGTTCCTGCCAGTTTGACTTCTCAGATTACTCCATTTTCCTTCATCTTATTGGATGCTTGCCACCAATATTAAATTGTCTTAATCCCGATTTTTCCACCTATTGCTGCTTTTTCAGTTGGCGCTGAGTCTTACGCCCCTTGAAAAGTACTTGTGTGGCAAAAGATTGAAAAAAAAATTGGCAGTTGCTGTCAGGGTTAATGTAGAAAAATAAATCTCTTATATTGCCAGTTTGGATTTACTTTTCATTTTTAATGGCCCCAACAGATGTTGGAGGAATCCTCTACTTCCTGCACACTTCCATTTTTGCAGCTGGTACTGCTTGACTAGTTCTTGACTTTGGGTGAGCAGTTCCTGGGTGTTTACACAGTGATTTACAGATGATAATGACCATCTTTTTCTCTTCTTTCATGATTTTTTCTGAAACTTAACTGGTGTCGTTGCTAACACAGCCACTTGCCACTTTTCCTTTTTCTGGTTCTTTTCCCCTGGGCGGCAAGTGGAAATGTTTGGAATGTTAGACTTAAATAATAATGGCAAGGAGTTTTAACAAGAGATTATTTTCAAATTTGGCAAATCAGGAATACTATCATCTTTGATGTTTCTCTTTGAAGTTCATTTCCTATAGTTTGTATTTAAGTATTTAGCCTGTCTGGGGACTCTCTCTAACCCTCCTTTCTTCCTTTCCTTCCTCTCTCCCTACTTCCCTCCTCCCCTCCTTCCTTTCTAGACTCAGAAGCATTAGCTTCATCAACTGTACTAGTTTCCTAATATCACTGTGACGGTGTGACAAAATGTCTTCGTTTTGGAGGCTAGAAGTCCAAATCAAGGTGTCTCTGGGGCCTTAGTTGCTCTGAATCCTGAAGGAAACTTTCCTTTCCTTTTCTAGTTCCTGAGGGATTGTCAGCAATAGTTGGCTTTCCCTGATTATGTAACATTCCCTGATTATGTGTGACATCCTAACTCAATCCCTGAGTTACTCAGTTCCTTGGCGTTCCCTGGTTAGGTCCTACTATGTAACTCAATCCTCTGCATTTCTGTCCCATCTCCTTTTGTACATCTTCACATAGCCTTCCCCCTGTGTGTGTCTTCCAATGTCCCATTTTCCCTTTATAACAAGGATACTGATTATATCAGAGTAGAAGCCTCTTAATGGTTTCATTTTCACTGGTCACTGTAAAGACCATATTTCCAAATAAGGCCATGTCCTGAGGTTCTGGGAGTTAGAATTTAAACATATCTTTGTAAAGAGAGGACATGACTCACATACAATATCTACAAAAGAATGGGACCTTCCTATACTTGTTCTGAACAGAAAGCCTGACAGCTCTCAGTAGCTGGGATCACCCTGGGCACCTACTGTGCCTGCGATGCCACTCTTCCATCAGTGACTCGCTCCCATAGTTTGGGGGCCACAGATAGAACAGAGTCAGGTGCAAAACTCACCTGAAAACAGTTGCTCCATCACAAATTCAAACAAAAGTCTTTGCCAGTAGCTCCTCAATGTACTACATATAATTTGTTTAGTAAACAACTTTACTTAAAAATACAAAAACTAAGCTACCAAGCATTGTGAGAAAGCAACTTTTCAACCAACCATGATTTCATTTTACTTTCCAAATTTTGCTGTTTAGATATATAGTAAGTTCTCAGAGTTTGTGTGCACACCATGGCTTAGCTGGGTAAAGCATCTGTCTTGTTTGCAGAAGTTACAAAAAATCTTACCAACTCACAACTTTAATGTCCTGTTCCAATAGCCAATGACACCATCATAATCACTCTTGAATTGTGCTAGATAGAGCATAAGAGAGAACATATTTATTCTAAGTTGAATTATTGGTATATTTTCATAATAGGATATCAAAATTATGACAAATAGTACAGGGTTTTCATTGTCCCTTAACATTTTCACTGTTTATTGGAAAATTGAGAAAATCAAAATACCCTATGCATGCAGTTACCTTGGCTGATTTAAATAAAAATTATATGACAGTAATTATTTCAATGTATTTTTAAGCAAAATTAGGGATAGCTATCATTAAATAAAGTACTTTTGAAGTTTCTAATAGAAGTAAAATAGTGTATATCAAAATTTATATTTGCAAATCTTTATTTCATTACTATGCTACTATCGCTCTATGGCAGATTCCATTTACAACTGTCTCCTTGAAAATGCTCTCTTGAAAATAAATAGGGCATGGGAGGTATACAAAGTAATTTGTAACAACAGTGAACATTAGATCAGAACCTTGCAGCTCTAAAGTGCTTCAGTTAGTTTGATTTTTTTTAAAGAGTGGATTCAGTTAACGGTAGAGCAAAATATATTTAAGCAGGTGTTCAGACAGAACCAATACCTACGCTCCTAATTTATTTTGCCTCTTGATTCATTTGGCTTGACATGGCACCGACCTAGACTTAGCCACATATAGTAGCTAATACTAGACCACAAGTGCATGACAGAGTGAGTTACTAAACAAGCTACACTGGGCAAATCCAATGAAACCAAGGTGCTGGGGGAAGGATTTATGAGATCTCTTGGACTGAACAATGAAGTCTTTAACACAGCACTCAAGTTAGGGACAGGCACTGGAAGGAAACCTAAAAAGGACAAGGCACCTGCTTGCTCTTGTGAGAGCGACTGAGAGTGTCCTTGCCATCCATCCTGCGCAGGCAAGAGAAAAGTTCTCTTAGAATCCCCGTGATAATTCAATCTTTCAGACGACTCTTTCTCCACTGAAATAGCTTGACGGCATGGAAGTGAAAATAGTGAAAGAATTTTATTCAGAAATTTTATTTGAAAAATTTCAGGACATTAAAATGCAGCCTGTTGAGATTTTATTTTTTTCTTCTTGGTGATTTTTTATGGAGTTGATGGAGATAAAAAGATCAGCCTGGCAGCTTGCTGGCATAGAACTGGAGTGTTTAGGGTTTGTTTTGCCTTTTTACAAGATTGGTCCACAAGAACTTTAAAAGGAGAAAAAGACGATGCAAATTAAATACGTTAGAAACGTATGTCCCATCTGTTTTTATTTCATTTTTAGAATAAGGTTTTCATACCTTCTTTTATTTTTACATTCTATGATACCACACTATAATGTTGGCCACCTCAGAGACAAACTAAATTAGCTATCCTGACCATATGGAAAGGAAAAGCTTTACCAGCTAAAGAAACAAATTTAACTCAGGCAAAAAGGCCTATGTGTTTTAGAGTTTAAAAAAATTGTTGCTAAGTGCATAGTAGGGGAGTATAACCCACCTGCAGAAGTAAATTCTGAAAAGAGATTTGGAATTTCCAAAATAGCTGTCTCTGCTCTGGGTGTCATTCAGGAATTACCTATATTGGAAGTGTCTGTCCTTCGGTGTATGTCATCATCCAGAGCCTTCTGTTAGCAATCAAAGACATGAACATCCTTTGAGAGACCATCTAACGTTCACCCTCTGAGAAGAATTAAATCTAACTTTTTTCTAAATAGATCTTATCCCATTGTGAAAAAAAATACTTTAACACACTTCAAGAAAGAAAACTTTTCTCTTAATATCTATTCTTCACTAAATTGGCTAAAACATGCCTTTGTAGAAAAAGAGATTTTATTTCATTCTATAGCTGCCAATAGTGTCAAACACTAGACAGAAGCCCTAGGCTAACATTTTATCTTACCTGAAGAAAAGCTTCTCATAAATTCTCCATGCAAAATTGATGACTGCTTCAGAAATCTATCAATCTTAGGTTTTTATGTCAACCACAGAGAGGGAATAGAGCTCGCGAAGGTCGAGCACATGTTTCCTAGCACACAAAGAGCAGAGGCGCGTCTGCCTGGTGTGGGAAGCCTTCAGGTGGACGGCGGCAGTTATTTACAGTGATTGAGAATATCAGATTTGATGCACGATCCACAAAAACAAGATAAAAAGATTGCTGAGAAGCTTCAACTACTAAAAAGTTAACCAAGTGTTTTCAATCAGCCTGGCTATAACTCAGAAGAGGCTGAAAACTTTTAGAGAACTGAAGTTGAAATTAACTTTATTTCATCAAAATAGCAGCATAACTGATATGGAAAGGCATATAGTTTGAGAATTTTTCCACAAACACTGGGATGGCTTTTTTGTGGACACTCTCACTAGGAGGCATTACATCCAAGCACATATCAATTAATAAAATTACCTGAATATACTCAAGATGTACCCATATTCTATCTGTACTTGGTGGGATTACAATAGCGGCTCCCTTTTCCAAATCAAGAGATTCAGGAGAACCATGACATAGCCTGTAAGATAGCTTCTCCACTCTTAGACTCCAACCCAACAGGTCAGATAGCTTCGAAGTGCCCTCTCTTGCCCATACTAAAATAACGTACTTGGGGGCCAGTGAGATAGTTCAGTGGTCTAAAGTGCCTGTTTCAGCAAGCTTAGGCAGGTGCAGGGGATCACGGTTTGATCCTGTCACCACAGGCCCAGCCAGCCTTGCCCTCAGGGTGGGCTGAGTGGGCCTAAATAAATAAATAAATAAATAAATATTTGTACAAGACAGTGATGATTAATCAAAAAACAGTAGTAATAGTACAGAATATGTGAGTCTTAGGTGAATATTGATCTAGCTTTTCTAGGTTTTCTAATTCATATTAGTATAATACTAAAATGAGCAAAGGAAACTGAACTCACCAGCAAATACAGGACCATCACAGTTTCCAGTAGTCATATTTGAGAGTGGAACATAGTGCTACTGCTCTGAACCACATAAATAAATACTTCCTCTCTGTTGTTTCTTGGGACTTCTTAATGTTCTCACTCAAATCTAATCATTGTCATAGTCCAGGTTATGGGCAAGCATAAAAAATAAATGGTTTCCTTAAAACATATGTGACATAATTCACAGTATTGATGAAGAGAGGAAACACACATGAATGCTAGTTAAGGAATATTACCTTCTCAAGCCTCTCAGCCACTAATGCAGAATAGATCATGTGCGTATTGTCAAGTGGGTTCTCATAAAGGAGATTAAAAAATTAGGCATATAGTGGGAGAGTTACTGAAGATATTGCTACATGGTCAAATATACTGAATTTTTTATCTAATCTAGTTAAATAAAAACAATTTTTTCTTAATTTTTAGAATTGTTTATAGCAGTAGAATAAATTCTTGCAAAGGCTATTGAAAAAGACAGAAAATATAACTTGTCTTGGGTTAAAATAAAGAGAAAAATCAATCCTTTCTAAAGCCCCACGTGTGAGAAAGACAGTATGCACATAGTAGGCTTTTTTTAGTTACAAACTCAAGAATATCTGAAAGTAAAAGACTAATGTTCTTATAATATTTAACATTTTAAATTGACTAAAAATAGAAGCTTACAAGTATACACACACAAATACACACGGTAAGAAAATCACCTTGTGTTAACATCTGTCTTTGTTCAAAATATTCAGACTGTTTCAACAAATTCTGGAGAGAGTTTCTGACAGAATCCAAACATGCATAATAACACAAGCATAACAACTTTACTACCATATAATATAAACTTGTATCAGGAATAGTTAGAAAACTTTAGTCAGTTGGGGTCAAAAATAAAAAGATGGGATAACAGGGGCTGGGGAGATAGCTCAGTAGAATAAGCACTTGCCTGGCAAGCATGAGGTCTTGAGTTCAATCCCCGGCACCACAAAAAAAAAAAAAAAAAAAAAAAAAACAGGGGTGGGGCAGGGGATAGCAGCAGTTGCTCATTTTCATAACAATGCAAGTTCACTGATCCAATTAAAGCAACGTAAGATCTTTAATGAAAATTGAAAATAATCTCTACCTAATACTTATTGAAGCATAGCAAAAGTTTTGAAGATTTGAATAGGTACCAAAGTACCAAATCAGGAATCTCCTTTATATCTGTCTTTAGATACTATTTTTTGCATGAATTCTTAAAACAAACATGAAAGTTAGATAGTAATAATATTGATAACATAGACTCAATTTTCTGAGTATAGCTGTGCACCAGGCCTTGGCTTACATCTTTCGTGTTTAGTAAAGCACAGAATACAAAGCAAATTTGACAGTTTATTATATTGAAATTTTACAGGTTAAGAAATTGACATACAGAGCAAGTAAAAAACAAGTTGGTATACTATTAATTGCTAATATTTTCTCTGATTTCTAAATTATACTAACTGGTGTCAACATCATGCTCAATTCTTATAGCTAACATCTTACTTTCAGGGATACCAGTACTACTTTGTGCCTGACATTGAATGAGATATTTATAAAGCAACCTTATCATTTGTTCACCAATTTGTTCATATCATCAACATGCATATAAAAATTTAATTCAGTACTAAATTAATTAATGAAATAATAATGCCCAAAAAACTTCTAAAACTATTTGTGTAAAATTCAAAGGTGAAGTGAGACCCTGTACCAAATGCATAAAAAAATAAAAAATAAAGGTGAATTTGGAAGACCATAAATTTGTTTGTTTGTTTCTTTTTTTTTTCTTTTCTTTTTTTTTTTTTTTTTTTTTTTTTTTTTTTTTTTTTTTTTTT
>NW_004524658.1:1668081-1710448 GCF_000260255.1 Octodon degus
AAATTTGTTTTTAAAAATTGTTTGAAATTAGGTTTTGACCAGACAACAGTAAAAGCTAAATATAATCCAGAAGTTTCTGTACTTAGTTTGTGTTGCATGAGTCAGTGAATTTTTACTCTAAAACCTCAAAGTACAAATTCTGCATAATATATTTTAGATAGAATTGTGGAAAAGAGATAGTAAAAGTTCCTTAACTTTGACACATAAAAGCAAAAGCTTTAATTTTGCATAAAAAAGGTTGCCAAGTAAATATTGAATTTATGTTTTTATTAAATTTAATTAGCATTTTTGTTAGACATATATTTATAATTTCAGAATAATTTCTATTAATTTTTAAAATTAGTCACCAAATATTAGTTCTGTTTCAATTAAAATATTTCCATAATGATTAGATCTAAATTATATACTTACAACATTAATTTATAATTTAATTGCATGCTTAATTTAGAGTAAAAACACTCAAAATTTTCACCAAAACCAGTGCCACTGAAAAGTTTTTTACAGGGTTAATTCAATTATGTTATAATGAAATATAAATACCTTTATGAATACATTCAAATTTCTAATTCCTTTTATGACGTGCCATATGGTGAATTTACTTTTTAAAAAAGCAAATTTGGTAAAGTGGTATTTTAGGAGGCTTGGGCTAGATAGTCATTTATAAGTACCTGGATAGGCTGTAAAATTTTCTCATATTCCTCAGTAATTTGAGCTTTTAGAAGGGATGTTTTCATATTTATATTTTCCTTGTGGTTCTACAATGGAGTTACTCTCTTTTACAGATTCTTTTTAGGACATGTTTTGAAATAGAAATGGCACGCTTCTCTGTCTGGTGTGCTTGCTAAGCCCAGGCCCGCACCAGATGGGCAGGTGAAAACGTGATCACGAGGTGTGCGGGGCTGGCCCCGTCTCTGCACTACCAGCTTCTCCAGGTTCTTTGTGCGTCTGTTATACTCATGAATTCACTCCATCCTTATCCTTAGAGGTGCTCAGAGAGGCCATCTTCCTCTGTAAAAAGGTCCACATAGGAGAAAATGTTCCCTCTTTGAACATAATCACAATAAATGTTTCTTCTTATTTTATAATAATCAAATAAACAGAAGGATGTCACCATTTTCTGTGGTTTAAAAACTTTGATGGCGAAGTACTAGTTTGCACATCTAGAACATGACTAAAATAAGTTTGCTATGTAGAGGGGTAATGCAAGCAGAGCGTTCCGTGTACCTGGCTGCTCCTTTCTTTGGGGAGATACACATGGGACACACAAAGCTAAACCCTGCCCAGGTGGTAGAATTCCCTGTTTGTTCATTTGGGCTGATGCCTTTAAATGTCAGGTGGCTGGAGAGCTCATTTAATGAAAGGGTTATCTCTGCCAACCAGTCAATAGTTGCTTTTTTTCCCCCACCAGAAGTTGTGAAATATTATTTATGTATGTAGAACGGGGCTTCTTGCCTGCCATTGTTGTTTACTTGTGGGTTTGGACAAGTTTCCTCTTTTCCAGAAAGCACATTTTTCCATAAAAGCAGCATTGAAACAGCCTCACTCCTTTTGTTTGATACCTCAGGCAAAAGCTTTTCATGGCATTGACAGCATTTTCTTTTAAAAAGAGTGCATAAGTGAACCTGTTCTTTATTGAAAATACAGAATAGGTGAAAGACAGAGAGAGAGAAAGAGAGAGAGAGAGAGAGAGAGAGAGAGAGAGAGAGAGAGAGAGAGAGAGGCAGTAAGGTATCCTTGGTTAACTTTTTAGTTATTTAAAAGTAGCTTGTTGAAGATTGAATATTTCTATGTTTCACTAGAGCCTTTAAATATAAAAGAGATATGAGACTATATCTGACACCATCAGGCATATTATATTAAAATTTATGAACAACTTCATCAAAAACCACTTTCCCTCTCCTGCATAGAGACAGATTTGTTCTGACATAAACGTTACATGGCTGGTTGCAGCCTCAGATTAATGCGAAGACCCTGGCGATTCCTTTTAGACGTTATTTTATGAAATAATACCTGTCAGCTGCTGCCTGATCCTAGAAAAAGGGGCAGGTTTTCCAGGTCATCTTGCCATCTGTCAGCCGAAGCTCATCTGTCCCTCCACATTACCACCTGATCTGTGCTAACAGGCCTCACGGGGAGGCCTGCTTCATTGGCCCAGTGGGAGCCAGGGAGAGAGACTGCGTGAGGACATCACCTGTGATGCTGAGATTTAATTATCGCTGAAGTGATGAAGATGTGCACACAGACTGAAATGCTTTTGAATAAATTCATGCACGGGCTGTGCTCAGTCCCACTCTGCTTTCCTCTCCCTTCCCCTTCTGCCTCCACACTCTCCACCCTCAGTCAAGGGTGTGGATTAGCTCCAACAAAAGCACTCACATCCCACCACAGATCTGTGAGAGCACAACCGTGGAAAACGACACGTGCACACGAACACACAAACACAACTCAACGTGCCCCACAGAGTAGAACTCTAAAGTGAAAAAGCAAACTGTACTGGGGAGAAAATTTGCCTCTGCCATTTTACAGCAAACCTGATTATTTTCTGCCAAAGTTCCTTGTTATCAAATTTTAAAGCTGTATTGATTGTTGCTGGCTTTAAAATCAGATGTCACGATGGGGCCTGCTTTTGACATAGGGTTTTGCTCAGTCTGGGGTGAATCAGTGCCGAGTTACCTGGGGTCTCCCGTGGAGAGTTAATGCGAGAGGTCGCAGTGGAGGTAGATGCGTGGTAGGTTATAAAAGGTAGAGAAGGGTTCAGCAAACCCCCAGACACCCTGTGTAGGGCTCCCCACACTCTCTGAATCAATACCACACACAAAAGTTATTACAGGTCCAGGTCTTTTTGCTTCCAAAGCTGCTTAGGCAGTATGTGGCATTAATTCTGTCCTGTACAAAAATGCAGTTGATAATCACCTGGTTGAGAAAAGGATTTAGGACTGGAACAGCAGATTTCCTCACAGATTACAGAATAAGACCTAGTTTCTTGGGGGTAACTCAGGATAATTAACTGAAGTGAAATATGTTACCCTGGTTGATTTATACCCATGTGATACCTTTGTTAGATGCAACCGCAGAGAAACATTTATGCCATTATGTGAAGCCAGATCTGATTTCTACCCTGTTCTAAAACATGCTATGCAGCACAATACTGGTTTTCATTTCCTTGGTTTTGGGGAGACTCCCTTCGGTCTGCAGGGCAATTATTAAGCAAGCACTTAACTCAATTGACTCCTAATTATAAAGTCAAGAAAGAAAATCATACACTACCACCAGCCCACTTTCCTGCCAACCTGCAAATACAATCACAAGGACCTCAGCCGCCCTTGACCACACAGTTGTCAGAGGTGACAGAATTTTTTTCTACCCTTGCTTCCACAGCAGGGTCCCCCTTCCCTGAGAAAGAGTTGAGGCAGCCAAAGAAGAAGACTCAAGGGCTTTGCTAGCTCACAGGAAACTGAAATTATATATTTCCTGGTTTTTTTTAAGGGAAATCATGAGAAAACATTGCCTTAATTCACATTTCAAAAGTAATTACTATAGATTCAAGACATTTATCATGTTGTCACTGGAACCTGGGAAAGGTTATCCGTGTGATACTTCAGGTCACAAACAAAAATGTATCTCGAGAGTCTAACCTATAGGCTCTCCGAGAGATTCCTGGAGGGGTGGGATAGACTTCCATTTGCTTTGGAAAAAGGTGACAGAAATGAAGTAAATCGCAGGCGCCCACAAAAACTTCTCAGGCTCAGAGGATTGGTCAGTTTTCAAAGTAACTCCTATCCACTAGTTACACAGCTTTTGTGAGAATGGGGGAGGGGCAGTGCTTGAAGTCCCCATAATATTTTTTCTAAAAACTCTTCTTATGTAAGATCACATGGGTTTTAGGGACCTACTACCTCCAAATAATTATGAAGAATTATTTGTGTACCACATTGTTAGGAAACAAATTGCATTTATTTTGGATGGCTTTCCATGAGGGTGATTATTTCAACCACTTGCGATAATGCTGTGAAATCAGCAAACAAAGTAGAGATGGATGAGGCATTAAGAAAACACACAGAGAAAATTAATGAATGTACTGAAAGCTTTTTATTATTTTGGTTTTTGGGACATAAGAAAAACCACATATAGCACACTCAGCTCCTTAACATGGTTTTGACCTTTTGGTGACCAGTCTACTTTTCAACAAAAGTCATTATGTTTGGAGAAATTTTTCAGTAATCAGTAAGTAAATACTTTTTTTTTTTAAAAAAAGGCAACTAATGTAGATGTTTATCTCAAGGCAGAAATCTTGATGGACAAATGTTCTTAAAAGCCAAAGTCATTCTTCAAAATAGAAGAAAATGTTAAATACGTGTGTAGAAAAAGGAAACAAGAATGAAGAAAAGAAAGGAGAAAATGAGTTTTTCTAGGCACAGTTTTATACTTTATTAAATAAATTGTATTTTCTGAAATAGAATATTAAAATATTTTTCATTAAGTGTCTCTGGTCCTACTTTCAGTTTTGTGATGTTATAAAAATTTTGATTCTATGTAGGCTAAAGTACCTAGACATCAGAAGTTAGCATCCTCTCTCTTTTGAATACACAATTTAGATTACTGACAGCTTAATAATCTAGGGACTGACATTTTAAAGTGTGTATTTTATGCTGTAAGAGCCAAGACTTATATTACCAATATCAATTTATCCATTGGGTTAGCATATTTATTCATATTACTAAGGAGAATTCAACATATCTAAAATTTATCTTTTAGAAAAACTCTCCAGATAATTTACAAGAAATTTTATGTTATTACTTAATTGGTACTTAAGAAATACCAAATGTTTTTGGAGAAAGGCCATTAAAGAAGTATCTTTCATGGGACTGTCTTTTCACTTGGACTGTAATTAAAACAAAAACACTTCAAATTACTATTACTGTAGGAAAAATAATCTCATTGCATATGTCCATTTTGCCAGTGTTGCTTGTTAGTATCCTTTGTCATTATTTGTGTTTTCATGTACCAGAAAGCAGAATCCAACAAGATTATAACCAACTTGCTTCCATGTTTTAAGAAGATAATAAAAATTACCAACTTCTTTCCTGAAATTATCAGCCCTGTTTTCTAAAATGTGGCTACAGATATATATATATATATATATATATATATATATATATATATATAGCGGTCACTGAATAAACACACAAAACACACAATGACAGATTAATTAGAGCTTTCCAGTGTACTTCTTTGTTCATCCATTGTGACAAACATTTAACTTCCCTCCAACTTCAAGCTATAAAATCATTACCATTTTGCATAAACTAATAGATGCTTAGAGATGAATGCAGCCATAAATATGCTAGTCTGTGAAGCCTGAGGAGATGTCCAACGTGACCTACGAGCTGCTCAGAGCCAAGATGATAACACACATAGAAAGTGGCTCTCTTCTTTGTAGAACAACTTAAACATATAAAGGCTGAAAGGGTAAATCTTACTCTATAGCTATGACTACAAAAAAATTAATAAGGCTGTGGAGAGAATAATCATCCACAGTTGATACATGGTTTTGGAGGTACCCCTTTCTGCATTATGTATAACTTATGCAGTGCGCTCTTGGGTTATCAGCCACAGAGAGTACTACTGTGTAATGTGATGAAGAGGAAAGTCTTTCGTTTTCCTATATTTCCAAATGGTAAGTTAAATGTCTAATACTTTCTCCCACCTAGAAATAACAGAAATGAGAATATGAAGGAGTTTACCAGGAGGCCATGCTTTGGAGACAGGCAACTTTTTTCATCCACATTGAGGGTCTATGAGGTACAAGGAATCACCCAGTATGTGTTAATATGAATTTTGTGTCACATTTCGAAGAAATTATTCTACTTAGAGCTAAGAAAACCGGACCAGTCCCAGGTTAAATATACAACAAATGTGTAAGTTTCTTTGGAAAACATTGTGACACAGTGAAAATAAGTTATTTTAGGACCTCAGCCTGTCCCATATCCTCAAGAAAAAAATTTGAAAGTAATCAAATGATCACTCAGAAAGGAAGAAGAAAGAATAAAAAAAATGATATTGAGAGGAAAAAGAAAGAGAAAAAATACATATATGTGTATATATTGAGCTCAAACGAAAAAAAAAATGCTATGGTTTGCCTGAAGAGACTTTTATTATAATTGCTTGCCTCATAGTTTAATAATAACACCAAACATGAATAACAAAATATGAATAAACCTAGACCATAGATTGTAAAGAATATAATAATGTTTAAAGGTATTGATGTTAAAATGCCTTATACTTTATTGAGCTACAGTCCTTGCAATCTAAAAATATCAAAGAAAAATCAAATTCTTAGAAAACAAGAAAAGCCAATAAAGAATGGCATTTCAATTTGAGCACAAAAAATTGATATGTGCTGAACAAGTAAAGAGGTGACAGAGATTTCAAGGCTGAGGTTGTCATCCGGACTTAGTTTTGAGCTCATGTTCCAACACTCACATAGAGCTAAGGATGTGACAGTGACCAGGACATAGTTCCTGACATTCTGGTATTGAAAGAAAAGCTACTCAGCAAATATTTTTAAATCCCCACATTTGTGGAGAGAAAAATACGACATACAAGTGGCACACATTTACTGCATAAGAACTTCTTACTTTATTACGAAGCAAAGGACATTCCTAAAGGCTGACACTGAAAGTATTTAGGCTATAGACTCCAAAGAGGCTTAGAAAAAGTAATGATGTATAAATAAGTAAGAGAAGTATTAGTGGACATACACAACCACGTTTCACTGTAACCTAAGAACAATGATGTACCACAGGTCATTTAAGTAAGTAGAAGCAAAGTGAAATAACCCTGAGCTGAAAGACACATCGTAAGCTGTATTTGCAGATGAGGATGATTGCAATCATAATCTGAGCCAAAACACTGAAGCTCTGTGAATCCCATGTTCTTCATTCATTGTATTAATAGTAGTGTGCAAACTATTCATCTTTATCAGTATACCTGATATAGTCTCAGCTTTTTGTAAATTTGTCCCTTAAAAACTTAGCACCATGAAAATTGCTCTACTGGTAGTCCCATGAAAAACAAGGTAAAACAGTATTTCATTGTTTGTTTCTGTTTTTCTGAGTCTATACTACTCAGCTGTATTGGGAGAAAAAAATCCCTAGACAATTATATTTTCATTAGTCTTGTATTTCCAGTTGTTTGCTGTTTTCACAGACTGGAACCATTATTAGAAATGTCATCAGAAGGTCATAAGCAAACTGTAGGCATGAACGCATTTTAAACAGTGGTAGCATTTCAAGGATTGTTAGCTGATGCCATCTTGAATAAAGAACACAGCAGGAGCCCTAATGGGATTTCCTAAGTGGCAACTCCCTATTCCGATTGGTTAATTGGTCCCTATATTAATACTATTACTTAATGATATCAAGGCATAACAAGTGAGAATCTGACTTGATGAAAAGTAGCCTATCTCCATGGAAAGTTTTTTAAGTAATAAGTATTTAAAGAATGATATTCCTTGTCTCCTACATGGTTTTATTAGCTTCATCCTAAGATAAAACATTTTATAATATAATTTATCTATTGATGTATGTGTTATCCAGATGTTCATTAAGACCAAAATGTTACAGCATAACCAATCAAGAAAAAGAATGGTCCAGTCCTTGGACATTGGACCCACTGGACCCAACAGCGTAAGAATTGCGTTAAATATAATGGCTATATCAGCTCCTATGGTGCAGTTCTTTGAAGTCTGTAAAGATTCTTTATAGCTATTATCTCATGATTTCTCACATTTAGCAAGTAGAGTTGACAATGAGACAATAGAGATACAGAGGCATTGTAAAACTCCATGACTCACTCAAACTTGCAGAAAAAAAGGTGGGAGAATTCCTGAAATGTCTTTACTATTTCCTTGAAGACAGTGTTCCAGGTAGTCTCCAATTTTTGGTGCTACAAAGCATAAAAGGCCAACAGACTAACTCCACCAACTCAAGGACAATGTACATAGAAAGCAAAGTTGAAAACTGATTCTTGGCTTGAGAACACGGCTGGGATTTCATCCTCTAGTGACCTTAACCATTAAACCCAGTCTGAATCACTGTTCTATCTCTCTGAAGGACTAGTAAAGAGCACTGACTGCATAGATAGCAACGATAAATAAGAGTCCTGGTGAGAAAAATATGGAGGGTAAATAGGATACATCAATGCATACTTTCACACTTAGTTATATGTAACCGAGTTAATGTTAGATTTCTTATCATTTGCCTTGAGTAGGATCATTTTGCAATAATTAATTAATAACTTGACTAATAATTTAACAATTTAATTTAAAATAATTTAAAATAATTTATTCAAATTATAAAAACCAAAATATTCTGAATGAATAGGAGATATGAAATGGAGTATGTTGAAAATACGAGGACTTTACAACTGTGAATTACTGAGAAAAATGAAGAAGAAATGCACTATGATCCTAGAATTCTTTTACTCACCAGTTTTGATTTCATTTCTGATTATGCTATTTGTAATGCAAAAACAAAATAAAAAAGAATGCAATGAAACCTAAAATTTTAACTAAAACTGGGCTCCACTGTACATTAGACTCTTTATGATTCAAGACATCACCAGAGTCACAAATGTCAACTGATTTAATATTTCCCTAATCTTTAGGTCTATTATACATGGCTTCATCTTCATTTGGAATATGTAGATAATTCTTCTACAGTTATTTGAACTGAGTACAGATGAATTCATCTTCAATGATTTGATTATCAATTCTCAAAAGAAGAATGTAATAGATTATTTTGCTATGCAACTAGATAAAATTTGAAAACCGAGTATGGATAATAATTATTATTTTTCTCTGACTTGAAATATCTGTTTTCTTGCCTTGAATTGTGGTCTATTAGATGGCTTTAAAAAGTTTCACAATTATGTGAAACATCCTGCCCATATGACTCATCTTTCTTTCATCCTCTGACACTGCAAACTTAAAAGCGAGAATCAAATTACACGTTCCTTAACTGAGCAGTTAGACTCCAAAGTGGGCTCCAGGGCTGGTGATGAAGGTGCTTCTGTTTTGTGATGTATGCAAAGCTAAGCTACCACCCCACCTAGGGGTTAAATGGCATTTGCCCTGAACTAGAAGAGAAGGAGATTTTCCTAAGAATTTTTTTTTTTGTCTCTACCACTGCCCAAAGCAAGCAGGTTAGCTGGGGTCTCTAAAGCTTTCATTGCTGAGCTTTTATAGCTGCTGGCTCTGCTTGTCATAAATGCACCCAACCTGTATTTCCATCTGCAGTGCTGTCGATTTCTCCCAGAAAACAGTAAGGCACACTTAGTTCAGAGGCACAGATGACTGGGTTCAGAGCTTCCTCCAAGCATAATGCTGTATATGATTGAATGTAAATGACCAATTCTGATCATCACTCGTGCAGTACAGTGGAAATAAAAGTTGCAGAAGGATCCTGAATTTTCTGGTTCATAAACAAATAGAAAATAACAAATCTAATATATGGAGTTTTATGTGCAGCTTGGCTACAAAACAAACTTTTTTCCCTTTATAGCATTTAATGGGAAACATCCTTCTCATTACATTTTCATTTTAGATTTGCAGTTCCTTATCTTGGATAATCAATTGCTTATAATAAGTAGAAAAATCTTAATTTTTTAAAATGGTTTCTGGCATCTAATTACATAGGATTTTTGACCCGGCTAGACAGATAATGTTAACACAGCTTCAATACTAAACAAGCTTGAACATGTGTGCGCTTGACTTTTATTAAACTCCTACTGAAGAAACAGATTAATTGGAGGCTGATTCACTGGTGAACAGGCGTTAAAGACAGAAGGACCTTCTCACATTTTGTTCTGTTATCCAGGCTTATGCCATCTCAGGTTGGCAAGGAGATCCCAACTGTAGTGTTTTGAAATATAACTGAAAGAAATTGTAGAATAACAGGTGCAAAAAAATTCAAACCACTTATAAAATGATGATATGATTCCTTTCTTTTTCTCTTGCCAAATGGCCACCTGACTCTTTATGGGCTCAGGTACTGTCCAGATAACATTTCCTGCGATAGTAATGTGGTGTGGAGGCTGACTATGGAGGCTTGCAGCTGTCATAATTATTCCTTAGATGATTTTTACTTTTTCTTCCTTTACAAATTTTTTTAAAAAGAAGATGGGCACAAGCTGTGAGTAAATCATTTTAGATAGTTTCAAAGTACATTGAGATGAAAGAAAATGCCCTTCTTGGCAGCTTTGCTTCAATCTACAAAAGCTTGAATTTTATCCCCTGATGTTCCCTTTGCTGTTTAATGTTTTATATCCTGTATGATAAGAAAAACAAAATAATACCACTAACAATAAAGAAATGAAGGTTCTGGTGAGTTGGAGAAAGTGTCTATAATGTATTTATGGACAATATTATGGTCTACAGGATTTTCCCATGTATTATGTCATTCCAAATACCTCTGTGAAATAGGCATCAGCAGATTTATACAGCTGAGACAATTGCCTTTAACAAGGTAAAGAGACTCCCCAAAGCAGCAGGGAATGAGTTAGGCAGTCAGAACAACAACCCAGGTGTTGACTCCATTTGATGTTAGATCTGCCTGGGACTTAGTCCCAAATGTACACTCTGGAAAGCCCCCAGTGGAGCTAGGTATAAAACTTCCACTATCAAGTAAGAACTCAGGTGATAATATTTAAGTCTTTTTTTCTAGCTTCAAAATGCGATTTGGTTATAAAGTACCAGAATTACAGAAATGAGCAACAGATATGAGAAATAACCATGATGGCTGGACTATGGGCAAAGGTGTTTGGATCAGACCCACAAAACTGCATAGTCACATAGTCATATCCAATTCGTTTCACTGGCTGGTGCTGTGACCAGGTTTCTTCTTGACAAGGAACCCAGAGTATCATCATTTTTCTCTCTGTAGATGTGTTTGGCCAAGTATTAAGATAAATATTAAGATAAGCATCTGAGAAAGAGGATTTTGATGTTACAGTTTTTAAAAGATTCCAGTTTTCATAAAGCAATGTTATTCTCAAAACTTTGGTGGGTTACATGAGTAAATAAATTTCATAGAGTTTAGGCTCACCACAAGGAAAGAATACAATAAACTGGTTAATCATGAAAGATGGAGAATTTAAGTGGTAGATCTCCTTGTGTGTGCTGTAAGGTATTTTATTTATAAATAGGACAAAATATACTTTCAACAGACAAAAGACACTGATGAGAGATTTACTTGTTTGCTTATGTAGACTTTGTATTGTTCCCCCAAAGCTTTGAGGAAATTGAAAACAATTACTTCTTATATTTTAATTAAATGCCTTGAGGTCACCTGAGGAATTGCTATCACATCAAAATATTTAAATGTCAGGCTACTCATGTATCAGTTCACCTTAAGCTAAAATTGGCATGCATCTACTTGAAACGAACCCACAATAGATATGCACACAGCTAAAGGTTAAATGAAGCCCATTTCATTTCATTATATGCTATACTGCCAGAATTATTTATGCTTCTTTTCTAGTTTTAATGTATGGGTTGGTTGTTCAGCTCTATTTGTTTAGATTCTATCTATGCAGGATGACAAATAGTTAACATGAAGTGTAATAGAAAGAATTGCAGGGTATTGTTTCGTTTCAATGAATATTGGAAGAGGCCTGGTGGTGTAGCTCAGGGGACTAAGCACTTGCTTAGGTAAGCACAGGGGCCAGGGTTCAATCCCTGGCACTGCATACCATACCAGCCCCCAGCCCCAGGCATGCTGAGCTGGCGACGGAGTCCAGACGTGGTGGCACACATCTATAATCCCAGTACTAGGTAGGCAGAAATCAGGAGGATCACTCTGCGTGCAAGCTGCATGGTGAGACCTTGCACACACACACACACACACACACACAAAATTACTATTGGAAAACTCAAGTGCAGTTGTGTATGTGTGAACCTTGCAACAGCTGACTGGAGACTGTCTGATTTTTATTTATTTATTTATTTATTTATTACTACATTTCAGTGTAGAATAAAAGTCCAAATGAGCTGATTGAACTGTTTTGCATGTCAACATTCCAGTCCTGGTAAAACTGTTGCACTTGCTAAATGATGTTATAAATATCAAGATTAGTTCCTTCTCAAATTACCAGCACCAGGTGCATTCCGTTCCTCATGTCATATAATATTGTTACCAGTGTTCACAGTTTAAAATACTTCAAGAATATGTAGACAAAGAAACACAGTAAAGATATTTAAATGTAGCAACCGTATTTACATAACCTACCCAGGAGATGCTGAACAGTAGGACTGATTTGTTTCTCTTTTATAGTCTCATCTTTGTTTTGCTTAGGTGAGGTAGGGCAGATGCAGAAAGAATGTATAGTTATGAATGGGCTGTTGTCTCCATCAGAAATAGAAACAAAACTTTAAATAGATAAATCACTTGCAAAACCAGTGTTATTGCCTGTTTTTTGGTTGTACTTCCCATGCATAAAATTTCAACACTCAAGATGTCCCCGTAAAATCTTTCACTAAACCTTTGTTTTAAAGTATTTGAAAGGACATCATTCCATGTGGGAATATTACATACAGACACCGATTCAACAGTAACTGAGAACTTATGTACAAAACATTCTTTACATATTGACAAATATTTCTAAAAAATGAATTGGTATTTTTTGTTGTTGAGTGTTTCGTGAGTGACCTTTACCTCTGTAGACATATGCAGTTTTCAGTTTTTTGGGTGAGACTTTCAAAATATTTTTTTAGAGTGTTCAATGTTAGCAGTGACATTTTTACAGTGATTTCAGAGCCTTGTAGTTTAGAATATTCTATTTTCTTTATTTCTAATTACTTATACCACCCTCGTTTTAAATCCTGTGCAGATGTAATTGACAGTGATGATATACAATGTGTACGCTATGAGCTTTTCCCTATCAGCGGTGTGTGTCATGCAAGACTCCATTGCAATGTTTACAGTTAAACTAAACTTTTTCGAACGAGCAAAATTGCATTTGTTTTGCAGATTTGCTCATCATTAAATGTGAAACATTTCACATTTGTCTTTTTGAGTAATTGGCTTTTTAAAATGATAAGGTGCTCTGAACACTTGTTATGTGGATAGGTCTGACGTTGTATCCCAGAAATCCATATGCCATACAGACAGAACAGAAGAAAGATATTCACAAGCATGTCACAGATTGGACTAAAGCAAGCCAAAAACCCAAGTGCCATGGCATTAACAATAGCACCAGATTTACTGTCACGATCACAATCTGTGCTGCATCACAGACAGAAGGAGAACTTTTGATAGGTAACACCTCAGTGTTTTTTTAATCTTTTTGGCAAATTATCATTTATCATTATATTTTTGCCTGCCATATAATATTATTACAATGATATTAAAAGATACAGGATAAGTTAAATAGGCCCCTTAAAAAGGGCTAACTTAGGAGTCAGGCCACGCAGGATAAGAGAAAGACAGAGAGTGAGAGAAACAGATATTCTGTTGTTTTATTACAGATCAAACTGGAGTTGGAGAAATAGAAAACAGCTAAGGTACTAGTGAGGTTTTTAGCTTCTTTTGAGTTCACAAAAGGAAATGGCTTATTAGCAACAAAGAAAAGAAGAGAAATACCACTCTTAAAAACTTGAAAACTCTGATGTTTCTAAAACAGGTGGTTCCCAGGGATTAAAAACTTGTAGCTAATTTTATTTTCTAAATTGGAAGGGGTGGGTGAGAATATTTTGAGATGTGAAGTTGTCCAATCTTTTCTGGTCTGTGTACATTACCCCATGATGCTGATATGCAGAGACTATAATTCTCAAGATACCCAAATAGGTACTAAAAAATTATAAAATCACAGCTTGAAGCACAGCATCCTAGTGGGCTGATTGAAAGAGAACTCCAAAAGCACTGCACAGAGCTTCCTGGAACCTACAAGAGAAACATCGGCTGATTATTTTTTCTAATTAAAGACCACTTTAGGATTTCAGTGAAAATATTCTTTCACCTATTGCTTAACTGTCTAGCTGGCTAAGAGTGATTTCTGGAAGACAGTCTTCAAGGGTATTTTTTTCTCATAGATGAATGTATTATAAAGTCATCCAATTTTGTTAACATAATTACAAATATTAAAGCTAGTCTCTGAAAGAATTCTCAAAAGGAGGCTTAAAAAAAAACCCAAAATATAAGCAAGAGGCAAAGCTTTTCAAGTATTGCTGGGTTGAAACAAGAATGTTGATCTTTAAATGATTAGTTAGAATACTATTCTGATAAATGGAGTAAGTATAGCATCTCCTGAAAGAAATAATCACAAGATTTGTGTCCATTTCATTCATGTTTTTCTACCAAAATTGTAATTTTTCCTTCCTCAGCTTTGAAACCAGTAGGACCAGCAATTGCTAGTCTGCATCATGTTGGGGACTATTCTATCCTAGCATCCCACTTGCTAACATCACTGTGTCCTAGTAAATGCTGGTTCCTGTTGATGGAAGCTCCTGATGACCACTTCCAGTTCACACACAGAGAACCTGTCTCACAAGACAAAATGAAGCGAAACAGCACACATGCTTCCAGTTGCCATACCCATCAGCGGGTATTTCCTGTAAACTACTTCCAGTTCACATATTACGCTTCTAAGGGGCTTAACATATTTTAATAATTTTCACTGTATCAATTTACTTTTAGTTTATTTATATGGATTTTTATTACTTTTATGTTGATTCATTAATCGTTCACCTAAATAGTCCTTCTTAAGATTGAATACATTGCAAGCAATGAAAATGATTTTTTTTTATTTTTCCAAATATCATAGAATGCTTATGAGCTTCGATCATACTCCTGGCACATTGTAAGGAAAGATTTTGAAGAGGTTGTGACCAGAACAATTGAACTAAAACAAGTGCTTCCTGGTTAATAACATAGACCTTCTACAAAAAAAAAGTAAATAAGGGACTCATAATCATGGTCTCAGTTAATGAAGATTATTACTAATTGGGTAGTAGTGAAAAAATTGCCTTTAAAAAGAGCCATATTCTGTTGGAATTCTTAGGATGAAACTTCTCTAAGGTTCCCTGAGATGAAGTCCATATTATGAAAATGTACAACTTTATGTGAGAACAATCTGTAGGTTAGCTTTTTCTCTATGTTCAGTAATTCAAAAGTGTAAAGATAATTTTTTAGCCGTCAAAGTAAATTTTAGAATAGAGGGATTAGCACTAGTCATTATGAGTGCAAACAAATCATGTCATTGGATTTCATGACAAATTTATGTACAATGGGAGGGTTCATGTTAGGAACTACATGTAGCAAGTTTGACATTGTAAGTGTGCTTTCATGCAGCAAAATAATGAGTCAATACTGATCGGCAAGTTTTCATTTATTTATCTGATTTGCACTGCAATTTTAATCAAATTTTATTTGTCATTTTTGTGGGGTTTTTTCCACATTTGGAAATTAGTTATTCTTACAGCTGCCTTATAAATTGTAATACTTTCTTCATTAGTGTAATAAGCTTCCCTAATGAAATATCAGAAATTCGTACATTTCTTCCTACTTTGTCACAAACTACCCATCATTTTGCTAGTTTTCTTTTTGTATTATGAAGTTGATAATGTTTATATTTTCTTCTATCACTCTTATTCTCATAGTTCAAGTTAATTATGTTTCTATGTTCTTCAAAACCTTGTGTTCTTGCCATATCAGTCAAGATAAAATATTAAGCATTTCACATTCATAAAACTCATACATAAACAGAAGAGATCTAGAACAGCAAAAGCCATCCTGGTCAACAAAAGCAAGACAGGAGGCATCACATTCTCTGATTTGAAATTATACTACAAAGCTACTGTGACAAAATCAGCACAGCACTGAAAAAAAAACAGATTTGAGGATCAGTGAAACAGATTAGAAGATATAGAAACAATTATAGCCACCATATCTTTGACAAAGGGACAAACACCTTCTCTGAAAGAAAAGCAGCCTCTTTAGCAAATGGTTCTGGGTAAACTGGCTGTCTTTGTGCCGCAGACTAAAATTAGGCCCATGTTTATCACCATGCACTAAACTAAAGCCAAAATGGATTAAAATCTAAGTGCTAAAACAGAAAAAATAGACCTACTGAAAGATGAAATAGGCAGAGATCTTGAAGACATAGGTATAGGCAGAACTGATGAACAAAACCCAAACTTCATGGGAAATACTTCAAATAATCAACAACTGGAATCTCATGTTATTAAAAAGCTTTTATACATAAAAAATAATCACTATCAAAGTGAAAATACAAACCCACAGAGTAGGAAACAATTTAGCCAGTGGTTCCTTAGACAAAGGAGTTCTATCTAGAACATATAAAGAATTCAAAAACCTCAGCTCCTCCAAATTCAAAGACCCAATCCAAAATGGGCATCTGAGATGTATAACCACTATTGGGAAGAGATGTAAATGAAAAATACAGGAAAAAATGTTCAACAGCACTGTTCATTTGAAATAAGCAAATTAAAACAGCACTAAGACTCCATCTCACTCCAGAAAGAATGGCTAACATCAAGAAATCAACCAATAATAAATAGTAGAATCGCTGTGGGGGAAAAAAGGAGCCCTTCTCCTCTGTTGATGGGAATGCAGACTGGAGCAACACTGTGAAAATCAGTATGAAGATACCTCAAAAAGTAAGGATTAGTGGTACCATTTGACCCAGCTATTTCTCTTCTGGGTATCTTCCCAGAAGAATTAACAACAAAATACCACAATGATATATGTGCACCCACGTTTATAGCACCACCATTTGTAATAGCTAGATCTTGGAAACAACACAAATGTCCTTCAGCTGAGGAATGGATAAAAAGATGTGATGTTTTTATACTATGGAATACTACTCAGCCATAAAAGTGGATAAATTTGAGAACTTTACAGATAAATGGATGAATTTGAGACCATACTCGTAAGTGAAATAAATCAGACATTCATGTGTAAACATCATATGGTCTCCCTGGTATAAAAAATTGAAAGAGTAAATAAGGTTTAGGACGCACAATAGATATTGTAAAATGGGAAGTAATTCTTTGAAAAGAAAAAGTAATTAGGATGGGGAAGGGGGAAAGGAAGGAAGGGAAAAGAGATATAAATGAAAAGTGTACATTAGTGTATCTTAGTTCACTGAAAAGTAAGGTTCATGCTTACATCATTTGGAAAATTATTTATGCCCATATCTTGTACCCTGAGTAACTACTCTGAAGGTGAAAACATGCACTACAATAAATGTTGTTAATCCCCTATTATTTTGTTATGAAATTCTGTTTTATTGGTTTTCAATAAAATAAAATCAGTAAAAAGATCTTAAGGATTTTCCATTTTAGTCATATATATGATCATGTTTTGTTTTTGTGCTTTAAGCTATATCATCTAACACTATAATATTTTCACCTGAAAATGCATAATAGCAAGTACTTACTCCTATGCAGTGAGTACCAGAATATACAAATTCCAGATACTCAATGTTAATTCAAATTTTATTATTTGATCATATCACATATCACTGGGGGCTTTCTCAGCAAAGTAATGAACCACAGAGTCACTTAAGAACTCGGGTGTCTGTCTGTGTTCTGGCTCTTTTCTCTACCACCCTCCTCCTGCCCTTCCCCTTTCCCTCATCCTCCTCCTTCTCATCCTTCTCCTCCTCTTCCTTCTTCTTATCCTTCTCTCTTCTTATTTCATTCTATGTACTTTTTACTTTTCCATTTCTAGACTATTTCTTATAGTCAGTCTTGCCTACCTGACAACTCTGTACAGGTTCATGAAATTTTCTTCCAGATTTAGGCTACATGTATTCTGCATCTGTTTTTTAGATCTCTATTATTGTTACAATTATTTAATCCCATCTGAAAGTTGAGTTTGGATCAGTGATTATCAACATTTAAATTTTTTAAGAACTTTTCTCCCCTCATTATGTTAATAGTTTTAATATATTTTTGCCAGATTAACTTTCAGTGGGTTAGAAGTTCCACAGACATTACATATGCTTTTTAAATATATCCATATTGTATATGTGTTCAAGTACCTCTATTATGTTGATAATTGCTAAAAAAGAAAAGGAAATGTCCTCTTTAAATACAGATGGTATTTGTAGCACTTTATTAGCATTTAAATATGTCTAAAACAGTCACACATTACTTGTTAAAAATTTTAAAACAGAAGACTTAATCAGTATAATAATGAACTAATATTTTAACCCATCAGAAAACAAAATTTTATGCTTCTTAGTAAAGAACAGTAGTAACTTGAGTCAATTTTCTTCATTATTATGATTTTTTGTTCAAGAATTATGATTAGAAAGGGTTAATTTTTCCCATTAAATTTTGATTTGACATATGTACCTCACCTGTGTTATATAAAGTGTAAAATATAGTAATATTTACATTTTTCACTTATTAATATTTGACAGAAAAGGCACTGATATCTTATTTTTTCTTTCAGAATAAAGAAAAACATAGTGCCTGGTTACCCAGCCTATAGAGGTGCCACCGTTTTCTAAACATAGCTCACGTTACAGCAATTTTATCTTCATAGAAAAACAAGCCTATGTAAAGCACATCCCTTGAAGATACAAGTCTAACACTGTGACACATATGTCACACTCCCACACTTACCAATGAAAAACAACAATAACAACAACAACAACAACCTCATTAAATTTAATGAGGCTAACGGTACTACTTTTGATGGGACACTAATGAGATTTTTTTTAACAAAATAGAATTTTATTAATTTATGTCAGAACTAGAAATGGAGACACAGATGTAGTAGAAGACTTAATTTCACAAGAGAATATATCCAATGGTCCTTTAACTGGCTCTACCTATGTATTTAATCAAACTTCTCTAGCTTGATATAATGATTCGTGATTTAAGATCATTCCTATATCATAGTGTAAAATCCCTGAAAAATTTTTATCTTTATTCTCTATATATCCCCTATTTTAAAACTTTTTATTTGTTTGGTACAGGGTCTCGCTACTCAGGTGGGACTCATAGTGATCCCCTGTCTCAGCCTTCCCAGTGCTGGGATTATAGGTGTGCGCCACCATACCTGCTTCTGGTGGCTGACATTTTGTACTTCAGTTCTGGGATCAAGACAGCATGCGGCACCAGGAATTAAACTCAGGTCCTTGTGCTTGCCAGGCAGGTGCTTGGGCTGCCAAGCTATCTCCCCAACCCCTAAATGCCATTATTTTATAGATCAATACTCTTGACATTCTAGGAATAACTTTTATTCCTCTACTACAGAACAAAAATTCAACTTGTTTTACTTTAGTAAGCTTTAAATATAAAAAGTAAATTAAATAGAGATATTGATCATTCAAGCACAACCAAAAATCATTCTAAGCCATTAATTGTACATATAATTTTTATTTTTTTATTTTACTGAGAAACAAATAGCAATAAGACAATTTGTAGGACAGTTACAATAATTAAAATATATTAATATATTATATAATATATAAATATATATTAATATATAATTAATATATTGCAGTAGTAGTTATTATATTGCAGTAGTAGTTATTCATAGTACAAGATGCAGACATGATATCCCGTCCAAACACTATTAGTACAAATCTTTCTTTTCACTGAATTAAGAGAAAGTAGCTGTATATCTATCCTAACTATTTTGTATATACATATACAAAATGGTCCTTCATTTATATTCCCTTTTTTTGTTTAGATTTGTCAGATATGGACATTCCATTTCCATTTAAATATTGTAGGTATGTGAATTCAGTAAAATAATCCAATATAAACTGAACTTGTCAAATACAGAATTTACATTTCTTGTTATATAGGTCTTGCTTTACCTTGGTCTTAACCAGTATAAAAATGAAGTATAAAAAGTAAAGCCAGGGCTGGGGAGATGGCTCAGTGGAATAAGTGCTTCCCTGGCGAGTGCAAGGGCCTGAGTTCAATCCCCGGTTCTGTAAAAGAAAAAAAGAAAAAGAAAAGAAAAGGAAGTAAAGCCATATTAATAGGCTGAGCTATAAAAGGCTCAAGTCAACAACTTCTGACACTGCCAGTCCTACAGATAACCCACTACTAGTATGGACTACTGATACATATAATTTTTAAAAGAAACATAGCTGAAAATTAGTAAAATGCTAATCAAAATCTGTTATAAAATTTTCATTTAAATGATGATGTACTATATGAGATGAAATAGTCCTTGTGGTATGAACATCTAGTGTATCATTTGTTTTGGTAACTTTGAAGATGTCTAATATTTCAGTTACTAACATGGACACATGAACATAGTCACACATTCATCCTTGCGAACAATATTCAAATATCCACTTAATGCATTCATTGGTTGACAGCAATCTATGTGACTATTTATTATTATGTGGCCACTTTTATATCAGCATTTTCTCCTATTCTAGACATAATACTAACGATCAGTTCTGGAGGGGAGAAAATGTGGAAGCCTGTGCTTATTCATCCAGCAAATATTTACTTAGATACCAAATTTGTGTCAAGCAGTAGTACAGATTTGTGTCAAATGTTACAATGCATGCTAGGAGATAGCGGTGCAACACAAAAGAATTCTGCTTTCCTGGAATTTATGTTCTCATTTACAGAGCAGAAATAGGTGAAGAAAAAAAGTCATAAAGTAAAACTTGTGCAACATTTGATGTTGCTCTGATAATTAGAAAGTTAAAACAGACAACAGATCTGATAATGGAAATATGTAACACAACAAACATTGTTAATTTTTTTTTGTTTTGAAACTCTAAAAAAAAGGAAGTTAAAACCGAAAGCAAAGACTAGACATGTAAGTAGATCAGCAGAGAATGCTTCAGAAATCTGATATTTAGGTAAAATCTAAGGAAGGCATAGGTTAATTCAGGTAGCATTAGGTTCATTGATGATAGTAATATATGTGTTCATGATAGTTTCAGTTGATGAAGATGAGAATGTAATAGGAAAATCATAGGAAACTAACACTGACTACAAAACTGAAAACTGTGTTTTGGTTCATATTTGGGAACCACTGACTTCAATTCTAGAGGTTTTTTTCAAGCTGAGAAATGTTTATCTACATTACAGATATTTGAAGCAATTATTAACTTGCTGTGTGAAAACTAATCAATTTCTCACAACAAAGCAACAAAAAATAACATGAACCTTCCCATTATCATGTTATGAATTTGTAGAGATAAGAACTTATTATAGATATCACATTGATTCAAGTTGATTTTATATTTCTCTGCTAGTATTTTATTGATTTACTGAACACAAAGACCCTATATTTATATTTTACTTTCCCAAAAGGGGAGGAATGCGTGGCATCCTTTTCTACTAACTGCTGCATGAATGGATTGTGTCACTCGGTAACTGTTTATTGAATTATATATTATTTTAAAAACTCAAGATACTTCAGTAACCAAGAAAATGGTCTTGAACTACATGCTGGTAAAGAGTAGTCAAAAAGCAAATAAGCAAAAGTATATAACATGTTATAACGTTATAAGAAAAATAAGTTGGTATTTATTTATTTAATGTTTTTGGTACATGGTCTCACTATGCAGCTCAGACTGTAGCAATGTTCATGTTTTCAGCCCCCCAGTGCTAGGATTACAGGCATGCACCAATATGCCCAATCTCTGTGGCCAGCTATGTGAGCCCAGGGACAAGGCTGGCATGGCATGTGGTGCCTGGGATTGAACCCAGTTCCAGTGCTTATCTAAGCAAGGACTTAGTGCACTGAGCTATCTCATTGGCCCAAAAGAAAAAGTTAGTAAAAGAGATGGCATGTAATTCTATGGAGCGAGAGGTTGCATGAGTTTGGGAAAGGTGCGAAGGAAGGGCTCTGAGCCACCGACAGGGAGGCAGATGTGGGCAGAGGGAGTGGATCGAGTGGAGAGTAATCCTGAAAGAGGCACCAAAAGGTTCACACTCATGGCAAGTACTGCTAGAAACCAGTGCAGCTGCATTCGGGGAACAGGGGAAAGAATCGCAGAAAGGCAAAATGCTTGGGTACAAACTGAGGTCCATCACACAGAGGTGCAATTACAGCCATTCAGGTACTTACTGGGCACAACAGACATGATCCTGTATTATTATTGTAATAAAAACATTTAATATGTACTCTGCATTTTTCAAAAATGTAATGATATGTCAGCATTAGATCTTTTGAGCTTATTGTTCCTATTATACTGCTATTGTGTGTACTTCAACTGTTTTCTCTCCTTTTCATCTTCTAGTCATCCATACGCCCCACCAGTCACCATTATGTACCCTATCTTTGAAATCAAGAGTAGATACCACATATATGCTAGATCATGTAGTATTTGTCATTCTGTGCTTGGCTTATTTAACTTGACATATCCTCCACATTCATTTGTGTTTTTCCAAAGGGCAGGCTTTCCTTCTTTTTGTGGATGAAAAGTATTTTTCTACGTATATGTACCACATTTTCTTTATCAATGCATTCATTAATGGAGTCTTAGGCTGATTCTACATCTTGTCTACTGCAAACACAGCTGTGATAAACATATAAATTTTTTCAACGTATTGATTCCACATAATTTGGTTATATGCACAATAATGGTTCATTCATGATCTTATTAATATTTTTAATGATTATTCTGTTGATTGTGCAGTGACAGTGAGGGTAGAGGTTTAACAATGGACACAGGAAAGCCAAGTAAGGAGCCCTTGTCGGGTGGGCCATGCCAAGTTATGAGGGCTGGTTCTTGTGAGGACAGAGTGGCAGGAGCAAGAGTGACAGAGAAGGAAATAGAAATGGATTAAATATGATGAAACAGTGGGAAGTCTTTAAAAGTGTTTTGTTTGAATTTTCAGTCATATCGTTTCAAGAAACTGTGTTCATATGAAAAATGGTGACATTTGAATTTTTCCTGACGAGTTTGTCAGTTTTAGTAAAAATTTTGAATATCAGAGTCATCAATTTAAATCAATCTTAAGTAGTTGCTGCAAGGATGAGTATTGTATTTTCTTTGGTTTTGAACAAGAATTAATTTTACCTGTTAATATTAACTAGCAATCCATTATCATTTTTTGGTTCTTTCTTTTTAGGTTTTAATTTTAAACTATTTATTTATAATAATGCAGGGTCATTTCTTTGTACTTATACTACTTGAAATTTGCTGTTTCTTAAATCTATAGATTTGACTTTTCAGCAATTATATAAATTTCCCAACCATAAACATTTTTCAGAGCTTCCTCTCATTGTCACCTTCTTTTTTAACCCATGACACTGCCATGATTTCATCCCCACCTAAATTCTTTCTCTGTGTTTAATTTTGTGGGATATTCAGTCTAAAATTCATTGTATTCTATTAATTGCTTTCAATTTTCTGCTAAAATATTAAATCTTATTAAGTTTTGAAAATATTATCTCATGCACAATAACTGAATTCCTATCCATATTTGGAGACTTTTTCTGACCTTTTTTATTTGCTGTTGAGCTTTTTATTTGTTGTGAATTTTTTCAAATTGAGTGCAGGATTTTACATATGTACCACACGCAGAGATAACGTCCAAGGATGATATTTCCATACAGACAGTGTTCATATTTTTATTTCTGTCAGGCATCTTAAACTGGAAGCAGATACCCTTGATCCAAGTAGAACATAGCCCAGCTCAAGACTGTGGATCTGCATTTGTAAGGGCTGGAGTATTTTGGGTCTGTTGTTTGGCTTAGGGCATAATCCTCAGGATCCCAAGGGAAAGCCTCTTGACCCCTTCATCTCGAGGAGTCGGAAGTCCTATGAAACCACAATAAACTCTGACGAACTCCTCAAGCTGCCATCTATAATCTTTAAGTGCAGGACCTATTTTCCCTTACAAACTTGGGTTCACAAGTCCCTGTTCCAGTCTCTCCCTCCTTTCTTTCTAGTACTTAGTTACATAGCTCTCAGACTTTGCCTTTAACTTCATGCCTATCTAACTTCATTTCATTACTTTCAATGTCTTCAAATAGAAGCAGTGTGTGCACGTGTTCATGTACATGTGTGCGTACATGTGTGCATTTATACCTCTTTGTATGCAGTTCTCTGGTAGAATGTCAAGTTGGAGGTAGTAAACTAAACCATTACCTGAAGATACTTAGGGTAACAATTATTATTTTAATACATAAACAAGAAAATAAAAATATAAATAATTTAATAAAGGTTTAATTTATAAGAAAAAATAATCCCAAAGAAAATGCAATAATTTTGTAAAGATAATAAGCAGAGAATGATAAGAGAAAATCAAAACTGAAATAGATTTTGTGAATAAAATGACAAATTCTCTCTCAAGCAATGATAAGTTTGAACATTACAATAAAATTTTTAAAAATACTATATTAGAAGTAATTTCACTGCAAATAAGAAATAACTTATACAAAATTTGAATAAAATTTAGCTAACAACTTAGAAAAATCTAGATGAAATAGACCTTTTTAGGAAAATATAAGCCTAGAAAGTGAATTTAAGAAATTAAACCCCTTAGCCAGGTGTGGTGGCCCGCACCAGTAATCTCTCTCATACTCTGGGAGGTTGACCTTGGAGAATTGTGCATTGGAGCCCAGCCTGGGCAACTGAGTTAGACCCTGTCTGAAAAAGTATCAAGAACATAACAGAAAAATCTTTTGAAAAGTAGCACATCGTATTCACCTTTTAAAGCAGGAGCAAATATTTTATAGAGACACATCACTAAATCTTCAAGAGGCAAGAAATTCTCAGTTTATGTAAACTTCCACATAAAAAAATGAAAATCTTCTCAGTGTATTTGTGATGCTGGAATAACCAGGAAACATAATTAAATGAGAACTGCACCAGAAAGCAAACAGACCGCAGGTCTAATGTGATGATGGTGAAACTTCAAAATATGTAACACTGTGACTAAAGACTCGAATAGGGCTTGGAGAACCTCTTACTCTCACATGGTGACTTACTATCTGCCACTGCAGAATTGAGGCAGCTCCAGAACTGAGAATGAAGATCTCTACTTGCCAGCAAGTACATATACATAGATGTAAACATAGTTATCGATCTCCAAATTACTTGACCACGTAAAATGTTTATTTCAACACTGCATACATCAGCAACACGGGAAGTCTTTCATATACATCCTTACTGTATCACACGCAAGGCAAGATCTGGATGGTATGATTCAGTGTTTCAAACATAAACTTTTGATAAAATGCAATACTGGTTTTGAAAAGTAGATGTAAGCAATATATTAAATTTCTCTTGCAAAAATGATGGCATATTGAAGTTAAAAATGTAAAACCTTTGTATGATAAAAATTATTGTGAATAAGTAAGAAATGGCAAAGTACTGACAGGCAGAACATATATTTGCAAGAAGGTCAAATATAAAGATAGTACATCCAAACAAACTGAAAAGAAGAAAATGTCAAGTTACAACTGGATTGTTAGAAATCAAGCAATTAAAATTTTCTGATAAAATTAAATTAAAAGTATGTTAAGAGCTAAGGTATAGTAGTTTTACATAAATACAATTTTTACCTACAGGTTAATGAATACTATAAGACTGACAAGAGTATTATCAGTGTTGAAATAACAATGGTGGAAGTATCATCATTCATTGGCAGTCTAACTATAATTTAAAAATAGAATCAGAATTTATTGAAATTGAATGAATAGGGCCTATCTGATAGCTCAGCGGACTAAAGTGCCTGCTTAGGCAGAAACTGTGACTGGGGTTTGATCCCCAGTGTGCCATACAAGCCCCGCGCACAGGGTGCGCTGAGACGGCGATTGAGACTGGGCGTGGTGGCACACACCTGTAATTCCAGAGCTGGGGAGGCTGAGAACAGGAGGATCACTACAAGTCTGATCACGTAGTGAGACCCTGTAGACCTTGTAGACCCAGTCCTAAATACAGAAAAAAAAGAAAGAGAGTGAATATTACTGTTGTTCTTCTTCTACTTTTGAGAATCTATCATTTATCTATCTAAAAGCAGAAATAGATATAGAAATAGAAATAGATATATGTATAAGATATTAGTTGCAGCATTTTCTTAATATAACACATAATAATTTTATTAAATTTATTAAATATCCACTTATAAGAAGGTTATGAATAAGTCAGAGTACATTTATTATGGGGAAAGAACTATTAATTCACTAGAAAAAATGGTTTACAAATGTGGGGATCACTGTGTATTTGTTGGCACTATGTAATTTTTTAAAACGTCAGCTCTTGAGGGCTACTATGATTTAGATCAAGAAGAACCCCCAAAGCTCTCAAATGCTCAGCCACAGAGCTTTTGGAAGGTTGGTTGGGGCCTGCTTAGGTCATGCTGCTGGGTGTGGGGCAGTGATCCACAGACCCTTCACACCCTCTCTCTGTCTTACCTTCATGGCTTCCTGCCATGATGGGCCCTTCCATGGTGCTATTTCTGTATTTGAACCTGTGAACCTGGACTGAAAATGCAAGCCCAAGTCAATGTTTAATTCTTTAAATTCTGGGTATCAGGAATTAAGTCCCAGCAATATGAAAATGATTAAAGAAAAGGCAGGTAGGTAGTGACCACAATGAAAGAAGCAATTTGCTCAGAAACACGAATTTGGGGAAATAGCAAAGAAATCTGAGAATATGTTAAGAACATCAAGAAAAGAGTTGCCCATAACTATTGAGAAATTAGAGTTGATGAAATAATGGTAATGGGGAAATTAAGTTTTGAAAGAAACAGCTAAATGCTTAAATTCCTCTTCTTCTTTTTAATTTTTGACCAACCTTTTATGCATATGGGATGGGGAGGTAGCTCAGTAGAATAAGTGCTTACCTGGCAAGCACAAGGTCCTGAGTTCAATCTCCTGTACTGCAAAAACAAAGCAAAAAGCAAACAAAAAAATTGTATGCTTATATCTGGTAATCTGAACAAATAATTTGAAGACTGCAATATGCAGTATAACAACCATTATTGAATTCCTGTTATTTTCCTTAGTAAAATTTTGTATCATTTACAAATTTTTAAAATATTTTTCATTTGTTTTTTACTACTTTTTGTTCTCTTATTTAAAACAAGAATATTTTGTCATGAATCAGCTTTCTTTAGATCATCCATTTCTGAAAATTGAAAGATAACAACAAAATCAAGACTTACATTTAACGTTTTTAACTAAATCTTCTAAAATATACTTTGTGAAGCGCAAGGGCCTGAAATCAATCCCTGGTTCCGCCAAAAACAACAACAACAAAAAAAAACTAAAATATACTTCGTGAATATCCCCTCTAATTTTCCTTCTTACATGGTATCTAGGTGAAAGAGGTTTATGTAATCATATTCTGTCTTTCAAATCTTTTATTTGTTTCTTTAATAAATACTCATTGTTTTTATCATTTTGTGAAAATCTTAACATATGCTTACACAAATTAATATACCTATATATATATATATGGTGATAATGTCTGAACTCATTTTAAGATTCTAGAGACACTGCAATGAACAAAAAGACAAGGCCTGTGTCCTCATGTAGTCTACCTCCCAGGAAGAGTCATCTCTGTTTATTCTACCATGTCTGGTTGGTGACTAATACTGAAGCACCAGATAACAAAATGAGAAGTGGAAATTAAGTTTGTGAGAGCACAACACCTGTGACCGAAGAGTCATCTGCAGAGCCCATACATTGAAACATGAGCTCTGCAGTCTCAGTCTCTATTCACAATCTGTCCCACACCACACACTTTCATTTTATTAAGTTATTAAGACATTAAAAAATAAAGGAATACTCTAAAACTTTAATAGTAGCATATGGTATATCCTAAAGATGTCATATTGCATGACTATGGTTAAATAAATTAAACAGGTTATTAAATAGGTTATTTATCAAACATTTAAGGTTATTTGAGAAGCATATTTTTTGAAGATGGTAAAAACATAAATATACAGTTAGATGAAAGTTTTCCCATATGTTGATGGGGTCAGACTTTATCTGTCACCACCTGTAGAACAAACTTAGAACAATACAAGTGGTATATTTGGTGTATTGATGATTATATTTTTACTATTAGAAAATGTACATAGCATTGGATTAGATTATTCTAGAAGCACTATGAGCTTAAAGTCATTTATAGACATTGTTTACTTGAGCAACACTTATCACAAGACAGATGCTAGAAACAGAGGAATGGGGACAAGGGCTCCTTTGGAGCCTCACACTGCAGTGCTGACAGCTAACAGAGCGAAAGTGCTCTCCATCTACTTTCTCTGAGGCTTCCCTTTCCTTAGAGTTGTACTTCTTATTTTGCTCTAAGATGTGTACTGCCTACAAATACTTCTCCATCGCTCTACCAAAATTGTATTTCACATTCTCAGAACTAAGTGTGTGAACATAAATAAACTGTTAAACTCTACTAAGTGATAAAAACAAACCCTTGTAATAATGAGACATAGCTTCTAAGGGGGAAGTCTTACTATTTTCAACTCTTTTATTCTCCTCAGATTAAGGTCAGTTTGTTACAAATTCCACTGAGATATTCTGGCAGTATATAAAATTCATTTGAAGTATTTAGACTCAAGAATAGCTCCCCTAAAAAGAGTCTGAAACAGGAGTAACTGTGGGGAAATATGCCCTATAGTTTGCAAAAAAAAAAATCTAAGAATGAAAGTTAGAATTGCATAAATCAAGAGAGATCTTATCATTGCATAAAGAGTCTTCTAAAGAATATACATTTAGACAATAAAAGGATAATCATAAATCAATTAGAAAAGAAAGATTAATCAATGAAATATAATATTGCTCATTAATTTTTTGGAAAAACATTTAGATCAATAGCACCTCCTCTATTCAAACAATGAAATAAATCAAGGTAAACTTAGGATACAAATGGAAAGAAAAATTATAATAAATCCTAAAAAATTATGGATTAAAATCTGAGATTTAACACTTGAAGGAATTTCTAAAATTTAAAATATGAACTAGAAAAAAATAGAAAGGAACAATTACTAAATTTCACAAAGTAAAATAAAAATAATGTTTATATATCATTTCATTGAAAGTATCATTCAAAATAAATTGAGAACCATATATATCACTATTATTTACAATGTTTCATAAATTTATTAATCTTCATTCTGATTTTAATCATACCAAATTTTAAAAATTTAAAGGAACACTAACAACAACTTCTAAGAGAAAACATAGATGGTCAATTATAAAAGAATTAAAAAAAACATTTCCTGTAAAAGTTTTGAAGTATGAAATGTTAGAATAGGTGAAACTATGAACTAAATGCAAATCAAAATTTTAAACAAAAAGTCATGCTTATGCAACATGGTCTCATTTATCATGATAAAAAGTGGAAACCAATAAATTGGAAAAAAGTGAAAGATCCACGTAAATCTGTGAGACTGAATGCCATTAAGCCATGAAACTGATGCTCTCAAAGAATGATGCCACAGAAGACCTCAGTGACAATGTTTGAATTAGACATATCTATGACCTATATATGACCATATGTGTGCATGTATATAAACATATATGTACATATGCATAGTGCATAAATTTAAAACAAACCCATTACTTATTTAAAAGGCTGTATTTGAGTACTGTGTTTTGATGGGATTTTAATTTTTATTTTATACATTCCTTATTTTGTATACATTTACAGTGTTCATGTAATCAGATATTGTTTCTAATGTAGCTTCTTAGGAAAAGAACAGTAAAATATACTAATAATCTGAAAAAATGACAGAAAAATATTATCCATCCATTTAACTGTGTGAAAGGCTCAATCTAAAAGTGTAACATGGTAATTAAAATTCCAGACTTTGGACAGCAGGTTTAAAGGAATTTAGTTTGTCACCCAGAGAGGCTTCTAAACATTCCTAGAATCACACTACATGGCAATTGACAATACTGCCAATATAAGTTTTAAGTTCAGGTCAGCATATGGATACTGAAGTCTCACTTACGGGAAATGTGGGAAAGTGTGATTCATCAATATGTAAGAAGAGTACCCAAGCTTCTCAAATGTAGTTGCAGTTTTTGAATATAGCAACCAAAATGGGATCTATGGAAGAGATTCAATTTACTTGTTTACTCATTTTTTTGAGCCTGAGAATTTGAGTCAAAAAGGACAGAGGGAAAGAGAAGAAAATGAAAGTGGGAAAAGCTAAGGAGACAATCAAAGAGCAGATATCCACCCTGAATTATACTCTTATGGGAGACAGCATAGAAAAGTATGGGTAGTGGGTAACTGGGAAACTTTTATTGTATATGTGAGGCACACCACTTCTGTTTTCTCTGCCTTCTATCGCTCTATCATCTGGATTACATTATACAAACGCTACTTCCCAAGAAGCATGAAACTGGTGACTTTGGTACATACAAGATGAGTAACTTTTACACTGTTTAGATAGCATTTGAAAGCCTTGATGTAGTTGAAGCTTTCTCACAGCTTACAAAGAAGCCTTAGAAGTGTACTCTCAATCTTATAATTTTGGGCACTCAGAACATCCTGGCTTTCTGAGACTGCTCTAGATTTCTTGAGAGGCATCTCTCTGACATCATGGAGCCCAGGGTATCTGTTGATGGCAAGAGGAAGATCATGAAGTCATATTCTTTGATACTGTTTATTCCACATCTGTGATCTGTGTCCTACAAGTTTCTTGAGACTTAAACCACATGTGCTGTATTTGCATTAATGGGAACTTGAGAAGGAAAGGCCATAACACTATTAAAATGTTTAGCTTTTGCTCTCCCATCACACAGACAGATGCTAATAACTACTCCCAGACTTCATATCATGGTACTACAGGATGCAGAGTGGAGTATGTTCATTGTTACGATGCAAGGACTTAAAAACAAATAACTGCCATCTCTGCCTCTGATACTCTGCCAGGCTTTTAATTTCTTTGGTTTTTCCTTCTTCAAATCGTGGTGAGGTATCTCAAATATATTCCAAACAGCACATTACTCCAAGTCTTTGTTTTTTCTTTTATAAAGAAACCCTTGCTTTAAGGTATATTTAGAAAACTCACAGTCTAAGCCAAATTCCAAAGAACCACATCCTACTTCTACTCTTAAATGGCAGGAAATGAGTTATCAGTGCAGTATTCCCTGAACAGAGCTATTGATCACACTGACCTAACAGCCTAAATGTGGACAAATCTTCTGGAAACTTTCTGGAGGTTTAAATATCCAATTCTTCACTTGTTTATGGGAACCTTTTGAAGTACCTTATAAAAGTGGAGAGACAGAAACAGAGGCACAGATGGAGAAAATGCCAAAGAGCAGAGTTTGAGGAGAGTATGTTTTGTTGCTCTGTAGACCAGTATTTAGCAAATTTCATTCAAGACCTTTCTGTGAGTCATGAAATTAATTTAGTGAGGTAGAACTAGCATTTCTTAATCAAATCAATCAGTAGATCAGAATAAAAAACATTTAATTTCATAAAAGGAAGTACGATTTTATAAAATTCTTGTTTTAGTTATAATATATATGCACTTAGCTATACTATATATATATATATATAATCATTTAGATATTGTAAACACATAACATGAATGAACAGATATATAGATAGGAGACAGAGTGTGCATCTGCAAGAAAACGTGGGAGAGAAAAGAGAAAATGGCACAAAGGTACTAGCTGGCAATGTGACTATAGTTCTTACCATGAATCCTGGCCAAATGTATTTCAAAGCCAGATTATACCTCCAGGGCAGTGGCTTCTTTAATTTTGGAATACATTCTTCCCTTAGTGCATCCTCCATCTGCTTTTAGGTAAATCCACAAGCTGTATATAAACTTAATCTAATTAAATTTTAACTTTGAAAGAAAATGTAGATGAAACTCAGTAAAATGGACGTCGAAAAGTGTGACCCATTCATCCAAGTTAGCAGCTTACAAACTCAACAATTTTCTCAAAATAGAAAAAATGTTATCTTTAAAGTTCTACTCCCTGGAATCCTAGAAAATGATAAAAGGAACAGTGGTTTATAAAGAGCTTCAGAAATTGGGTAGCAACTCACTGTATTGATGATATTTGCATATCATTCATTGGAGAGGTGAAGGATTCATTGGAGGATTTGGATTATTACATGACATCAGGAATAATCCAGATAATGAAACTGGGATTATTGATCTAGAGGAAAGATATCTATCATTACTAAAGCTGCTTGGAAAAGTTTGATCTGGAAGCACATGTGTCTGCTGGACAGAATACAAACCCAAAATGTGAGCTACTTGAATCTGGTCTTGGTTGTTTAGTTAGGGTGTGACTCCAACTATAAATAACAAGGACGTTTTGCTGGCTAGTTGGATAATCATTGGATGTTGGCCTGGCTCATTTTCAAACATTCTTACAATCACACTTCTTGAATGCAAGCATGGATTATTCCTTGATTATATGTGCCATAATTTATATGTGAAGGAAGATGGAAGGTGGTTTTAAAGTACTCTGGTGAGGAGGTTAATACCAAAAAAAAAAAAAAAAAAAAAAAAAAGAAAGAAAGAAATAAAGAAAGAAAAAGAAAAAGAAAAAAACCTCTACTAGCTGAGAGGATCTATTTATGTACTAGATAAAAACCACCAGAGTAGAAAATCACAAGCCAAGAAACCAGTAAAGAATAGAGTTACACTGAATTAAGAGAAAGTAGCTGCATGTGTATCTTAACTATTTTGTATATGCAGATACAAAGTGGTCCTTCAAAATAAAATAAATAAATGACTCTACCTGATAAACTTAAAAAAAAAAATAAGAGTTACAAGTGTGAGTTTCGGTGAAGACTGAAGCGCATGGACCCCGTCTCAGCTCTCAGGGCCTGAGATCCTGCATATTTGCCAGGGATGAGTGAAGGAGGACAGAAGCCAGGAGGCAGGAAGACTTAGAGGGCTCAGAAGACCACAGAAGAGTTTTTTCCATCATGTAGATAAAGTGGCATATCACATTTTAGATGGAGTAAGTAGAGACAACTGGAAGGATATCAGTTTTGTTTTTAATTTTTTGTTTTTGTTTTTTAATCTCTGAAAGTTTTATTTTATTATTATTACTATTATTTGTATTCTTCAGGGCAGGGTCTACAGGTTGTTCAGGGTCTTGCTACTAGATAGGACTCATAGTGATCCCCCTGGTTACAGCCTCGCAAGTGCTGGGATTCTAAGTGTGTGCCACCACCCAGTCTCAATCACCCTCTCAGTGTGCCCGGGGGCAGTGCCAGCAGGCCTGGGGACCAAACCCCAGACCCTTCACCTGCTTGCAGGCATTTTAATCCTCTGATCTATTTCACTGACCCTCAATCTCTGAAAATTTTAAAAGTTGTTCCTGAATAGATTATTTCCAGGAAGTTTCCTGAATTAAGAAGAAAAGTTTGGGAAATTCAGGCGGCAACCAGTGAGTCAATCAGTCCGCCAAATAATGATAATAATAATGACACTATTTTAAGTTTTTACTATTTGCCAAGTGCTCTGCTACATTTTTGTCTAAGATCATATTGCAAATAGCATGTAAAGTGTTCCTATGAGGGAGGTACATATTAATGTTTTTTTCAGATTATAGATGAGAATATCAAAATATAGAAGGTCTAAATATTTTGCTCAGAGTTATAGGTTAATAAGTAATAGAAACTTTAGAAATGTTAGAAATAAAGAGAAAAGTGATAAATACCAAATTAGGAGTTTCCTAAAGAACAAATATGGAGAACCGATAGCAACAATGTCAAGTAGCATTAAAGAGATCAGTTCAGAAATTATGGTGGTCTGAATTGGAATGGACTCCAACTAGAGGCATAAACCAAGCATTTGTTGATTTGCTCTTATAATTTTTAAAGAAAAATATAACATGGATCAACTTTTCATTTGTGGAATATCTAAGAAGAACCATGGCTTACAAGAAAAGGTCGAGAAATGCCTGCATTTGCAAGACGAGCTAAAGGAAGCAAGCTCACAAGAACTACTTAAGAACTACTGCTTCGTGTTCTCTAGAAGTGCCCTGTCCTCCTCGACTTCCTAGTCTTGGCACAAGAAACTGCTGTCTTGTGTGTTCTTTCCTCCCGCTCCGTTCCTTCTATTGTATCTTCTCTAGTCTTTCAAGTTCCTGCTCTGTCTTGATCTCAGTCATACTCTAGTGTTCACTCACTGTTTTCCTACACTTTTCTCACATGCGACACTACGTTATAATTTTTTTTTTTTTTGGAACCTAGGATTGAACTCAGGCCCTTGCACTTGCCAGGGAAGAGCTTATTCCACTGAGCCAACTCCCATCCTCCATTATAAGCTTCTTAACAACAAGGGCTCCTGCTAACTTTTCCAGTGCCCCTCACAGTTCCTTGAATTGGACCTACGCAGGTGTTCATGGGCACCTGAAACTTGATGGCTACTGATGACTTCTGAGAATGCGTGATGACCAGTGACTTATGTGTTGTAAAATAGACTTGCGTTACACCTGCTGTAATACCATACCTAATAGTCCCTGTTGGGACAGTAAATTAGTCACTCTAACAATGGTACACCAACTTGTTGTTTTTCTTTTTTTTAATCTAAAATTTCTGAATTGTATCATTGTCAAGTTAAGCATAATTTTAAATTGGGCATAAAATGTGTGAAGATGTTTTGGTGCATATTTAGTATGCAATGATATATTATTCCAAATGTTTCCATTACTAGGTGAGGGGCTAGAAGCTCAATTGACAGATGTCACTGTTTATTACTTAATCACATTTGGTTTCCACTTAAATAACATTGAATTATCTTTCTGTATGTATTTATTATATGCATATATCACTACATGTGAAATATAAATTATATCTCAGGCTGGCGAGATACAGGAGTAAAGTGCCTGCTCAGGCAAGTGCAGAGACTGTGGTTCGATCCCGGTCACTACATGCCATGCCAGCCCTGCCCCCAGGGTGGGCTGAATCAGTCACAGAGTCTGGGCCTCATGGCATATGCTTGTAATCCCAGGGCTGAGGAGACTGAAAAACAGGGGCATCACTATGACTCTGAGCTTCATAGTGAGACCTTATAACAACCAAATACATAGAAAAATTATATCTCTATGTATTTGTGTTTATATATCAAGAGACTATAGTTTTAAGGATATTAAATACCATTTCATGTATTTAATATACCTTTTACAGTAAATGAGAATTTTCCTCAATTAGCATAATTATATTTTGTCTATTTTCAGGGAAAAAAAATCAACATTTGTAACTGAACAATATAATTAATAGAAAACAAGAAATTTATCTTGTTCATAAACTTTGCAATGTAAGAAATAGTCAATCTGTCATCTTTAATGAATGATGTCATTTGATAAAGAGTAAAAAAAGGAGACCATGAAACCTTTGATTAAAGAACAATTTCAAAATTATCAAAAATCAAAAGTAGGATTTAATCCGTCATTCTACAATTATGTACCTTGGTTCTAGAGAAGAAAATTCACTCATAGATCCCAACGTCTAACCTAATATTTCTTTCTGTGCCCAGAACATAGACAGTGGAGGAGAAAATAGATACCTTTGTCTTCTTTGATACACACACACACCCTGCCAGAGTCATTCTCAGTTGCCTTCTTTCCCAAGGACTCCAGCCCTGTGGAAACAGCTCGTGTGTGTCTTGTCTTAACGGTGTTTACTAGCATAGCACAGAGGTATTCTGTTTGATAAAATAGTTATGTCACACTTCTTCAGATCACAAATACACATTTATCTTTAGAATATATCACAAACTGAGTCATTTTGATGTAAATATTGCACCTCTTAAATATAATGGTGATAATAGAGCCTGTAAATCCAGAGATTTATGCAAGTGCTCTTTTCAATAACCGAAAATATTTAAATCACAGAAGCTTTAACATCTTATGGGGAGTGGCAGACAGATGTGGAAATAGACTGGGACCTATGGAAGTTGTGACTATTTTAGGAGAGTAATGAATGAGATAGAATAGCTTCTGTGGGGGCATCACAGTGCATTCTGCAAGCGTGTTCTGACTCAGCTGTTGCCTCCTTTCAGTTCTCTTAGGGTCCAGGACAAAGGGTTGGAAGGAACATGAGATGGGCAGGCATCTGCATCCCCCCCATGCAAGCGAAAGACCTGGTGGAGTCACCCAGATTTCTGAGTCTGGTAAAGAAGCCAGCTCTGGTAGACAGTCCCGAGACCAGTGCAAAGCAAACTTCTCATGGTGCAGCTGTTCCCGACTTGGTAGCGCCCTTTGCAAACTGTCTTGGCTGGCTGGAATTTTGCTTGAAGATGAAAGCACAGATTTTTATATGTATTTTTCGTTCTTTAAAAATACAAAATACACCTACATTTACTTCTAAGTAGCAGTATTGTAATTTAGCAGATTTTTGTTTTTCACTGAAACCTGGAGCTGAATTGTCTTGAGCCGGAAGGCATTCAAGCTGCTGTTTTTTTCCCTTTGCTATATTTCTCTATAAGCATCTAACTGTTTCGAAAAGTGATGTACAGTATGCAAAAACCTGAAACTGATGCAAATAAGTCTGTATGGCACTAAAGCTAACAGGTGTTCTCATTAATGTAAGTAGACATGGAACAATTCTTGAATGTTTTATAAACACTCAAAATCATTGCCAAATATGTTACAATAGCATAAATACACTTACATACTGCAACATCTTTTATTCTTATTCTGCAATCTCAGCACTTACTAATAAGTGATTTGTGCGGGTCGTATGGTGGTGGCAAGAGCACTAGCTTCTGCTTAACTCACTGCATCTTAAAATGAGTTTCTAATAAACTTGAAAATAAAATTATTATAACATAACTACTGCCACTTCCCACCACAGCCTGCTTGCTTATTAATATTAACAGTGCTCCTGTGAAATTAATGGTTCCAGTATTAATGGATCAGCAATAAATATCTTTGAATTATTGAGGGTCTCTAAGGAGCTGACCTCCTAATTAAGCATTAGCACTCACATTCTTAAATTTGTGTCCAATTTCCCTTGCCCAGTTGACACAGAATGAGATGCTTGGATGATCTAGTATAGATTACCTGTACCAGACACATGGGTGGTGTTGGAATAAAATCAATAACAATCTATCATAAGGATACCCAGTGAGGTAGACAATTCCTGATGCTTCTGGCTCCTCCAAGTTATTGCTCAATTTTCTAAATACTAAAATTTCCTGGTTCCTGAACAAAGAGTCCTCAGACAGTTGTTCTCAATCTGCAGAAGAGCTTCCTTACACTGTTCTATAAAGTCTTATCAACAGATGTCAAAATTGCATTATCTAGGTTACCTGAAAGAATGAAAATGTACTACAAGCTTCCATTATATTATAATGGAAGATGAGTTAAGTATACCATCTATACCATCCAAAACATAAAATAGTACGCGTTTATTGAAATGAATAATGTAGATAACATTTGTTTATTACTTTTTTAGTGTACCGAGTTGTGGGTATGAAGCCTGCATGTTCAGCTGCACAGTTGCCAGTGGTGGAGGTTGACTATCATATGGTAGGGGATAGAAAAATCATCAGGGCCTTGCAGTGTTGACCAACTTGCACTGCAACAACAGAGAAGCAGAATATCAGGAAAATACTGGAGGGGACATCTATATCAGAGAAGCTGTCACTGAGAAGGTGGTATTGAAATTGATTTCAATGATATGACACATGAAGTCAGAGGATTCTAGACGGTGGGAAAAACCTAAGGACAGAAATGAAAATCGGTATAGCCGGGGCACAAAGATTTCTATGTGTGTGGATCATAGAGAGGCAGAGTGAAGTGAGAAATAAGAACTGCAGAGAGAAAGTAGGTGCCGGAGCACACAGGGTGTGGCGGCCCAGTGACAAAGTCTGCACTGCATGACAACAGCTGGGAGGGACCTGAGAATGCTGTCAAGCAGAGAAGAGGGATGATCAGATCCAAATTTCAGAGAGATCATTTTGGCTGAAATATGCAATGTGAACTGGCAGAGAAAATATACGGGAGATGGTAGAGAATGCAAAGGATTTTATGACTATATCAGCTGGAAGAAGATTGTGGATTAAACTGATAAATACGTAAAAATTTTTCATGATGGTATACATGATATTTTCTCTTTTTTTTGTGATATCAGAGAGTGAACTCAGGACCCTGCACTTACCAGGCAAATGTTTATTCCACTGAGCTATCTCCTCAGCCCCCATGATATTTTCATTGAAGTATAAACACATACAGATGCACTGGTCTAACAAGTATGACAAGTGAGACAGAGCTGTAGTATGTCCTAGATTAAGGGAGATTTTGTGTTTATGTAATGCTTTCAAATTTTTAGAAAATCTTCAAGTTCTGCTTTATACAATTGATCACAATTATATTAAAATAATTTCAGTTTGAAGATGATGAGGGAAGCAGAGGCCCAAATGTCAGGCAATCAGATGAGTATTTGAGCACAATGAGTAAAGAAACAGATCTGTAGTTAGAAAGAGTGACTGACTGGTGAGAATCAGTAGACACAACTCCTAGGATGATTTCTTTAGCTACAGACAGCCACTTCCAAGTTTAATTATAATATTAAGAATCATAAAACTTGAAGCTCTTATCTTTACAGACCAACAGCTTGGATCAGTTACTTTTTAAATCAGTTTTCATATGAGGACCACAGGCAAAAGTTTCAAGGTAGCTGACTATAAAACTGTGGAAACTGCTAACGTATCTACTAAGCACTTTGAAACTCTTCTCTTGTGGTAATAGAGAAAACTGTGTCTTGGTCCTCAAGGAATTTTAAGACAGATAGAAGAATGAACATGAGGCTTGGTTTGTTGTCTGCTTGAAATGAGTTTGGCTTTTAGGTATTCTGGTAATTAGCAGGAAAAGTGGAGTGAACTAGTGACATGAAGTGTGAGGATTTACCAATTTTATTGTGCCAAACAAATATCTGATATAAGAAAGTATAGACAAAATTATTTAGGTGTCAAATGTACAGCTCAATTTCAATTAAAAAGTATTGTTTCTTAAAAAGTTGACCTTAAACCTTGTATTTCAGAATGCTCTAGAGATCTGCTGTGTATGTAATTCAACATTTGTTTACTTTCCATTAAGTAAGAAATTGCTTACATGCGCAGGTTATGTTGATATGATGACACCACTGAGGTTTCCAATAAATGTACATGCAAATCAATCAACCCAAGCACATTGAAAACATAGCCAATAAACATCTGGAAACTAATGAACACACATTTGTTCGCACAGGGGGAGTTGTGGAAGTGCCGGATCCATTGGTGGCCTGGCTTATTTAGTAGCGTGTGGATTTAGGAACATTTCACAAAGTCAGAAGAAACAGAGTAATTATAACATAAGGTTCAACATCTTTAGATATGTAGAACATTTTCCGTTGCTTAAAACAAATATTCCCTAAGAAAGTATAAAGCATTTTTCTGACTTGCAAAGTTTTTGCAGTCTATCATTTAAATTACTTAAATAAAGGGAGCTTTACTGCTCCCCAAAGCTGAGAATATAACACCCTCCATGCATACTAGCTTGATCTTCTTGACAGACCAGAAAAGTGTTTGTGTGTGCCAATTAAAACAAAAATGGATCCCCAGTGACTTGTTCCTCACACAACTTCTGAAGACTGCTATCATTGTTTGCTAGGGTAACCCTGGATAAGGCTGCTCTCCAAAGCAAACAAACTTTTCAAAACTTTCATGACAGATTGGGGGTTACGAATGCATTTTAATAAGAGAGTTGCCAAAGTAACTTTTTTCTTATAATCAGCATATATCTACTTCACGTCCAGCAACATTGGGAACACAAGACAGATACTTTCTCACAAGTGCTTTAGCAAGACACATGTTTTTGGAAAGACAAATGAAGACCTTTTACTTCAAGCTGATGTTTTACCCTTAGTTGTACGTTAACTTCACTCTGACGTGTTTTTTTAAAAAAAATGTTAAGTGTTACTCAAGCAGACGGTAATTTGAGACAGACATGTAGCCTGATAATGCAATTCCTTCGGTGGTCATAAAAACCTGTGGGATCCAGTAATTTAACTGTTAGTATAATCATAGCAACCTCCATTTCATTAGCAATTAATGATATCAAATGTGGAATGTTATTGCAAGAGGAAAAAATATGAACCTGCTTTTTAGACATTATTGCTTTTATTTTACATATTGATATTATATTATAATATAGCTAAATACACACATATGCATGTAGGTATATATAGCACTATATGTATTAAACAAATATAACCAAAATTAATATCACAATGGTAATCTAATAATTTACTTACTTCAAGTCATTTTTTAAATTTTTTATTGATCAAGTAAATCTAATACATCAATGATAACTTATTTTTACTTCAATTAATATACATATATTGATTTCATCATGAAGTCCAAATTATCTCCAACTATAATGTTACTTAAATTGTACTCCTCTTATCTACGTATTTCTAGAACCACTGAAGGCTTATCATTCATACCCATTTTAGAGCTTCCTGAATATTTGGAGTGTTTTATTAGATATTTCCTATATAGTTTCAGATTTATTAAGAAGTAATAATTTTTTCTTAGGGTCTTAATAAAAGATTGCTTCTAAAGAAAATATGAAAGATATTTATTTAAATGTAAGGTTATTTTAGGCCTTTCTAGGATTAAAAGAAGTTACTATGTTTCAATTGTGCTTTAAATGTTTTTTTTTTCACTGTAAGAGACTGGGTGCTTTTTAAAGAAAAGAAAAGAAAGGAAAATGAAGAGAAAGTGAGAGGAAAGAAAGAGGAGGGGACAAAAAAAAAAAAGAATATGGGGCCCAGGAGATGGCTCAGTAGAATAAGTTCTTGCCTGGCAAGCGCAAGAGTCTGAGTTCAATCCCCGTTTCTGCAAAAAAAAAAAAAAAAGAAAGAAAGAGGAGGGGAAAGGAGTACCAACCGGGGTGGTATATGGTTTTTTAAACCTGTTCTATGGTTACCACAAAAATATGGAAACAATGTTCTATAAAGTCACTATTCTACTATTCATAATTCCAACCAGTCATTACTGCCCTTCAGCCATATACAGACATATAGTCCGCAACAGTACAGGGCTGTTTGCTGAGAACTAGTGAACTAGAAATTGAGATCTTTATAATCTTTTAATTCTCTTATTCTAAATGATACCAATTTGATAAGAAGCCATTCTCACTTGCTTCATTTTCTTCATTGGCGAATTCCTTTATGAGAGTGGAGGGAAGCCACATTTGGAAAATGTTTATTATGTGCTTTGAGATCATTAAAGCTGCTGGCACTTTGCATACCAAGTGGTGGCATTCATATCCCTAATATACCGGAGTTCCGATACAATCAACATTTAAAGAGTAACATATCATGAACAACCGTTTATACATAATTCCATGATGTAAATGTGACTGCAGTAATTATTCCTTCCTACGAATTCTTGACATGAGCATTGTCTATGCCACTCACATTGAGACTTAGTGGAAGCTATTTTCTGATGTTATTTATCTCTGTATGCATATGTCCTATTTATCCAAACAGATTGTGAGCTCTTTAGGGTGGGGTTTATGTCTGCCTAGCTTCTTACAGGATGCCTTATACTTTGCAGAGGCTAAATCAGTTGTTGATAATTAGGGAGATGTTCTGTTATGAACGTGTCCTCTGTCCCCCAAAGGTGGAATTAGATGAGGGATTTGGTTTTCAGTTTGAAGGGTGTTACATCAAAGAAAGAGGATCACATGTCACTTGTGATCTTTTGCATTTTTTGTGATCTCGCCATGTATATTTGAAGTCACCAGAAAGAAAAAGACAATATTTAATAGTCAAGTATGTTTTCCTAATGGGGCATCTATCAATCACGTAAATTTATCTAATGTCATTATCATATTCACTTACCTATTATTTATAAATGACTAGCAGTAACTAAAATTAAATGTGCACAATGTTTACTCTGTGTAACTATGAAAAATTGTAATTCGATTCATTGTTATTTTCCCATTATCCACAAAATTCCCAATTATTCTTCTAACCAGAAAAAAACCGAGGTCCTAAAAAGTATTTTTTCTATTTCAAAAAGTGAAAGCATGGAGATTTTTAGTAGTATAAACACCATTCTACATAGGAACATTTCATGTAAGTCAAAATCTAACACTGTATCTTTTTTTCTTTTCTTTTTTTTTCCAGTACTGGGGATTGAACTCCAGACCCTGTGCTATCCAGGCAGGCACTTATTCTACTGAACTATTTTCCCAGCCCCAAAATCTAACATTATATAATCCCACTGCTACAATGAACATTGCAATGGTGATATTTAATTGAAGATTGAAAAAGATTTACTTAAAAGTAGTTACACATATAAATGTCACTCCTTATACAACTTATATGATGTTTCCCTTAACATAATAATACTCCTTTTTTTTTTTTTTTTTTTTTTTTGCGGTACTAG
>NW_004524658.1:1710548-1719043 GCF_000260255.1 Octodon degus
CTTGCCAGGCAAGCACTTATTCTACTGAGCTATCTTCCAAGCCCAATTATTATTATGTTTAAAGAAACTATTCCCTTTACATCTCTTATGCATGGTGTCTGGAGCTTGTGTATTCCTGCCTCCACCTTCACCATCAAGGAACTGTAAGGACACAGACTGAGATCCTAAGCTGAAGAGAGATCTATTACTGAATAAGAAGCCGAGAGAATGCCTCTGCTCTGCACCTTGCTGAGTAGACCTGTTTGTATCATTTCATAGGCAAGAATTTGCCACCAGAAAGACTGAAATGACCCTGTCTTAGTGTAACAAGTTTAGGTTAGGGCAAATTTCCTCAGAAATGTACTTCAAGGAATTTATTATTGACAGCACTAGAATATTTTATTAAGACCACTTTGTTGCTCTATCATATTCTTTCAAAACATGATGCAGTGGGGATGAGGGGGTTTCATTTAGACATTCATCTAAAATAGGCTTCTAACCAAGATGGGGACCAGCGGCTCTTAACTAAACTCATCATGCTTCTGTAAGTCCGTCCTTCTTTGACTCACCTCCAGTGTCTGTCACATAGAAAGACATGATAGAGAGAAGTTACAAGAAGGTGTCTTGCAAGCAATCCTATATGCTGTGGTCTACATCCCTTTACAGTGGCGTCGTGTATTGCTCAGGCAAAAGGTCCTGTCAACGCTATCATTCTTTATTGATACTTTTTCTCCCTTAAGAGTGCTGAAAATTTCTTTGTTCTAAGTACCAACATGATTCAGCAAACTATCAGAAATCCTAAAGAGGTAACATGAAAAGGTGGAGAGAAAAATCTAAATTAAATGGAATTTACCAGCCAAAGATTTTGAAACTACTTTCCTGTGAATGTCTGGAGCAGAGCAGAACACAGTCAATTACTGACTGTAATTAAGAAGTGGATGCGTTTAAACTGTAGAGAGCAGTAGCAGACTTCTCCAGACTGCCTAGGAGCTCAGAAGATCGGTTGGAAGAGAGAGAAAAGGATGGGAACTGGACGTCTCTGACAGTGTGATCTGAATGAATTACAGCCACGTAGTTCCCTCATCTAGTGTCCCAAAATGAATTAGTAAATCACTAATTATGTATGATTAATGCAGGAATATATTTGGACAAGGAAAATTTTAAAATACATTTTTTGGAGGGATGTGTTAGAGGAGAAAGATCCCCTCGGCATCTCGAGCACCACAAATGCAAATGCACTGTGAGGCACGCAGATTTTAGAGCTGTTTGAATTCAGGAGGCCAAAGACTGAACTGTGTTGCCTCTTTCTGTGACCCTCAGAATTTCATAAATCTAATTATATTTGTTTTTGTACTTTTGAAATGTTTTTCTTTTTATAATTTTAATGATGGTTTATTTATACTGGCAGAGAAATATTAGATTATACATATTGCTTATATTAATTCATTTCTTTCTGTATATAACAACAAATTATGATGTAGTGTAATACATTCATAATGAAAATATTTAAACTTGGGATGAAGGTAGAGGTTAAAGACATCACTAGCATTTTTGTGTTAGTTACAAGTGACCTTATATTTTTAGATTGTGTTTCTGCAGCAACATTTCATAAAGTAAATATTTGGGACTTCATGTAAGTAATATAAGTTCCAGTGGTGTTCAGATAATTATGTGAACTGGACTACTTTGCGGTTTTTTGGCTTTCAAAAGTGACTTGCAGAGTGACAGAGAGAGAGAGAGAGAGAGAGAGAGAGAGAGAAATAGTTTCCAGTGATTTGTCAAATTTTAATGTGAGTAATTAGAGGGTTTTTTTTTTCACCTTTTTATTTCTTAAAATTGCATACATTTTGGACAGCTCCTATTCTCATTGCGGTATGGACAAAACTTAATATTGGAAGAACTTATGTCACTCAAAAATGTTTGCTTTGAGGTACTGAAAAATTTTCTATCTATCTCAATAGAGTTTTTCTGAAAACAAGCAAGTGAGAAGTCAAAGACCTTTTAGAAAAGTCTCCATTAGTCTCTCTGGTAAATAATCTGTTTTAAAGCTCTCCATAAAAGAAAATCAAATATAGAGTTATTATTAGACTTGAAAAACACAAACAGGAAAGAGACAGAAGGACAGAATGAATTCCGACACACCAAGTGCATTTTTCTGTGGCTTCCAACGTTCTGAGCACCGTCCTCATCACTTTCAACTCCTGCCTTATTTCTCTCGATGTTAGAACGACTCAGCTTTAGCCCTACTCTAAATTATTTGTCGTATTATTAAAATACTAATATATTTGTTATGATATAAAAAGTTTATAGCTATCAGTTCAGAATGAGCCTAGCCACCCAGTTCCCAGAAGGAAAATTACTGGAATAGAAGAAAGTATTTCAATGTCTTAAGGGTGCTTTTTGAGGGAGATTTTTCTTTTTAAACAGAAGAGGCACATTTCGTGATTGTCCTATAACTTTTCTTTTCCAGATCACAACAGTATCAGGAAATGAGTTCCTTCTACAGTCAGACATTGACGTCATCATTTTGGACTGGTTCCAAGCTATCAAAAATGCAATGGACAGACTGGTATGTATTTGTTTGGCTTTTGCCTTCATTAATTAAAATGTTGTAATTTAAATCTTATTGCTCAGGCATATAACACACACACACACACACACACACACACACACACACACACATAAATAAACCCTATGGGCTGAAAGATACTAGATTCTTTTAAGTGAAAATACATAATAGTCTAGGAACATTTTCAACAGACAGGATTTGGGGAACTAAATGTCATTTTAATTTCTCTTTCAAAAAAACCCATGTTTTTTCTAAAATAACATGAACGTTCATTTATGGGAAGTTCTAAAAAGCACATACAAGCTTAATAACTACTGAATTTTTGCATTTTCATTTTATGCAGTCTCTAATACATACTCTTAAAGTTAATATGCTTAAAACTATACTCACTGTTATAATTCCAGTAAATATAATCCTTTATACTGTTTTTATTGTTGGCTGAGCTAGATTTTTCTCATGAAAATCATGCATCTAGAACTTCATGAAACTATATCAAACCCAATACAGAGCCAATTCTTAAAAGAGCCAAATTACTTAAAATGTCTCATTCTGTCTTGACTAATTTTCACTCATTATTATTCACAAAATCCTGAGGAAAAACTACTCTTCAAAGTTTCTAACATAGTATACAATATGAAAAATAAAATATTTTCTGTGCGATTTCACTGATAGTTAAAGTCTTTATACAACTTTGGGGTGAAAACTTAAAATAAGTTTTCATGAATTAACTTTTAACATGAGTTAACATGAATTAACTTTTCCCCATCATCTATAAAAACCCACATACAGACCAATTACTGTCTCTAGGATGGACTTTGGGACCAGGGATGCCTGAAAGTGGCTTCATCACTCACTAACTGTGTGGCCTTCCTTGGGCAAGGCACTTTTCTCTTTTGGCCTCGGTGTCTTTCTCAGTGATAATGCTGCCGCTGCCCACTCAGGATTCCTGTGTGATTGAAGAATTAATGTGTGTAGAATGCTTAGGTGGCACCCAACGTTTAGTGAGTACCATGTACATCTACTATTATTATATTTCTGTGTTAGTTTAGCGTTGAGGCCCTGTCCCAAAATAATTAACATATTTCAAACATCCCCTGTGTGTAACACCAAAATAGAGGGAACACTATTTGGTGAGTCCTTTCTTCCCAGTCAGTTTTCTAAGCCTGTTTGTGTGTTCTTCCAGCCAAAGGATCCATCAAGAAAGTGTCCATCAAGAAAGCTAGAATTATTCGAAATCCAGAGATCCTCTAGTACTGAGCTGTTGAGTCACTATGATGGTGATATTAAGGAACAGAAGCCCGAGCACAGAAAATCTTTAAGTGAGTATTTTCTTTGATTTGTTCATTTGAACCTTGTCTAAATGCTGTGCTTATGAAATATAAATGCATTGAAGTGAGATTTAAGCCAAACTTCCACTCCTCGTGGAAGCTTCATAGCTCTTTCCTGGCCACGGATCCATGCGCTGGAGGGCAGGCTGGGCACTTTGCTCACATCGTTGTCAGGAATGCCTTTTGAGAAAATGCTTGCTCCAAGGTCGTGGTCTCCGCTTACAGAAAACCTCTGAATCACTGAGCAAGAGCCATGGAGTTCAGACAGGTGATTGATTTTGAAAGTGGGAAATGTCAAGCATCTCCAAACCTTGGTATGCTGCCTATTTGATTTTCATATATTAAAAATATGAATGACCACCGCAGTTAGCCAAACTAAGCCAACTTTCCAGTGTAGACCACCAGGAAGATTGAGAAATATGCACACCAATAGTAGAAAGGGAAATGTGAATTAGAAGTTTTCTAAAGGTATCTAATTCTACTATTATAAATGTCCTGAGTAACAAGAACTTACACAGTGATTTTCAGTGTTTTTAATCAATCTAGTTCTTCTTCAATAAAAAGGACTTAGCAAAATATGTCACCTATATTTCAGAGTTGATTTATGTTTTACCTTTCTGATAGAATAAGTAAATGTCTTTGAAGTCAGAGAAAATCAATTTCTCAAATTCTTAAAACTCATAACATTTTTGTTTTATCTTTTACCTAGTTGTCCCTAATCTTCAAAATCATCATTTATTAAAATAATTTTTCTCAGACTAAAGATTAATATAATTGTAGAAATCAGTAAATTCAAGAAATATGATAGCTTCTTGAATTTGGGGACATCTCAGTGAGTTGAAGAAGGGTCACTAATGACATATAGATGCATGTATATATATAGATACACATGTATTCTAGATGACTTTCTGTTTATATAGAGAGATGCATTCACTGGGAAAAGTATATATGTATATATGTACACATACACACAAATAAACACATATATATATATATTCATAAGTGTATATATATATATATTCCAAGGAAAAGAAAACTATATCTAGATGGTAACATATCTTCCAGAGCTGAATTGCTGAGTGCCACAAATCTAGAAATTACATGAGAACTGAGAGTAGCAGGAGCTCTTGAAATTTAGTCATCATCAAATGACCATGCTGTAATTTTCAACAGCTGTCAGACCCATATTCACTCAGCAAACTGTACTTTGTTGATGTTTAGGATTATCATCATCAGTGTTGGAAACAAATGCATTTGTGGAGAAGCAACAATGCCATTCACAAAGATTTTTTTCCCCATAGAATGATGCAGTTTTAAGTTACGTCATTTAAAGTAGGGGTCCTGAACTCCAAGCCATGAGCAAGCAGGACTATTAGTAATAGGATCAAACAGCAGGAGGTAAGCAATGGCCTAGCAGACTACAGCTCCTCTGTATTTGTGTTTACAGTCACTCCTTAGTCCCCACATTGTCACCTGAGCGCCTCCTGTTAGAGGCATCAGATTCCTGGAGCGCTGTGAAGCCCATTATGAACTCACATGCGTGGGACCTGGGAATGTGCCTCTTGTGAAACCCTAACCCCAAAACCATCCACACTCCCATCCTGGTCCATGGAGAATTTGTCCTCCCTGAAACTGATCCCTGATGCCAGAAAGGTTGGGGACTGCTGATTGAAAGAATGTTAAACTCCTGACCATTTCCCCTGTTTTGGTTTACATGGAATCAGACTTTCACAAGATTGCATAATTAGAATTCAGTTGTGAGTATGTATCTAATGTTAATCATGTAGATATTTTGTAGTAAGTATAAAAGAGTATCTGATTCAATTATTAATAGATCTACAATCTCAGATAAAATTTCTGATTTTCAGGAGAACTCAACACATTCCTGAAGCCTAAAGCTATTCAGAATAAAGGTTTACAAAACTGCTTTTGAGAAATATTCAGGCTAATGGATTTTGTATTGAATGGTAATTACTTTAAAATTTTAGGATGTTACTGGGAAAAATTATGTAGATAGAATGCCCACAGTTTTTCTATAGATTTTATTATTTCATTGATGCTGTTTTTAAACCAGGAATACAACTCATAACCTCATGCTTACCAGGCATACACTTGTGTCACTGAGCTATATCCATAGCCCTATTGTTTTATTGAGAAAGTCACTTATTTACTTTGAGACTAAATTCAATCCAGTTTAAAGACAAAAAGGGTACTTGTTTCTAGCCTTTCAAAAAGTATTTAATTTGTGTGATGACTTCATATTCACCTTTTACTTTGAAGTAACTAAAAACTAGTGATAACTAGATGTTCTAGGTGCTTGTCTTAAAATGACTCGATTAACATTCCCAAGAACGCTTTGACTTAGATATTACTTTTATACATCAGTCCACTGAGACATGGGGAATTAGGGTAACACAGCTAGCACCAAGTTAGGAAGAGATGTTTCAAACCCAAGAAATCTTAAGTAAGATCCACAGAAAACAAATAATGTAAATTTGTACCCCAAAACAGTTGCTAGCAAGAGAATTAAGATAAGATGGTCTCTCTGGCAATTGATTAAGTTCAAAGTTAAAATAGCCATTGAATCTTTAACACTACCCTGGATTTTATAAAATACTTCTTTTCTGTATCTTCATGGATATATATAATTATACATTTAATTTAGTAATAGTATAATTTTTGCAAGGTAGGACAGAGTTAATGCTTTTTTTAATTTTTAACTTAGATAACATCAATATGTATGTATTCCTTTTCATTGGAGGGGCATATTGGCTGAATCACCCACCCAATAAAAATTAGACTACATCTTTAAAATTCTTAAAGTTTTTATTTCTATATTTAATGATTGTGAATTTTTTCTATAATATCCTGTGTAAAACTCATCTTAGTCTTGGACTTGTTTTGAACACTCAATCTCAGATTTCTTAAAACGTTTATGTCAACCTCTGCAAACCAAGTAATGATATGATTCAGAGATTCACAGTACCTTCTTCCTTATTAATAGGTCAAGCACAGACTTCCTTGTCAGTTAGCAGCCTTTGGCTTCCTGTGCCCATGAGCTTCCCACAAGTTTTACCGCCAAGAATGTAGTCAAATACAGCCAGAATTACTTTTTTAAAAGGCATGTGAACATCATTAGCAGCTAACAGGTGGTCATTTATTTTGTCCATTTTGTCTGCTTAACATGGGAAAAAATACATTCTCGCATTGAGTGGATTCAGAAAGCTATATTAAAATATACTTTACTTTTAAAAATATGATTCTAACCTGCCAACACTATTAAGCACTAACCAGATATTTTAAGATATCAGTTGATGATAACAGAGAAGAAGCCAGAAAAATCACTGTCAGGGCCAAATCACTGTGGGAAACTCAGGACACCAGCCTGGAGGAGAGCAGGAGAGCAGCTCTCCAGGGAGGGCTCTCGTGGAAAGCGTGGAGTCAGTCAGAGACAAGGCTCGCATTTCTCCAAGGAAAAAGAAGGATCTTCCACTGATGGCTAAGAGAGGCTCACATATAAAAATTTCATCAGATTACCCCAGAAAAGTTTAATTTCTCTGAGTTTTATTTTCCAGATCTATAAAAATGTGTCTGGTAACATCCTTCCAGAATTGTGTGAAAATTTGAAATTAGAGATATAAATACTAAGCCCCAGCAGGCCCTCAATAAGTAGACGTTCTTAGTCTAATCCTCTACGGCCTCAAGCAGATGGCACCCAAAAGGGCAGAAGCCAAGGGTAGACTCTGTTGGAAGACTGGAGCAGGGATGTGTGCTTGACATCCTACTCCTTGAGAGTACAAAAAATAGGAAACAGCCGGGATCAGATAGGAGAGTTGTAGCTGAAAACGTCTGAACATGAGCAGCTGGTCTTTCCCCGGGCATTTCCCCAGGTGAAAATGGCAGCCAGGACATTCTTGGGAGCAGTATAACCGGGCAGAGTAGGCCAAGAGATACCCTCGATTCGCTTATTCCCAGAAGAGTATGTCATTATGAAGTTTTAGCTGATGGAAAAGATTAGCATCTAGCTATTTCAGTGTTCTTCTAGACACCGCCCTAATTTATTCACTCATTCACGTATTCATTGCTTTTCATTGGCATGATGGTCTTACATACCACTAAAATTCTTGACTTTTCTTGTCTGCGCTTTAATCTTTTAAGACTTACTTTCATATTTAGCTGATTCTTCAATAATAATATGTCTCATGCTAGTTAGTTGCTAAACTGTAACCTCCATGAGTGTAAAGTCCTTGGATAACTTATATATGAAATTTTGACTTTTAATATCAGGAATAAAAACTTCCAAAATGAACACAGACTTGTAAGATACTTATTGATAACCAAACTGGAAATGTCCTACTAGTTTCTTAGAAAACATATGATTAAAAATTATTCAAAATGCATATTATGTAGCTTATCCTGAAAATTCATATAAATATATTTTCAAGTTTCTTCTTAAGAATTGTATAGCTTTCTGCTGGTGGACACCGCGGAGGAAGCATCATCAGGCTCTCTTCCGACTGCCGTCATGTCTAAGTCAGAGTCTCCCAAGGAGCCCGAACAACTACGGAAGCTCTTCATCGGAGGGCTGAGCTTTGAAACAACTGATGAGAGTCTGAGGA
>NW_004524658.1:1720208-1728926 GCF_000260255.1 Octodon degus
ATATAAAACAGCCTAATCTTGCCAATGCATGAATATACTAAAATGAATGACCTATCTGCCAAGGAAAATAAAACAATATTAAAGTTGCACAGACAAATTATATCTAGCTCTGAAGAAATAGAAAAGCTTTTACCTGGCATCAGCAGAAACAAACTAAAAAAAAAAATTAAATTTGTGTAGAATTCCATGTTTGTTATGTTTTCATAGAAATGAATTTTCCCTGCTTGGATAAAATAGACAAATACCTGACTTTTTCCTCCCAAAATTAATATTACTACTCTGGCACCAATTTCATTTAATGTCAACTCATGAAAAATAAGCTAAACGTGAACATAGGTTATTTTAGTTAACTACTATTATATGACAAGAAATAGCTGAAGAAGAGTTAGTGTCAATCTACCATTCACTGTTTCCCATAGGTTAAGAGTTCTTTATTTAAAAGTATTTGACTTGCTAAGAGAAAAATAGGAACACTTTAAAATATAGGTCTGTGTTTTTAAGGACTGAAGGATTTAAAATCTATGGTAAAACCTTAGATATTAGTTAAACAGTTAAAAATCAAGCACCCAAATTAATTTGTGGAAAGGGTATTATTCAGGAAGTGTCTCAGGAATCGCTGCGGTCCTATGTGACCCCAGTTATTGTTCTGACTTGTGTGTTCGTGGCAGCAGCAATCCAAGCTTTCCTGGGACCCATAGGTCATAGTTTCTTTGAAACATTCATTTCTCCATGAATCATTTCATAAGAGGGCTTCGCTCTGAGCTGAGCAAAGAATGTTCTGATAAATCTCTTCTTCCCCATCCGTGGGGCTGAGCTTGCCCTCTGACCTCTGGGCATCCGTGGCCGTGTATCTTGTAGCATCAGCCACTCTGAAAGTCTATCTAACCCTATCAGCACTGACGCACTAGATCACCCCATCATCTCCCTGACCCCGGCAGTAACACCATGATCATATTTCCCCTCAGATGAACTGCATTTAATCAATTTCTGATTTCATTAGGTCAAGTGGCATCTTTCTTTCAATAATAGGTCAAATCCAGAGGGCTCTTGGCTTTAACTCTGTGGCAATGTTTCCTTAGCATTAATCCACTACTATGATTGTAAACAAAAGAAGAAAAGTACTCTTTGATCTCCTCTAAATTTTTTTCTGTTTGTACCATGACTTCAGAAGAGACACATATTAATATCTCATTATGAAGTTAGGCATATGATATTCACTCATTATTGTCATACTACATTTAAATTGCTTTTGCTAATCATGACATTTAAGGGGTTATTACAGTGAACCCTGTAACAAAAAAATCCATTACTTTGAATACAAATGATCTCTTCTTTTTGTACACAGATTTATATAGTCTACATCTTTTTGTTTCTAGAGTACAAGAACTTGTGTTTCTTTTATTCAAAATTCTAAAAGTAAGAAATTTCCTTTTTAATGTATGTATGTGGATGGCTCAAGTGAGTCTAACGTTATGCTTAGGAAAAAATGCAACTGTAAGCATATAGGATCTTTGACATTTTCTTAGAAATAAGTCATGGTACAACCCATATCTATTAAGTAAACTCAGGTATTGATTTCACCAAATGTGTAAGATAAATCCCCAAATACCTGATGCTTCTGTGAAAATTCAATGAAGTATGAGTTACATCAGGACTCCCCTCCCTCTACTCCTTCATGGATGACTTGGGAAAAGTAAATGAGTCTGAGGATTTGTCTCTTTGATTATTTAAATAAGACCTGAAGGCAAATATTCTTGACATCTGATTTTCCAAAGTAGATACATAAAATGAATTGGGTTTGAAATGGAGTCATAATAGGAGGTGCCATGACCATGACCAACTATAAAATATAAGTCTGAGATCTTCCTGTCAGATACAGTGTCCATTAAAATTTGAAAACTGAGGGCTGGAGAGATAGCATAGCAGTTTAAGCATCTTCCTGGCAAGTGCAAGAACCAGGTTGCGAGCTCTGGTACCACATTCCAGAATCCCAGGCATGCTGTGCCAGCCCTGAGATGCTATGGTGGTACACATCCGTAATCCCAGTACTGGGAGGCTGAGACAGGAGAATCACTACGAGGCCAAGCTGCATAATGAGACCCTGTGGCAAATAAATAATTATTTTCAACAAAGCCAAAATTGAAGTCAAAAGTCAATAACAACTTGGCCTCCTTCTTCTGCCAGTCTTCCTCCTTTCACCCATCTTCCTTCCCTCGTCCTCCTCCTCTTTGCCTACTTCTCATCCCTCTGCTTTTGGTTAATGACTTGTAATCAAATTATTGTGCTTGAAAGGCATAAGGCCCGCTATAGACAGCTCTTGATTGCCTGTGAGACCAGTTTTTTCCACTGCTCCATGACCCACAATTTATATAAAAGCTGCTGGCAGTCTCTGATGTTCAACATTACATACTGACTTTTATACAGTTGAGGTTTTCTCTTTCCTAAATTAAGATCATTTAAGACTCAGTTCTGGCCACATCTCCCAATATTTCTATTATTTACTCTAATATTCTACTTTCATTTCAAACATTGCTATATTTCATACTTATTCTTAATTCTCTTTGATTTCTGTGCCTTCAAATTTCCAATGTTCCACTGAGGGCAATAAAATTATAAGAAATATTGTTTTAATAATAATTAGAAAATTCTAAGGATAATTTATTTAAAATCAAGTTATTCCTGAAAAAATGCAGCTTCACACAAAAATTATACAAACGCTGGCTTTCAGCATCCTCTTCTAAATGTTATGTAGGAATTTAGAGGAAATATGGGCCCAAGAGACAGAAAATTTCAGTACAGGATTTATCTCCAGGTTATACAACTATACAGTTTGGAAAAGTAGGGGCTGGGAAGCTAGCTCAGTAGAATAAGCACTCGCCTGGCAAGTGTAAGGGCCTGAGTTCAATCCTCGGTTTCACAAAAGAAAAAGAAAAAAAAAATTTGGAAAAGTTTTTCAAGTCTCCTGAAATTCATTTCCAGATCAATGAAATGAATTTTTTCACCTTAGAATAAATTAATAAATATATAAGTAAATGATATAAAATATATGTATTAGATCTAAGGGTATTGTACCTGTCAGACCTAAAATAAATTTAAGAACTTTCTAAATTATACTATATTATATAAATATTAGATATAAGCATTTTAATGGGTAAGTTCTGAGTAAAGTAATCATAACTTCGTTTGTCAACTATAAATCAACTAGTTTCTATCTTTAGAAATACGACAATAATTCATTTTTACTAGAGAATAAACAAATTAATAACTTGCCAAAAGTTTAAATTTTAATGTTTTCATTGTTTAGCTGACTCAGGTCACTATATATTCTTTCATTTTTATTTGCTTCAGGGATTTCAGATCATGTATAATAACATGATTCCTGTATGTGAATCTGATATAGCCATCTCTAGAGGTTAAACTCCACTAAGTGTTGGTTTCTTGTATAAAATAATATACAACTTCCAGTTCTGTTACGTAATTAATCAATAAAAGATTCCTTTATTTTTAATTATATATATATATATATATATATATATATATATATATATATATAAAGCAACATCACAAAAACATCCTGTGATAGTTTTTTTATTAAATAAAAATATGAAACACATGGATAGAGTCGCAAGGGGTGAATTAAAAGATGCCGTAAGTCTGACCTCTCCAAAGTACATTCCAACATGCCTAGACCCTAGCATGTCCTCTCTTCCAAATGCATTGCAATATCTGAAATGGCTATTCCTAGATGATCATGCTGTCATTTACTTAAACCAGAATTGCCTTCGTCCATTGGATTTTGAGTACCTAAACCATGCAAACAAGACCTTCTGAGCGCTACCCTTTCCATCTTCATTGCCTAGAACAGACTCTAAGCCTTGGTGTTGTTCAATATTAAATGTCTAAGGGAGTAAGTAAACAAATGACTGAGTGAAGGAGACAAGAACTCCAAGAAACCTTTATAAATTTTGTGTATAAAGAACAAAAGAAAATGTTGATTTATAATGCAGTATACTTTAGATTGGAGGAAGATACTGGGGAGTGAACCCAGAACCTTTCCAACTCCTTGTGTTTTATGTTGAAACAAGATCTCACTTAGTTACACAGGTCAGCCTCAAACTTCTAGTCCTTTTGCCCCAGTCTCCTGCCTAGCTGGGATATGAACATGTGCCACCACACCACCTGGCTCTGGACTTAGGGAGGATGTCTTAGGTTGGGTTTCTGTGGAAGCAGTCTCCAAGAGAAAAGTTTGTGTGCTGCTGTGGAACTTCAGGATTTTTTCAAATGTGCAATAAAGCCTTGAAGAGAAAATAATAGATACATATCACGATAAGAAAAAAGATCCATAGAATATGAAGTCTTCCATGGACAACAACAGTTTGGTGAATTTATAATACAAAACATGGGGGCGACAGTCAGAGATTGCGTTGGAAGAAATAATGAGCTGCTGGCAAAGAATGCTGAGAGTTTTGGGACTCTGTGCTACAAGTGATGGGAACTTGTGAAGAACTTTTGTGCTGACAGGAGACATCAACAGATCAAGTCTTTAGAGCAACACTTCCAGGAAAAAATTGCAGAGAATGGCAAAAACAAGGAGCAGCATAGTAGAGTGAAAGATCAAATACAAAGAGATAGATTAAGATTATACTACAATAGGGGGCCTGGCCCTAGCTCAGTCCTTTAAGTGGCTGCTTCCACAAAGCTGTCAGCCTCAGGTTCCTGAAGTTCGAACCTTACAACTCTTGCGCTGGCCAAAAGTGCCCTGAAGGCATTGGAGGAAAAAAAAAAAAAAAAAAAAAAAAAAAAAAGATTATACTACAATAGACCAAGGAAAATGTGGTGCAGGCTCAAACAAGGCAGTAGAAATAGGTGAAAAAGACTCCAGAGATTTCCAGTGTGACACTGATAGATGTGCTTGACATATGTCAAAGGTCTTCACAGTTCCAAATTATCCTTTGATGTGGTGAATTTTCAAAGCAAAGCAAAACAAAACAAAAGCAAAAACAAACAGTATACTAAGGAGTCCATCAGAACTTGTACCTGATAATATCTCATTTACATATGAGCTTATTAGATTCTTGCTATGCAAAATACAATGGATGGTCCAAGAATAGTCGTGTCACTGAAGAGTTTATTATGAAAGAACCCCACTGCAAACCTGCTGAGTAAAACCTGCATGAATAGGTGACTTATTTGCATATTGAAGTTTGAGGAACACTGCCATATCACAAATTTTTGTAATTAAGTGCATTTATATTTAAATAATGACTGCATTCGTTGTAGGGAATTTGCACCTGTACCTGTACCTGATATGTCTTCAATCTTCTTTCTTTCCCATTCTCTTCATTTCCCTTCAACTCTTATCCTTCTTATTTACAAAAGCTTTGTTTTCACCTTTTCCTTCTTTTGTTATTTTTTTTCTTTTCCTCTTCCTTTCCCCCTCTGGCTTCCCTACTTCCCCTTCCCATCTGAACATTTTCATATATATATATATCCCTGTGGTAGGATGCTTTTAATTCTTTTGGGTAGATACCAAGAAAGGGAATAGTGGGTCAAATGGAACTTCTAGTTTTAGGGTTTTTTTATTATTATTTTTTTCCGTACTTTTAGGGAAGGGTCCACAGGGTGTTCAGGGTCTAACTGCTAGATAGGACTTGTAGTGATCTGCCTGTTTACAGCCTCCCAAGAGCTGAGATTACAGGTTTACGCCACCACGCCCAGTCGCAATGGCCTTCTCAGCATGCCCTGGGGGCAGGTCCAGCAAGACAGGCACTTTAACACATGGAGCTAGTTGGCCAGCCCTAGCTTTAGTTTTTTGAGGAATCTCTACACTGATGTCCACAGTGGTTGCACCAGTCTGCACTCTCACCAACAGTAGAGGATTCATTTTTCCCATACTCCCAAAGAATATTATTTTCTTTTTTGTTTATTTGTTTGTTTGTTTTTGTTGATTTCTTGTTGATAGTTGTTCTTTCTGGAGTGTGGTGGAACTCCACTCTTGTTTTAATTTGCATCTCCCAAATCACCAATGATGTTGAACATTTTTTCATTTATTTATTTGTCATTTGTTCTTCTTCATCTAAGAAGTGTGCATGCATTTCAGAATACCCATTTATGTATTAGATTTTTTTAATATAATGAACAATAACTGAATGATTGGGTCTTTAACTTTGGAGTGGTCAGATTTGTTTTTTTGTTTTTTTTTTTTAGTTCTTCACATATTCTAAATATTAGTCCTTTGTCCATGGAACAGTTGGAAAAAAAAAAAAAATTCCCACACTGTGGGTTGTCTATTTGCTCAGTTAGTGATTTCTTTTGCTGCACATAAACTTTTTAATAAAATGAAATCCCAGTTATTAATTCTTTGTAATATTTCCCATGCAATCTGTATTGTGTTCATAAAGCCTTTGCCTGCAACCATCTCTTCCAGAGTAATACCTATTCTCTGTTCCAGAGGATTTAATGTTTCTGTTTATTTATTTATTTATTTATTTATTTATTTATTTATTTATTTGTGATACCAGGGATCAAACTCAAGACTTTATGCTTGCCAGGTGCTTATGCCACTGAGCTATATATCCAGCCCCTGTTTTAATATCTAAATCTTTGATCCATTTTTGTTTTAATTTAGTGAATCATGAGACATGAGCTTAATTTTAATTTTTAGCATGTGGAAAGACAGTTTTTGAGCACCATTTATTAACAAGGCTATCTTTCACCAGAGAAGTGTTTGGCTTATTGTCTAAAATAAAGTAGCTGAGTGTGTTTGGAGTTGTTTCTACATCTTCTAATCTGTTCCGTTTATGCTCAGGTCTGCTTTTGGGAGGGATTTGTTTGTTTGTCTTTGCCTGTATCTTGTTTTTATTGTCACCATAGCTTCTCTTTGTTTGTGGGGCGAGGTAAAGAGGGTACTAGGAACCAAACTTCTGACCTTTTGCTTGTCAGGCAGGAGCTCTGCCACTGAGCTATATCCCTGGCCCCTATCACTATAGCTTTGTGTATGATTTTAAATCAGGGATTAAGGGTCAGCCAAATAGCTCAGAAGATTAAAGCACCTGCTTAGGCAGACTCAGGGGCTAGGAGTTCCATTGCCGCCCCACCCCCACCCCAGGACATGCTGAGACAGTGATTGAGACTGGGCGTGATGGTGTGTGTCTGTAATCCCAGCACTTGGGAGGCTGTAAACAGGAGGATCACTGTGAGTCTGATCTATGCAGTTAGACCCTGTAGACCCTGTCCTAAATATCAATCAAGCAATCAATCAAACACTCAAGCAATCAGAGATTAAATCAGGGATGCCCACTGTCTTGCTTTTGTTCCTTAGAATTGTTGGGGAACAACAATTCTATTGTTGGCATCTTCTGACTCCAAATGAATTTTAGGATTTTTTTTGCTAATTCTGTGAGGTATGCTATTCGCATTTCGATTCGATGGCGTTTATTTTAACTATGGTCGTTTTCATTGTGTTGTTCTTCCTAACCAAAGCAAGGGATAATTTTCAATTTTCTTACATCTTCAGATCTCCTTTTTCACAAAACTGTAGTTTTCAATGTAAAGATCTTTTACTTCCTTTGCTAGATTGATTCATAAGTATCCCTCCTTTTAATGCTATTTGTTTTTGAGAGTCAAGAGCCAGAGAGTGATTCCTGGAATTTCGAGGAGACCTTACATACAAGTTGTATCTAATCAGCCTTTTTACCAACTAACCCTGAATATTGTTATCATGCTGGCCATTCTATGCAAATGTCTGCTGTTGGACGATGGATGTCTTTTTAATCTTTTTAAGCACTCCCAAATAATGATTACAAATGAATTGGTACAGACTCAAATTTTACACTTCTTGTGTAACTTTTTCCTGTTCCACACCCATTCTTGAACTCTGAACTGGCCATCTCAACAAGCCAACACTTTTAGCCAAATGACAATAATAACCAAAACATGACTCTAAGAATAAACTCCACTCACCAAAGCAAACAAAAAACTAGAGCTGCAAGCAATTCTCTGGAAATAATCTACTAATTCCTTGGCTATATCTATGTAGGAAGTACATAAGAAATTCTATTTATCTCCTAACTTCCATTTATCTCTGAAACATAATCCTGCATGTGGACTCTCTTTGCTGTTACTTTCCTCCTCCAAAAGCAAGCATAATAGTATTTAATTGTTTAAATACCTTATTTTTTGTTGTTCTGCAATTGTTGGATGCCTTCTCTGTTGGCCTTCCACGCTGGATATACATGTACTGAGTGAATTACGTCTGACCTATAGCTCTTTCACGGGTACGGGTAGCTTATCAGCAGTGCCTGCCAAACAACCTAGACCCAGAAGTCTGCCCCTTACTCAAGTTGTCTTGAAAAATCTCAAAGAGAAAAGAAAGATCATTTGGTTGCCAAATAAATAAAAAATAAAAAGGAGAGTAAATTTATTTATTTATTTATTTATTTATTTATTTATTTATTTATTTATTTTGTGGAGCCAGGGATTGAACTCAGGCCCTTGCACTTGCCAGGCAAGTGCTTATTCCACTGAGCCATCTCCCCAGCCCCCCAAATTAAAGGAGAGTAAATTTAAATTCTTCTAGTAGTGTGAAACTTCACTCACTGAGAACTGATAATGATTACTTCTTTTAAAAATCATCTCCCAGGGGCTGGAGAGATGGCTCAGTGGTCTAAAGCACCTACTTGGAACAAGCTTGGCAAGGCATCAGGGACCGCGGTTCAA
>NW_004524658.1:1729026-1736941 GCF_000260255.1 Octodon degus
TCTCTCTCTCTCTCTCTCTCTCATAATAATAAAATAAAAAAAAAATTTAAAAATCATCTCCCAGGGGCTGGGGAGATAGCTCAGTAGAACAAGTACTTCCCTGGCAAGCACAAGGGCCCAAGTTTAATCCCTGTTTCTGCCCCCTACAAAAAATCTCCTTTGGTTAACATTCATTATTATACAAAATGGAAACTGAACAGGCAAATGCGCATCTGTTATGCAGTAAAAATCTTTCTTGTATATTTGTCTCTAAATAGTTATCTAGTCTTTTAAAATTATTTTTTATAGCAATATAACAAACTGAAGGAGTTCCTTTAAAATTTGAGTAGCCCTGGATTCAAGTCACTTGCTTAGCTTTAATATTTCAGAACACCCTCAACAGAAATCTTTTTTTCTAGTCAGTACCTGGTTTTGTTATTGAAATTTCAGTCTTTATTTTTAAATCGGGCAAAACTGATTTCCACCAAAAACTTTGGCTGAGAACCCAAAGCATTTTTGCTTAACTCATTTTTATTGAACAAAATCCAGAATTATAGTCAAGAAGCATTAGATATTAATCACATGTGAGTGGAATCATTAAAATTGTCTTTACCTTCCAGAGTGGCAGGTCATTATGGATTCCCAAGAAGTGAGATCACTTCGGAATCTGTCCAATTACATAAAAGAAATCATTTTTGTGGGTCTTACAAGAAGCTTTTAATTACTGTTCAAAGACCCTGCTGGAATACTAGAGTGATGTGTTATTAGAGATGAGTCCTGTGAATTGAAAAACAATGTTCTCTGACTCCAAATTCTTAGGAGTTACGCTTTCCAGCTTGAATACTTTTAACTGTGTAACACTGCTCAAAATTTTGTTTTTTAATGATAAGTGCAGGCTTTTCTCCTGAAATATAAATTCAAACATCAGTTATTAACTACTTTGATTCTGACTTTATAGAAAGTTAGAGGAGAAATGTAATATTTTAATTACAATTAAGAACAATTTATGACAGTTCAAGGTGCATCACATCCCTCTTCTAAAAATATTATTACTTTTTCCTTTCTTTTCTTATAACCACTTCTCGTCTTTGACTTTGAAACTCAACAGTTTAAACTTGGTTCTTATTTCAGTGGGCTAATCCCCTTTCATAAATCATGCTCAAGAGCTGAAATAATTTGCACATCATTTAAAGACTTATTTGCTTTGAAATATTCACCTCAAGCCCTTTTGTATATCCTTTCTCTCTAAAGATTTGTAGTATTTGTTTTGTTCTCTGAGGTATAAAAGACCTGGATAAACTTTATTCCTGTTGTTTCAAGATTAGTTAACGAAAATGCATATTAATTCAACAGGGACAGGAAGAAACCTCAGTAAAGATGATCATACATGTGCCTCTCAGGAATAGCAAAGTACAAAATGTCAGTCTTCAAATCTCCTTGGACTTGCTCAAAAGAGTATTGAGGGATTTAAATTTCCAGACTATGTCTACAAATGTAATTTCTTTGTTGTGGAGAATGGGAGCTACACTGATTATTTTTCCCCAGAAAATTGATTCTAATTTGTATTTGAACAAAAATTAAGCTATCTACAAAGTAGTTCTTCCAGAATACTGAGAAAAACTCCCATAGAAAGAGTACATTTTACAATAAAATTCATGTGCTTGACAAGCTCCAAATGTTTAGATATATTTATTATTAGACCCCAAATACTGAAATGAAGTTTATCGGTGATTTTTGTTTCCTAAAAAAAGGAAATAGGAAGAAACACAAAATCAGAAGTAGATATATTTAAGTAAAGTTCAATGCTATGTTTGCATTTATAAAGTCAAAGTTTTCAATTTTCTAGTAAACTCAGGAAAAATAATATGAAATTATATATATATATATATATATATAATGCTCAATATACGCTGTTCTTTTCTTAAACTAAAAATGACTGTAAACTTTTTGGCACTTCAGTGCTTATCCGGAAATGACTGAGTGGATTCAGGGACAATAAATCACTCATATGGATCCAGCCACCCACAGTCTGGTTCCACTTCTCTCCCTCACAAGTGCAGTAATAGACATTTCCACAGTCCTTGGGGTGCCAAACTTTGCACCATTAGGAAAATCTGCAAGTAGCTTGATTTATCTTCTTCACTCAGTTAGCTAAGATCCAGCTAAGTAAAAATCAGCAGGAGTGAACTTGACTTGTTAAACTTTTTTAATAAGGAGATGCAACAATTACAAGTTTTCTCCTTTGCCATTTCAATTTGCATGGGATGTGAGGCCCCTGGTGAAAAATATTCAGATGAGAGCTCAGATTGTAGGTGCATGGCTGACGATGCTGATTCAGATTTCATTACACACAGAGGACTGTCTGCTGTTTGCAATTAATCCAGACACAATCGTCTTGGTACTTTGGAAGAAATGTGAAGAAATAGCCATTTTATAAGTTGTAAACTCCTAAATTACCCTAAATTAGAGACATTATTAATCCAACACTTAGATATAGATAGGACCCGCCTATTGTTAGGCATGTCTTCCCCTGGTGGAGAAATCAATTAAATATTTAGGCTGTGGAATACCTTCCAGGTTGGATAATGCATTTCATTTAAATTATGGCCCTCCAATCTGAAACATTAAAAGAGATCTTAACGGATGGAAGCACATTACTGTCTCTTGGATTGGGCACATTAACACTTTAAAAATGAATGCGCTTCCCAGGATTTCCTATTTGTTCCACCAGCTGCCTGTCGATGTGCCAGATAAACAGTTTAAGAATAAGTATGTAAAGGAGGCCTGTGTAGCAATCTGTGTGCTGAGGCACTGTCTTCCACAATCCCCAACTGTGGCCGTGGTGGCTTCTTCCTCACAACTCTCTTTCAAATTGCAAGGGTAGGAGGGAGATCAACAAGTGAAGCAGTGAGACCTCCCTGAAAGTGTAGGTTTGACCATTGCTTTTTCTAAATTGTCTTACCAAGTAACTGGTGATGAATAACAAAAACCGGGGACAATACGGTCAAATTTAGAATAAATAAAAGTTTTCCCATTGTAAAAATATGGAGCATGAGCACAACCATGTGATTCTCATTTAGGGACCATCACTATGTCAACTTTATATGCAGAAAATGTAAGAAGAGTGTGGTCCTATCTCCCTTACTACAAGAAATGTGATATGAAAATAGATAATAGATTGTTTTACTAGCCTGTAAGCACAGTTCTAAGTTTTTTAATGTGCTTTCTCACTTAATCCTGTCAATACATCTGTGAAGCACATGGTCATATTATATAATATTCTTTTACCTATCGGGTAATGAGACACTGAACATTAATTAATGAAACCAAAAGTACACAGCTAGTACTATGCCTACTTTGAATTCAAAACCAAGTGTCACTGCCTGAAACTATAAGCATCCTGTGAGACTCTTGGCTTCTACCATGAAACTGATGATTTCTGTAACTTGCTACCTCTAAAAACTTTGAGCCAGTCACTTAAATTCTATTTTATAATCTTTTAGCTCATGTAGCTTCTGTTTTATATTCCTGAAAATGTCAATAATTATAACACTAACAATAATTATTATTACTGCCCAAATTATTTGGAATCATAAATTACATTAAGTAATATGATGTTGATACCAATGTGGGGCACAATAAAAGGTAATCACAGGGTTAGTACAAGTATTTTAGTTTCTCCAGCTGTAGTTTCAAAAGTACTCCTAATCTGGTTAAGAGTTATTTACCTTGAAGATAAATGATTGAAGTTACAAGGTATTAAAATATTTTCAAATATGTCTTTGAACTTGAGGTGGGCATATTTTAGCACCTTCTGAGATGAGTTAAATGTCTGTCCTCACCCACTTTCCACCTATAAAAGTCTCAGCTCACAATTAACATAATTTATAACATATCATGCTAGCTTACTAAGTGAAAACATATTTACCCAATCAGAAAAGAAATGATGAAGATAAGGGTGAATTTCTTTTTGTCTTTTTTAGATGGATTCTTTCTGTCCCATCTGATCTGTGGGAAAGCCTTTCTTAAAAAGAGAACAGAAAACAGCTCACTAGTATGATCATGTAACTTGGACAGTCATAGTTTAGTAGTACACCTCAGAAACAGACCAGAAAACTTCAAAGTTCACTGAAGTTTCAGAAATTTATTGAAAAGAAATATTTTTTATTAACAATCAAATGGAAAAAAATCGATTCTTTTAAATTTGAATGGAAAGAATGTCCCAGAATGTCCCTTACTTGGACAATGAGATGTTCTGAGAAATTTATTGCAAGTAATTCGTACCTCATCTTTGGTCTCAAAAGCTGAAAATGTCTGTCATTTTAAGGGTTGACTGAGAGAGTGTAGAGTCAATTGTGAATGGAGCAATCATATTGTAAATAGGAGACAGCAATATGCAGATATCTTTACTCTTTCTATATGTCAAGAGCATAATTAGAGTGCAATTAATTTGGCTCTAAAACAATCAGCAGTGTGCTTTATTTGGTGGGGAATAAGCCTGAGCAGTAACCACTATATATTTGTTTGCTAGCTTGCTTGCTTGCTTGCTTGGAAGTACTAACAGTGGAGTGAAGTTTGCATCTGCTCTTGAGCTCAGCTGTCCTGCTGAACAAGGAAAAGAGGGGACATAGATAGAATAATTAGAAAGGAAAGGAAAGAACATGAGCTCAGTCAGCTAAAATCAGCTGGTTGTGCAAACCAATGAGGAAACAAGCTGTACAACAATACTCCTCCCAAGATTTTTGTTCTCTTCATGATGTGCAGAGATTAATAATCCATATTTATTTATTTTAATATATTCATAAATGATCACTTCAAATCAAAATGATTCATAATTGGATTAAGAGAAGACACATAGGCTCTAAAATGCTAAAATCCACAATCTAAGATTAAACAAAAAAAAAATGAACTCTGAAAAGCTAGAGTAGTAGAAGGAAGAATTCTGTGTAAACATTCATTTTACAGGCACTTGTTGGGAATTTGCTTCATCTGTGCAGTTACAGGGATCAGAAATAAAAGGTTCAACTCTCCATTAACAAAGAATGTTTGGGTTGCATTTTTATGTTAGCTACATCCCCTTCTCCATCATGCATGAACTATTTTACAAATATGCTTTCTTGATCTTTCCAAAAACAGGGGCAGAGCCGGCCTTCTAGTGTGCTTTTAGTGAAGTGCATTGATAAGATTTGTATCTCATATTAAACTTATCAGAAACTTTTCATTCACTGTAAGGGCAAATTCTCATCCATGGTTGCACCAGGGGTCATGGTCCACCAAGAGTTTATAGGGAAAAAACTTGATAAGTAAGAAAAGTATGAGATGGAGTCCCAGTGACTTCATTTTCAGTATTCTAGAGGCCAGTATTTTTTCCTGACCAGTCTTAGGAATGAGGATTCGTGACCCCTTTGAAATAGAAACTGTGTTAAGTGACCTAGAGCCCAGCCTTTAGAAGGAAATGTTGTACATTATTTATGTTCTATTTGCTCCCCACCTGGTTGCCCAGCTGCAAGACAGAAACAAAGACCACAGATACTCCAGCCAGGCTGGCTCTGCCTGTGGCATCTGTTAGACTTGGCTAACATCTCTTCAAAGAGTTACAATGATAGCTAAATAACTGACATCCCCAGTGTACATAGAATTACTTCTATCATGAAACAAATGCTCATGAAGTGTTCGCCACTAACATAGAATTGTACTAGACCAGATAAACGCTTCATGCATACACTTTTAAAATGGTGAAAATATCAAAAGGTTTAGAATTATCACAAATGTAAGAACAATTTATAGTTTTCCATTGTTTTATATATTAACATTAAATAAATTAGGAAATGATATAAAGCAAGAAGGTGAAGTGATGTGGATAAATTTATTTCTATATAAAGCATTTTCTCCTGCACATAAGTTTTATCAATGTTCATATATTAATATCAATAAAATATAATTATTGTATGTACCATGCATAGTTTCAAGCATGTTGTATGTGTTACTCATTTATCTTATTAAGAATATTATTAAGAATAATTTTGGTTGGGGTAGATATATAGTTGCATTGTCTTAATGACTGGAATGATTTGTTCTAATGGTGTTTGTAAATAGGATCACAAGTCCGCATCTTGTACAGCAATTAACCACTAAGAAGAATATATGCAGTGTATTATTTGTTGAAACTGTACTTCCGATTTGATTTGAAACTGTCTCATTGCTATATGTTTATCAATAAAACTGTAGAAAAAAAAAAGAATAATTTTATCCTTCCATAAGATAAAATTCATGCTTTATTTTGGAACTCAGATTATTGTAAGCAATATAACACTTACTATCTTTTACAAGGTTTTATATAATTTTAATTTTTCCTTTCTTTTTACTTTCTTTAAGTTTTGTTTGTCATCATGTGTAAATAGTTACAGTAATACTTGGGTTTCTGAATGCTTCTGATTGTAAACTAGTTGCTTTGCAAACAAAAGTTCTGGGAAAACTTTTACTTCCATCAGCAAACTTGCATCAACATTAGGTGGCAAACAGAATTGCAGCCGTCTTGCCCAAGAAATGTAGGCATCTTCTTAGAACTGTAAAATAAATGAAGTCTGTGACTAGCGATACCACTGTATGTTAAGTGATTTTTTCATGAATTTTGGAAGACAAAGAGGTTTTCTATAGACATAAATATATGTATATAGTAGATAAAAATAAATCATAAAGACAAAATTGACAGATGGAAAAAATACAAATGCCAAGAAAAGTTGATTAAGAAATAAATACATAACAAAAATTAAACTCCAGCGCTTGTTAATTTAACAGATGGTGGGTTTAAAGGCAGAAAAATTTAATGTGATTTTATTTTTTCAAATTAATGACATTATTCTGTGCATTTTCTTAGACAATTTTGCTAAAAAAAATCTCACCTTTGCATTCATAAGTAATTTACTCTCTTACACTTAATATATACCATCATAAAATCTGTACATATACAAATATTTTATTTTAGAATATCAAATATAACTCTAGAAAAATATTCATAAGATTGTGGCGAATGTATCAAAGCATGTTTCATGTATTTTGTATACTACATGTATATATATATATATATATATATACACACACATATAGATTAAAACCTGAAACCAAAATGCAAATCACACACTAATTTTAAATATCTTGCAAATTATGCTGCTAAATTATTAATAGCCATATGCTAATATCACAAAGAAGTTTTTAAAATCTTAAATGTAAAATTATACAAAAATGTGATCTGAGTAAAATATAAAAAATTTTGAAATTGACAGTAATAAATCAAACCAAATACTTCAAATAACTTAAACTAACTTGGCCATTAAATAACAACTCCATTCACATACTTTTCTCTTTCTAGAAATCCAATGAATAAAGACTTGATAATATGCAACCAAAGAAGTACTCAGAGGCAAATGCATAGCATTAAGTATGTTAGTATAAAATGAAGCTAAAACAATTTCGTATGTTTTCTAGAAACATTTTTAAGTAAATATGACTAAGAAAATCTATAGTAAAGAATGACTAAATTATAAAAGCTTATTAGAAAGTAAAATTAAACTATTCGACTATTTTTTCTTGAGAATATACACAACCTAATTAAGAATGAAATAAAATAGTTCAAAAAAATCTAAGTTAAAATAATATAAAAGAACAATAACTATAAGATGTGAAACATGTAAAAGTAAATTTCAATGAAGTTGTATAAAGGTTTATTCTGAGAGATTCATAAGAATATCTGACTACATCCCAAATCTACCTCAATAAGTATCCAGTTTTAAAGGTATACTGATCAGTGATGTCATACTCTGAAGAACAGGCCATTTTCATACAGTTCCAAATCACATAGATTATTCATGAATAAAATCAGAGAAAAAGAGAGGGAGGGAGGGGGAGGGAGAGAGAGAGACAGAGAGAGACAGAGAGA
>NW_004524658.1:1737041-1750285 GCF_000260255.1 Octodon degus
GAGAGAGAGAGACAGAGAGAGACAGAGAGATAGAGACAGAGAGAGAGAGAGAAAGAGAGAGAGAGAGAGAGAGAGAGAGAGAGAGAGAGAGAGAGAGACCCTGCCATCACTGTAGTTCAGCTGATATAAACATCACATAAGAGGCATGAACAGATAAAATGCAAGTGTAACCAGAGATTTTGTCTTTTCTGTAATTTGTCTCAAGGAAGACCTCTCTGCTTCCTGCACTGACTCCGGAGCACTCGCGGCTGTGTTCCGGAATTAATGAAAGGGAAGCAGATTCCTGTGGAGGGACAAATGAGCACCAAAGTTGAAACACTTTTCAGATCCTGGCAGTTGAAAATATACTCTGAAAGCAGGAAGCTAAGAATTCGGGACTTTGTCCGTTAAGGTCATCAAAATAGACATCAGTTTTATGAATAGTTTGGGAACGAGGAAATGTATTCCTTTCTTTTTAATGTTCCCATCTCCTTTGTTGATGAACTATTTCTGTTGCCTTTGAAGTCGTGATTCACATCTCGCAGCAAATATAAGCAAACAGAGCAATGTTTATAACATCTGCAGTACTCATTTTATGATAATCTTGAGACACTGCATGTCCATAACTGTCACCTAGGCAGAATGCTCAGGGTCACTGGACCTCTTGATTAAGTGCAGCATATTAGTTTCTGCATTATTTAATGGAGGCAATTAATATCCTTTCTTTAGTCGTGGGGTGTGAATACTCTGAAAACATATGTGGAACCATGGCTTGAATGCTTGGCAGCATTTATATATTTTTATATATTTATATGAATATATATATATATGTATATATATATATACATATATATATATTATTTAAAACTGGTAGTGGCCTAGGTTAGCTAAGAGGTAGATAGTTTTTAAGACTGTTTCCAGTCTTTCAAGGGATATCAGATTAACACTTGACAAATGAAGTTCACAGCAAACACCACCTCAGAGCTCACAGCAGGGTACAGGAAACAGGATCATGTCTTCACTAAAGTCCTCTACTGTTAAGTGCTGAGGGAAGCCCCTAATTGCTGCTGTCAGCCTCCATCCAACTCAGAGAACCTGTATATGAGTTACATACCAAAGTGATACATGTGGTTAAATGAAAGAATAGCTATCTGTCTTGTTCTTCCATTTCTTCTAGTGACATCTCCAATCGTGAAGAGAAAACAAACCATAATGTCTTAGATTTAACATTTAAAAATAAAATTAAGAAGGATGAAACACTTTTTTTTTTTTTGCGGTACCGGGGATAGAACTCAGGACCTTGTGCTTGCCACGCAAGTGCTTATTCTACTGAGCTAACTCCCTGCACCCCTAGAACACTTTTCATAAATTCAATTAGCTATTATACTTCACCGCATCATAATCATATCTATAAAATTATATGTGTATATATGCATATATAATCTTTTTATGACTCTATTAGGAACTCTACAGACAACTTTAAAAGAATTTGATCTCTTTGAATTTTATTTCAATTCTAGAAGTTTATTTAACATAAATAATAGTAAGCAAAAGGTTGTGATTAATATGCCTTTGATCATATTGAAAATTTAAAAATAATCTAATTGCCAAGAGTGAGCATTTGTTTAAAAATATCTTGTTGTATCCATAGAGTTATTTCATACAGTCATGGAAAAGAAATGTTACAAATGATCGTGTGTGGAATAATGTGAGAGAAGAAAGAAATAGCTTAAAAATTGGTTTCATATGGATTAGCAGAGCTAGTATGCTTGCTTAGTCAGAGATGTATTCCTGCACAAACTAAGGGCTCATAAATATCTACTAAATATTGAATAAATGGCACAAAAGAAAAAGATATCAAAATTGTGACAAGAGCCAACTGTAATACTTTTTTATTGTTTAGTTCTTGTTCTTTCTTTTTCTGTGTCTTTTTAATTTACCATCTTAAATGTTCATCTCAAAAATCAGAAAAATTAGGAAAATGTATCATTATTACAAGATGGGCAACAGTCCCAGGAAACGCATCTCACCAATCACCAAGTGCTTGCTATCCTCTTGATTATCTTTCTCTTTTCTGCTCCAATTCAAAACTGAGGCCTATTCATATCAATTCTCTTCAGCAAACTTCACCTGCCCTTGACATATAACAACAATATTTAGTTTTACTTATTTATTTTATCCACTGCATGCAAGTATGTGTGACATATATCTGGAAAAACAGATAATTTCTTATGAAAGGGCTGGAATGCAAAGATTTAGAAGACAAAGTATTTGAATAATGTTAAATTAGAATCTTCATTTTGCACTAACTAAAGTATCTCAGCTATGAACCATGGATTTTGTTTTATTGCTTGATAGGGTAATTTCACTAGGTTTTCATTCTCTTTAATATCATTTTTCTCAATTGGATTTTATCCAAGAACTGATATAATTTACTAGGAAATTTTCACTTAAACTTTGATCCTTTTTGACTTGGATAGACCACGATTGCTCCTCTTTATCATAAGTAAAATGGCAAAGCGAGGAGAAAGCTGAATCATAACAGCATAGAAGAAACTTAAGGGAAAAACTGCAGAGTGGAGAGGTCCTCAAGTGGTTCTTGATTATTTCGTGGTTCAGAGAAAGGGTCCCCTAAGCACTCTCCACCCTGATGGGAGAATATTGTTTTGTTTGCTTTTCGATGTCATTCAATTTTATTTTGTTTTTGTGGTGGAAACTCACATTTCCAAAGCAACAGCTTATAGATTTTAAAATTGAAACACACAAATATAGTCTTCAAAGAAGAAACTCTTTCTGATTATTAAATCTTTTGCAAAGATACACAAAATCTCACTGAAGGTCAGATGCAATTCCCAATTCCAGTAGACACTTGCAAACCATCAGTCACTAATTCAACATATTACATAGTATACATACACTGCAGATATATTAGTAATCAAAACAGGCAAGTTTTCCTTTCCAAATATGTCCCACAGGCAGGGAAATGCTAGCTGTGAATCCAAGAATAGCGTGCAATGAGACTGCAAGACAAGTGAGACTAAACCTAACCAGCCCTTTACTTTACAAAGGACAAATATTAAACCAAAAGACCCTCCGTCTCTTAGGATTCAACAGAAAAGCAGTGTCATTCACAAGGGCTAAAGAGCTTTGGAAAGAGCTCGCCCAGCCTCCAATCATTTAATCCCTTCTGCTTCTGATTACTTTAAAGTCAGCGGGTGAAGAGTTAATTTCCTATGAAAACCCCTTCACAGCATCACCTAGATTAGTGAGCGATTGAATAACTAGTATCTCTAGTTTAGCCTTCCTTCACTGACACATTAAAAGCTCATCACATGCACAACCACTTGGCGTGTGACCTCGTACAGCTGTCAAGTGACCAGGCTGGAGTGGGAACCAGTTCCTCGACTGCCTTGTTTATTTTGTAATGGGCAGAACTATTAGTATATTCTGTAATGGGTAGAATCATCCTTGTCTGTTTTAGAAAATATCTCCAAATGGTAAAGTTACTCTTTCAATATGTATCACTGTCTTTCACAAAAATCCAAGATTATAAAGTGACTTATAACTGTTAGAATCTTTATAAATTGAAATACAATTTAATCATGGCCATTTGTCCAGTCTTGATTTACAAACAGGGCCAGCCTGACTAGAACTTTTGGGACTGGAAATACAAGGCTATTTTCCAATGAAAAAATAAGTTAATGTATATGACTTATTAAATTGATATTAGAATTCAGCTCAATGGTAATTTCTTTCATTATATTCATTTTAGTAGTGATTTAGTAAAGGAAATGTAATTTGATAGACATGAAGAATATAATGAAATATATGAATTTTGTGGAAAATAGATGTCTAAACTATAGTAAGTACAACAAATTATGTTACTGATTGAACCCATACAAAACATTACCTAAGATGAATTTAAATAGAGTAGCAAACATTGCCTTAAAATCATGAATAAATAAATAAATAAATAAATAAATAAATAAATAAATAAGCAATCCCTTGGAATATACGTGTAAACTTGGAGAAGTATGCTTAGTCTTGCTAGACAAGTTAATTGTATTCCTAACTGTAGGTGACAAGTGTATGTGACAATTTCTAGTGATGATGATGTCTGTTCTAGAGGAACTATTTTACCTTCCCACTAAAAATGAATAAAAACTTAACATTTTTTTTTACCAGCCTTGCCAGCATACGTTGTCTGATTTCCTGATAATTGTCTTTTTTTTTTTTGATAGTAAGAAGAAATCTCAGTGTGGTTTTAATTCTTATTTTTCCTATGGCCAGATATGTAGAAAACTTTTTCCTGTGATTATGGGTTATTAATATTTCCTCTTTTGAGAAATATCTATTTATTTGTGCTGCCCATTTTTTCACTGATTCTTTCTTTGGTCAGGAGCCTAATTATCTTGAGTTTTTTATATACTCTAGATACTAGTCCTCTGTCTGAGGTGTAGCTGCCTAAGTGTCCTACCATCGCCTGGCTGTCTCTCACTGTTGTTTGTTTGCTGTGCCCCCGTGTGCTGACTCCCAGCATCTTGTCCTGTGCATCGGGAGCTCTGCTCAGAAGGTCCTTGTCTGCTCTGACTTCAAGAGGCTTGCACACTTTAGTTTCCACTAGGTTAAGTATGTCTGTTTTAATATTAACATCTTTGACCCAGTTTGATTTTAGTCTAATACATGCTGAGAGGTACAGGTCTAACTTTAGTCTTCTGCATGTGTAAAGCCAGTTTTCCCAGTGCCATTTACTAAAGGGCTGTCTTCCCTCCAAAGTACGTTTTTGGCCCCTTTGCTGAAAGTGACTGGCTGTGTTTAGGGCTGTTTCTGCATCATCTATTCTGTATAGTGTGCACTAAATGAGCAGAAGTAAGAATGTTGATAGTAATGCTTTATAGTCTTTTAATACAGATTATTCCTCTAGTCATTAAGTGATATTAATATAAGGCATCATAAGTGTAGTGAGTATAGTCACTGAAGTCTTCGCTCTGTTGATGGATGCATTCTTAGAACATGACTGATGCCATATTTTAAATTCCTGTTCATATATATTTTAGCCAAAATGTAATGCTTTAGATAATAAATGAAAACATGAGACAAAAAAAGTCACAAGACTGTCCTGCTACAAGGCTGTATATTGTTAGATTTCTAAATTTCTGTGTAAAAATTCTAAATTTCTGTGTAAATGTTTATTCTTATTTTTTAATTTTTTTATCTTTTTAATCTTTTTTCTTCATATTCTAGAGGAACTTGAAGTTTAACCTACCAATAGTTGATGGAAAATACCTGTTCCATGTTATGTCTAAGATGTTTGATATTCAGACAGATAGTGAGGTTGAGCCCAACTGCCTATGTTATAGGTTAATAACATCATTAAACTTCTCTTCTGGAGGGTTAACAACTTAAGGTGGCAGACCCAAAATTAGAGAAAAAGAAGGGCTACAGGGACAGCCAACATTTTGGCCCTAGCCTTTCAAGGTCAGTAAGGACTCAGGAAATAGGAAAACCTGTATTTTAATGTCCTATAACTCAACTGTGTCCCAAATTTTCTGATCAAAGAGATTATGGGGCCACAAAGGAAAGTGATCAATGATGTACAGTGTGCCTAAGGAGAGTCATATGGAGAGAAAACATTCTCTCAAGCTTTCACAGAGAGCAAATTGGCCAAGCAATGGCTGTGACTCTTCGATATGGCTGACACTGACAAAGGATCTACAAACTGTGGTACAGGGTTTCAGGTTAAATTCTGAGGGGATTTGACTGACCTTATCTAACACAAAAGTTACATTTCTTGTTATATAGGTCTTGCTCTTTCTTGGTCTTAACCATCCAGCAGAAAAGTATGAAAATGAAGTATAAAAAGTAAAGCCATATTAATATGATGAACTGTAAAATGCTCAAGTCAACAACTTCAAACATTAACAGTCTTATGGAAAACCCGCTACTCTTATGGACTATTGAACTATATTGGGATACTTTGCTGAATTCATGCACCCTCAGTATTTAAATGACAATGGAATGCCCTTCTCTGACAAAACTAACAAAAAATGGGGATACAAATGAACGATCATTTTGTATCTTTATACTCAAAATAGGATAGATATACAGCTGCATTCTCTTAATTCAATGAATAGAGAGGTTTGTTCTAATAGTGCTTGAGACGGGATATCAGGTCTGCACCTTGTACAACGAATAACCACTAAGACAACAATATGCAATGTATTAATTATTGAAAAAGTGATAGTAATCAGTTGTGAAACTGTCTCATTGCTATTTGTTTCTCAGTAAAATATTTTTTAAAATGTAATGCTCTATATTCCTTCCAGTGTAAAAATCCAAATGTATGAACATTTGGATAGCCAACCTATTAAAAAATACAAAATGTTTAAAACTATAATTATTTTGTAAATGATAGATAGGTGACAAAAATACCTGTTTCGTTTATGCTGGGTGTGCTGGTGCCCAGGTGGGATCCCAGAACTTGGTGGGCTGAGGCAAGAGGACCTCTGTCAGTTCAAGGCCAGCGTGGGCCACATAACCAGTTTTAAGGTGAGCCTGAACTATACAGAAAGACCCAGCCTTAAAATCAAAGAAAAAATTATATATACTTTTCAATGACTACTTTTTAATACAACAGCACATAAAAGTGAACTGAAAGTCATTATTTGCTATATTAGCGACAGTGATAACTTAAATTTGTTTCATTTCTCTCTTTGTGCTTAGATATGGCATTTTTCAAAAGCTGTAATTCATATTTTTCTCCAAACCCCTTCCACAAAAAGACAGACAGTCTCTCTCAAGATTTGAGTGCTTCTTCTACTTTTTTAAAGTTCTAGTTAATAGATTTCTATGAGTTTGTTGATCAGAAAATTACTACTTTCAACAGTGATAGTTTGGTAAGAAAACTTAGATCCTTCCCTTTTGTGATATTTTTAAGACAGGATCTCATGTTCTGGTCCATCCTGGCTTTGAATTCACTAAGCCAGGCTGGCCTCCAGCTCCATGTGACCCTCCCACCTCAGCCTCTTGAGTGCTGGGGTTACAGGCATATACTACCAAGTTTGACGCTTCCTCTACTCTTAACAAAATTTTTGTTGTTATGCTCTGTGTGGTTTGCCTCTGTCATGCTGGAAATTTGGTCTCAGCAAATAGCCTCAAGAATGGTGAAGATATTCCAGAAGAGAACTGTTATTTTGATTGGCTATTGCGTTTTCAGTCTGCCACGGCTCCCCATTTCCATATAAGAGGACAAGTTATTTGAGCCAAGCAATACAATGAGGTTTGGAAACAATTGGCTTTTATGGGCTCAATCTTATTCTTTTCTTATCCATTTTTTTAGAAAATTGTGAAAATCAAGCCAATTCTTTTTTTCAAAGCTATGTATTTTCTCAAGCCTCATGGAAAAGACAGCTTGGGTTGAATTTTTTTCAATTTCTTCTTGTGAAAAAAAAGAGCTGATTGTATAAATCTAGCATATGTATTTGTCCAAGAATTCATAAATGTGTTCTGAGTATTAGTGGAAAATAGTATTTTACAGGTTGGGCATTTTCTTCTAGTTTTAGTGTTTCAAGTTCAGAACTCCTAGTCTGATAGCCATAAATCAAACATATACAGCTCCAAAGCAGGTAACTGAGGGGAACTATTTTCTGAGTAATTCCATCCTCCCTGTGTGTAAACACTTGCAAATGTGAATGATTTTCATCTCTGCAGATACCCTTGAGTGGATTGTCTGTTCTTCCCTCATTTTTAGATAAGCAAGAAGTTTCTTTGGTAAACCTTTCATAAAGTCAGATGGTTGACTCTACAGCTGAAGACCTTACTGTGCATAAAGAGGACTAGTGTAGAAGGTAGATAAAAATAACACCCATTATAATTAGTGTCACTTCCTCTGCTTCAGCAGTGGCAAAATGTGCTTCTAATCGTATGCTCATTCCAAATATAAAAATGAGTAAAACTGGAATAGTTATCCTTTTACAGCTGCTTATCAGGGGCCCTGGCCTAGGACCACCAATCTACTGCCCATGATTACAATGATAAAATAAGCACAGGCAAGATATATTTATTTGCAAGGGAATCAGCATAGTCAGAATCAAAATAGGACTAAGCTCCTGAGTTGCCAGTGTCTCCAGTTTTTGTTAGGTACACAGCTCAATGGGGGGTGTGCTAGTGGGTTTCAGGGAGCGGTGGGGTGAATGACTGATGCAGGTGAAGCCTGTGAGTTAGAGAAGCAAAACATTCTTGTGAAGAGCCCACAGAAATGAAATGGGTTCTGGTTAAACAGCAATGTGTTTATCTGCTAAGTGTAGCTACTGTGATGGGAAAGGAATTTGGGTGAGAGCCACAAAGCCCCCACCTGCGATGACACCCAACTTGAGGCACCAGAATTCTGGCCTGGTCTCAGCTCTGACATTGGCCCGGGGAACCAACTCCTTCCACGTGCCAGCTGCAACCCACTCCACAACTTACAGGCCTAGGACAGACTCTCAGTTTACTTTATGCCAATTGATTAATATCAATCATTGCCTGCTCTGCACTGTGTCAAGCTCAACCTCAGCGGTTCCCCCTTTTCTCTTTTGAAGCTGAAGCATTTACACCTGGATAAGTTAGAGTTGCAAAGCATCTAGAAGTTGGTTGCTTACAATTCCTCTATGGCATATGAAGTAGCCAATAAAAGCATCAAAGACCAGTAAGGTATTGTCTGGTGTGGGTGGCAGCTCCGATGGCCTGTCATCTCCCTAACGTCACCTGCCTTTGCTTTGTTGTCTTCCCATTGAATGATGTAGCCAGAATTACAAGTAATAAAAGAAAAATGAAAGATGGTAGCATGGTTCAAAATCAGCAAACAAGCTTTTAGCATGAATTATTATTGTTTCTCTTTGATTTTCTTTAATTCTGATTTAGTAATAACAAATAGTTATTAATTTAATTCCAATCTTATAACTGTGTGTATTTTTCAAATAAAGTAACTCTTGACTTTGCTTTCTTTTATGAGAATATCATGCTTAGACTTACATTTGATTGAAATTTAACTTCAGGTTGTTTGAAAATATTAAAAGATTTGTGGTTTAAAAAATAGTAACATGGTTAATTTCTCATGTTTTTGAGCATTACATAGAAAAAATTATCTAGTGCTACATGGCATAATAGCCTGAAAATACCTACTGTAGCTGCAACCACAAGCACTGTGTCCACAAGCACATAGCAGCAGGAGATGGGGAATATTTGTAATAAGCACAGAGCATTAGGAAAGGTATCTGAAAACTAAGATAATGACTGGTCATGCTGTCCAATTCTTTCATGGTTTTTTCTTTTGAAGCTTTTCATTTGATCACTATGCTTTGCAGTCCCTAAAATGAGTCTACTATTCATTTATCGAATCTGAAAAAATATGTTACAGTCCCCCTTACATGTATAGTAATCATTTTAGACACTTAAACTTTCAATTTTGCTAGTATTTTTACAGAGATTTAAAATGCATTGATTACACGAGTCACAATTGTTGGCTTAGGTAGTATAATCTTCAAGAAATTATATGCCCAATAATTTAATGTGTCACTATAGCAAAATAAGCATTTTTACTAGATTTAATTATTGTTTTCATCCATAATAAGCTTATGTTGGAAAATTCCTTGAGAACACCTTTAGATAATGACATAGACGTGTAATACATAGTTCAAGTTATTAACTTTTTCCATTTCGGCTAAAAGATCTCATAGACGAAACTATTTTAAAAGAAGAAAATTTTCATGCAAAAATATGAATTATACAGTAGTTTTACCGAGGCTTTATTGCTAATGCACATGGGGTTCAGAACCATAATGACGATATTGGGCACTTAAGTCATTAGGCTGTCATATTACAGCAAAATTATTTGTACTACATAATCATTGTTTCCTTTTTTATATTGCACAGATCTAAGCTTAGTTCATCTATCTTTGCCATTAAAGTACTACTTTATTGTAGTAAATACCTACTTTTTTCAGGATGATTTGAGTATGTGCATTGTGGTTCAAGTCATGTTTATTAGACCTTTGCTTCTCTAAAGCTGAAAAACATGATAGAGGGAAGTTTGTAATCTGCCTTGTGGTCCACTGGCTGATGATGTATCTCTTCATGGTGTCAGTTACTTTATACTTTCAGCAGTGATATATGCATTAAAACTTCAAGAAGAATGCAAGCACATTTTTTCTTTCCTTTTGCCCAGTAACATTTCCATTTTGCTCATGTTATTTAAGATATGTGTATTTTTATTAAGTTAAATTCTCCTGATTTTCAGCTTTTCATTTAGGAAATTTTAGAGATCGGTGTGTTCCCATGATCTTGGGTGATTATTAGCAATATTGACAGAATAATTTGGGGAAAAATTAAAGCTGAATCTGAAAGCTTTGGTTGCAAATCATTTGCAAACATTAAGGTTTTGATTTCAAGACCCCCATCTGTATTTTCATAAACTTTTTGAAATTGCATGTCACTGTCATTCAGCTAGTCAGATAGCTTTCTCAGAATCTTCCATGGTTATACGGGTTATACGCTTGTATGCTTTCTAATTAGAGATCACAGAATGGTAGAGCTTGCCTGCTATGAGTTCTGGTTATGTACATATGTGTGTGAGACATGTAAAGATTGGCTAATGTACACACTTGAGTGAATTAGGTTGGGGTGAGTTTATGTGGATTGATATTCTACTGGCAAATGGCTCACAAGTCAGATTGATAATGCCTTCAAAACATTGCATATTCAAGTCATCTAAATGTGTAGCAATGAAGAGCAAAAATCAGGGCCCAATTTGAAAACAGCACAACTTATTCTGTGGTCCTTTTACATATGTCTGAGTGTGTGTCTCTCCAAATTCTCTCCCCAGGACAAAGTATTTATAATTGTTGGAGTGTATTGTAAACCAGGCCATACCTATTTGTTCCTGTATTTGAACAATAATCTGAAACTGGCCCTTTGTGAAAATTTAATTTGTTTACTTTACTACATATCCTCAAAATAAAATATTATTTAATAGGGGACAAGGTGAGATAGGCAACGCTACCTTAGAGCACCGAAGTGCCCTGCTGAATGAGAGCAGACGTCACAAACCATAAACACCAAATCCCCTGGGAAACAGCCCAGTCATTTCTCTAAGAGATACTGTAAAGTTAAGAATAAATACTAGCATGTGTGAAATTATATAGGGAGGGTGCCATAACAGAGCAACATTTGAAAATCGGCAGTATTCAAAGGTCTAATTATTTCAGATAAATAAAGTTTAACTGGTGTGTGCTGTTCCACTGACTTGGGGTACAAATGCAGCTGAACTTGGGATCCTCCCATGCTGATGTCTCCTGCCCCAGTGAGCTATCTCTACCTGTCTGCTGCAGTGTGCCATGTGGGCTCCAGAGACCTAGGTCTGGGTACCAACACATGCATAAACTCAGAAGTGACACCCAGTACCGTGCTCCAGACTTCTCTGTCCAAGGGGGCCACTAGGCTCGTGCAAGTGCTGAGCATTTGAAATCTGGCCAGCCTATCTCAAGATGCACTTTGGGTATGAGGAATCAGACCTTAAATCTTAGTACAGGAAGCCAATATGGTGTATCTCAATAATTCACTGTTCATTACATAGGAAAACAGTAATGTTTTGGATTAAATCAAATACAATATTAAAATTAATATCTGTTGGCTTTTTTGACACCTTTGAATGTCAAACTACTAGAAAACTTTAAGACATTGCTGTTCTCCTGGACAGCATCGGTCTAGGAAGCACATAGCCTCTGCTGTGGACTGGGTCTCCTCCAGTGGTCAGTCTCTTGGAGCCCCTCTCTCCGTCTTCCTCCCACACTCACCCCAGCTGACAGGACACCTATGTTTACTGTGTTTACTTTTTCCTCAGCATTACTGCCATTGTTTATTCTCTCTCTCTCTCTCTCTCTCTCTCTCTCTCTCTCTCTCTCTGTCTCTCTCTTTCTCTCCCTCCCTCCCCCCCTCCCTCCCTCCCTTTCTACAGTACTGGACAAAAATCTAGGAAGACTGAAATACATCTCCAGCCTGAAGCTATATTATTTTTGCTTTGAGACACAGTCTCCCTAAACTGTCCAGGCTGCGCTAAACCTTGCTGCTCCCTTGTCTCAGCCTCCCAGAGAGCCAGGATTATAGATCTATATCACATGCCAAGTTTAGATATATGTTTATTTTTAATGATGTTCTCCTGCATTTCTTATTCAACTTCTTTCTAGAAAATGTTACTCAGAATAATTTTAATGTATCTTTAGATAAATAAGTAAACTTCAAAGATTTTTTAAGTTAAATAGAGGAATTCAGGGCTGGAGAAATACCTCAGTGGTCTACACACCTACCTGAAAGGCACAAGGACTGGGTTGGATTCCCAGTACTGCATACCATGATAGCCTGGACCCCTGGGAACGCCGTGCTGGCAACATAGTGGTGCACGCCTGTAATCCCAGTGCTAGGGAGGCTGAGACAGGAGGATCACTTTGAGTCTGAGCTGCGTAGTGAGACCCTGTGCCAAATAAATAAAGACTAACAAATATTAATAATATTTTAAAAATATTAAAAAAATAAAAGAGTTCAGTTTTTAATGAGGTGAAGATAATGATTTTGCATTTATACCTATGAATAAGTAAATAAAATTGAAAAGGTACAATAGATACTCTGAAAGAGAAAGAAACCATTCAAAGGGCAGGAACAACTGGGAAGAGGGAAAAGAGAAAAAAAGAAGAAAGGAAAAAAAATATACATATACATAGGATAGCTTAGATTATAGTATTTCTGATTACTACTTGTCTGTTGAAACAAACAGTAGATGCTAATTTTTTTTTCCTTTTAACTGTTTTGGACCAATTCTGTATGCTTACAACTTGCAATCTGATTAACTAATTTAAAGACAACACTAATCAATATAATAATCATTGTTGAATTCCTATCATTCTGTTTAGTGAAATTTTGTATTTTTTGTGTTTGTTTTTTATTTTTATGTACTCAGTACAGGGTCTACAGGGTCTCACTACACAAATTGGACTCATAGTGATCCTCCTGTTTTCAGCCTCCCAAGCACTGAGATTACAGGCGTGCACTACCACGCCCAGTCTCAGTTGCTGTCTCAGCACACACCCCCGGGGCTGGGGCCGGCATGGCATGCCATGCCAAGGATCGAACCCTGGCCCCTGTGTCTATCTAAGCAGGCACTTTAGTCTATCTGGCTGGCCCTCAATCTTTTGCAATGCTTTCTTTTTGATTCTTTTTGATTCTCTTTAAATATA
>NW_004524658.1:1750385-1764235 GCF_000260255.1 Octodon degus
TATATAAAGTACTGACAGGTACAGCCAGTGCTATCCACTTGCCGGCATGGTCGCTGCCATTATGAGGAGACCTCTTGCTCCACCAGTCAGTGGCTCATGGCTGAAGCTGCTGTGAATCTTTCTGCACAGGGATGCAGCACAAGGAAAGGCTCTTCGGCTTACAACAGCCTCACCCCTGCCCCTCTCACAATTCAGCTCCTCAGATCTCTGGATTCTTCCCAGAACTGACATTCCATCTGCAGTTGCTCAAGTGTTAAGGGATATTTTAAAACATTTTAATAAATAAAAGTTGTTTTAGTTGTGCCTATTAAAGTACACATTTCTACGTGCTCAGGCAGGGTGGACTGGTTTGTACCTCAGATATAGTTCTGATAACATGGATATTATTTAAGGTAATATTCCTGTCCTACTCATCCAAGTAAATGTCTTGCTGACACAGTATTTGATCCTTACTATACTGTGCCAGGATCTTTCCATCCCTGTTGTGCAGCTGAAAACATTGGGATCCAAGAACCTTGAGCCACACATTGCCCAAAGTGGTAGAACTGGAATTCAAAATCAGATCTCCAAGACAAGGCCAGGACACTTTTTGTTATAAATCTTGCTCAGATGCTGTTCAATTATTAATTTTTCTTCACTGTCCACTCTCTCATTTCCAGACTTGAGGCAAGTGTAGGCAATACCACCCACATGGAGATTCACCTTACCCCACCTTCAACCTTGACCTCCCTGGGCACCCAACAGCAGTCTATTTCACACATCACAAAACTAGCAAGAAGACAACTGTTTCCGCAAACTGTCTCATGGCCCCAAGTGATTCTCAGCTGCTCATTCTCTCTCAATGCAGCAGTTAATTCAGCTTTCTTGGCAGGGCCACCTTGATTCAGGACTAAGCCTCTCCTTCCTGGGCTACCTTGAGGGTGTGTTGGCAGGAATGTTTTCCGATGAGGTTCACAGGTGACCTGTTTTTTTCTGATGTACCATAGAGTATAAACTGTAAAACTTGTTTGGTGAGCAATTTAAGACAGTACTTTCAGGTAGACATTTCCTAACTGCACTGCTTAGAAAGAATGGAAGAGGTAGCAGACCTGCCAGAATATTTCCCTTGTACTCTTGGTTCTGCTTTGACAGTTTGAAGGATTAAAGGATAATGATGACAGTAGTTCTTATTATTACCTAAGTCTTATTGTGCCTTTCTCGCCATTCCCGATGTCCCTGTTGGAATAAATGCTGATGACTACATCTGTTGTGTTATTTAACATAGATCTTTAAGTTGAAATGAGGGTGCATGCACAATGCCTCATTTTGAGTTCCCTTAATGTTTCCTACCATATTTTAGAAATAAATCTCAAATGCCTTTTTGCTAAGTGCATTTTTCATTCAATTTTAAGCCTATGTGTATTTTAAAGGTCATTTAATCCGTGCGTTTCCAATTCCTCTGCTCTTAAATCATCGCTGTGTTACTTTATGTAAGAGGTACTTAATGTCTCAAGAAGCTTTTGGAGGCCTTTAAAACTCAAAGACATTTTTTCCCCAAGACCAGGAGTTCCATTTTGTGGGGAATAAGCAAGCCTGAAGAAGACCAAAAGATCGAAGTCTGTTCAGTAGTCCAAAAGTTTGAATTTCAGAAAGGCTGGAGCTTGGTGACATGCATTTCCCCCTCCGTAGCTCAACCTTCTCGATCCCCTCCTGGCTTGGGTGAAGCCCATGGGAAGGACCTCCCACGGAGTGCTCGTGTAAGTTGTTCTGCATCTGCAGGGCATCCTGGCACTTGGCACCAGAGCTGCCTTCCCTTGGGAAATGGTAAGGCTCAAAAGCCCAAATAATAATAATCTATTGCAGATTTGAGGTTAACAAAAATTAGAGAAAAGAATGATAGCAAAACACTGAACATTGCTACATGTCAAAAAGAAGGTTACTGTAACTTTCCCCCTTGGGGCATGGATTTTTCATAATACTATGCATAATTATGCATATAAATTTAAATATATTTCCATATTATATTCAAAACTCCCCAATTGTAAATGTGTAGAATGAAGCTAAATTAATTGATGTCAATAAAGGCATTAAGATTCAAATCCAAAAGTCTTGGTTACTGGGAGAATCTGTTCAGTAGTGGGCACCTGGAGCAACAGAGCTAGCTGGATGTGCTGGAACATTCTTCTGGATTTTAGTATATGTGCTGCCGAGGCGAGCACCATTCTTCTGGATTTGAGAACAGCTTTTCTAATAAAGAAAATCTGGGAGGCATAAAGAGGTGCTGACAAAAAAGCAGAGATGGAGGCTACAAACTTTTGATGAAGTCTTTACTACGCTTCTTACTAACTTGTTGGCCTTGGGCAAGTGACTTAATATATTGAGTGTCTTTTTCCTCATCTCCAAAGCTGGAAGCATTTATACTGTGTTCTCTTAAGTTCTTTCCAGATTTAGCATTTCATGTTACTGAGACGCCAGAGTGAACTGTGCCCAAGAGTGGGGTTATCTGATGGTCAGAAACCAAAAAAGCTTGGCAATTTGATTACAATTAACTCCTTTAGGAAAATAAATAGAATATTTGGGATAACACTTTGGTTTTGGCAGCAACTAACTCTCTCATCATGATTTTTCATGGAAGGAAGATTTAATCTAAATGGTGACTAGAAAGCAGGAAACATTTTCACTTGTCAAAGACAAGGCCACCCCATCTCCATAGAGGACTCTGGGGAGATTTCAAGCTGGACAACTAATAGAATGCTGTGTAGCCAAAGCACAAGTGTCCACATGCTGTATTCTTTCTGGGGTTTGTCTTGGTATTTTTTTTTCTCCTTTAGAGATGTATGTTATGAATTATGATCAGTGCAGTGGAGCCAAGTATTCACTGGGCTCCAGCTAGATCTTTGTTTAGTGAGCATAAGCTCCCTGCCAGCTGCAAACTGCAGCTGTCTGTCAGCATTTGTGAGGACAAACCACCCCGCTCTGCCTGATCACTTAGCTGGAGACGATGCATCCTCAGATCTGCTCAGCGCTCCCCTTGAATCTTCAGTACACACTTCCTGTGGGGGAGGGAACCTGTGTTTCACACACATTTTGGAGCTTGAAGTGTCCGTCAAAATGATGCTCCTAATAGAGGGTTCTGTCCCAACAAAACTATTTTCTGAAAGACTAACTGACTGTAGCCTAACATTTCCTGGTCTCTGATGTCCTGAAAAAAGCAAGGGAGGTTACCACTCTGACAACCAGCCATGCCTCAAGACAGAGTGAGCTCTAAAGCAAGTGCCAAGAGGATGGCCCGAGGCCAGGCGTCTGTCTTGCAGCTAGGGAAGGTGGGGGGAGGGAGGCCACAGCAAAGGGCCCCTGCCCAGGGTGCTGGCCCAGTCATTCTCCTGGGACACAGGGAAGAATGAGTCCAGACTGAAATGAATCTTGATCTCAGGAGAAACTCTCATCCAGAATGTCCAAGTAACTCGAATTCTGTGACTAATGAAGGTGCTTTGAAGGATGAGACATTTCGCTTCATGAAAATTTAGCTACCTTTAAAGCAGCTTTAGTCTTTCAATTTTCAGCCATGTTTAGATTAGGAGAGAAGCTGGCAACCACACCAGAGTGAATTAAAACATTTATAGATTTAGCTAAAAGTCGATCCTGTTTACAGCATCAGAATGAGTCATGGGAGCTATAAGGATCATTTTTTAGGGGGGTGGAAAGTTTAGAGATGCAGTGAGAATTACTCTAAACATTTAAGAGTACCCTGTTTTTTCTAGATATTTTCACTCAGCAAACTGAGTTTCTTTTTTTTGTTGTTGTTTTTTTTTTTTTTTTTTGAGAAACCTTGGATTGAACTCAGACCCTTATACTTGCCAGGCAAGTGCTTATTCTCCTGAGCCATTTCCCCAGCCCCTCAAACTGAGTTTCTTAAAGAACAAAACTGTAGCTGAAGTTTCTTTGGGCTCTGTGCTATTCATAGCACTGTGCAGGAAGCCTGAGGTATGCTCAGTCCGAACTTGTAGAAGGGATGTCTCGGACTTTGTTTAATAATATTTTCAAGTAAAGAATAAATAAATCTGGAACTCTTCCCACTCATGGGGGAATTGTAAGAACTGTTCTTTGTCATATAAGAGTATTGTTTCAGTAAGACATGTGCCCTCTTGGGAAGAAAGACACAATGCAAATTTAAATTTAAAAAAAAAGAACTGTACAATATGTAGCATATGCCAAAAGTTGGCTCAAGTCATTCGGTAAAGAAAATATTCTACGGTTTGGGAAAAGACAGATCTGTGTGTGTGTGTGTGTGTGTGTGTGTGTGTGTGTGTGTGTGTGTTTGAGATTATGTATGTTTATGAGAGGGAGAGCAGTGACCCAAACATAAACACTTCCTTTCCCACCACTTAAACACATCCACAACACTTAAAATAGTTTCTTTTAGGAGGAGAAACCACGAAAGTCGAGCAGTTGTGAAGTAATGGCAAAGCTCTGTTAGTCCGTGATCTTTCTCTAGTCACCAGGATTGTAAAATAAAAACAAAGACTCAGCAAGGAATCAATATTTTCAAAAGGAAGAGCGACTTACAGCACAAGAGTATTTGGGTTGCTAAGTGCCTTCACTATTCGCTGTGTTGCTGTTTGCTGCTGTGCTCTTCGGAAACCTTTTTGCTGGATGTGTTACGTACGAGGAGCTTGGGTGTTATGCTAAGCAGAGAGGGAGGCTGCAATAATGTATTTCGGTTAGGAAGAAGCACTTGAAAGAAATTGGTTTTGCTATACACATGATGTGAGCCAATCAATAGCGGTTTAGTCTGACAAGCACAGTCAATATCCATTGTCACAGTTCAGAAAGTCTTTAATGGATAGTTCTTCAAAACCCAATGATTTCAACACATGTTCCAAGTCTTGAAATACACTCTACCTGGCAGAAATTAATTGCAGGTGATGCTTATGGTTGTATACAGGAATGTTTTATTAACTGAGAGAAAAATGACAGTCAATTTAAATACATTTATACATATACAGAGAGAGATATTAAGTGCAATGGCTAAGGGTATAATCAAATAACACAAAATGCATAGGAAAGGCATAGGAAATGTGGAAAAAGTGAGAGGCTCTGGGTTGAGGACAAGGAAGGGCTGCTTACAAAACCTGGTCTGTTCACTTAGGGACTATTTCTCTAATGAGAATGATAGACACCTATTGCAACCTTAAGAATAACAAGAATTGTTGCAGCTTACTGCACACTTACTACATATTAGCCATTTTTCTAGGTTTTCTGCATCAATCAGAGTGTTTAAATTGTACAGCAATCTTTCCAATTATGACTCTTTATCATCTGAATAAACACAATAAGCTTTTCCTAATAACTGTTTATTTGCTTTTCAGATATTTCTCAAACTACTTGTGCCCTTCATATATGTTTTATAGGGTTCTGATTCAAATTTTATGCTTAAAAATTAAGGATGCATGCTAGCGTATTATTTTCTAAAAATGCATTGTTACAGTAATAGGGCCAGAAGTTTAGTGCCAAAAAGCTTCACGAGTGTCATAGGCTACCCCACTGCACAACTGATAAAAATGTGTTCACACAATATCACAAATAAACAAATTTACAAATAATATATTCTTTTTTTTAAACTCATTTTATTTTATTTTATTTTATTTTTAATATTTATTTATTTTTATTTATTACATTTATTTATTGCGTGTGTGTGTGTGGCCAGCTCAGCCCACCAGGGGGCGGGGCTGGCTGGCATGTGGTGCTGGAGGATTGAACCGCGGTCCCTGTGCTTTGCCAAGCTTGTTTCAAGTAGGTGCTTTAGACCACTGAGCCATCTCTCCAGCCCCTACAAATAATATATTCTGATGGCTTTTACTATAAACGTATATGTGGAGAAAGGATTTCAATACTACCTGATTCAAATACTGCTAAACTTGCTAAGGGCTTGAGTCAATATATTGACTTGGAAATATGTAATAGTTTTAGACCTGAGTTTCCATTATCAAAGTTTACTTATTATTTCACAGAAATGCAAGTATTATGCCATGCCGGCCCCATCCCCAGGCATGCTGAGTGGCGAAGTGGTCCAGGTGTGGTGGCACAGGCCTGTAATCCCAGCACTAGGGAGGCAGGAATCAGGAGGATCACTAGCAGTCTGAGCTGCAGAGTGAGACCCTGCACACACACACATGCACATACACACATGCACACACACACACACAAACTAAAAATAAAAAACAAATGCAAGTATTAATTTCTTAGAATTTTGCTATGTTTATCCTGCGATGATGAAATTATTCCAACAATGATATATTTTGATTTTTGTCCCTCTCTATTTGTGGCCTGATGTTCACTTTCTACTTAAGGCTTTTCTCATTTGATTTGACTGTGGCCTGTTTCCTATCACTAAGAGAATACCCATTCCTGTGTTTAATCTACCATCTTTCCTCATGGAAAACATATTTCTACTTCAAACTTCCCTTTGTTAGATTAATATCCTATGTTATTTTTCTTTTTTTTTTTTCTCTCAGTAATTTTCCTTCAAAAACAGCCACTGCCTTAGCTCAGAAAGCACTTACTTTATTAGCATATTCATCAAAGTTTTGAGCAGCTCTCAGGTGGCACAGTTTTAGTGACACTATATCAGGTTGTAAGAAGCCAAGATAAAGTATCTAGTCAACAGAAGAATGTCTTAATGTTCTGAATCTTTGTGGCCCTCACTGTGACTCATGCTGTTTGAGGAAAAAATGTCATTGTGCATGTTATGAAACACTCAATAGATTTTTGTTATTTAGGAAGAATTTCCCTTTTCTCTCTACTGTTTCTAAAATGCAGTGAATTTGTGAACTTCAGTACAAAGTCAGGATCATAAAAACAAAGCAGATAAATCTAAAAATACGAAGACAATTATGTATTGTAACATCAGGCTCAATATTTCAAATACTCAAAGCCTTCCTAAATGCTTTAGTAGTTTAAACAAAACATCCTACCTTTCACCATAGAAACATTACCATGGTAGACACACCTGAGCAGTGTTTTTGGCAAAATAAAAATATTACTCCTGTACATAAAAAGACAGTAAAAATTTGCATCATATGCCACTTGAACATATACTCATAAGTGAAATAAACCAGACAGACATGTGTAAATATCATATAGTTTCCCTAGTATAAGAACTCAAAAGAAGAAATACAAATAGAAAGGTATAATACACGTAAAAAGAAAGCAGGATCTCAAGGACTAACTAATCAAGAGAGGGAAAGGAGAAGAGCTAAGAAACACGAGTAAGTCAAACCATACAGTTATATGTAGAAGATGGGCAAGGCAATAATCCTGTGAATCTTCAGAAGATTTTTTAATCTAGCACTTAATTGGAAAGACTAACTATATATACTGATACCTGTGAACTAAGCTACTGCACTGCAGATGGTAATTTGTAGTAGAAGGTTCATGCTTGGAGTGCCTGTCATTCTGGTCTTCTGAATATGGGCTGCTTGTCATGACATGCCAGTTTCTGCTATGATGTCTCTCAGGTAGATGGTTGTTCAAGAAGAAGGGGGTGGTGAATGAAAGCAAGAGACAGGAAAAGGAATATTGTGGGACTGTCCTGCTTCAAGGTTGTATATGGTGAGATTTTTGCACTTATGTGTAAACATAAGAAGTATATAGTTCTTTATGCCTATTTTAAAAATATATTCTAATTTTTAAATGTTTTTTATCATATTCTGTAGGGACTTAAAGTTCAACATATCAATACTTGATGAAAAGTAACTGTTCCATATTATGCCTAAGATGTTTGATATGCAGACAGATAGTGAGGTTAAGCTTAACAGCCTAAGTTGTATGATAATAACAATAAGCTTGTCTTCTGGATGGTTAACAAACTAAGTTTGCAGACCAAAATTAGAGAAAAAGGAGGGCTACAAGGAAAGCCAACATTTTGGCCCTAGCCTTCTAAGGTCAATTAAGACTCAGGACATATGAGAACTTGTACTGTAACGTCATGTAACTCAGTAGTGTCCCAAATTTTCTGATCAAGGAGATTATGGGGCCAAAGAGGAAAGTGATTGATGATGTAGAGTGTGCCTAAGGAGAGTCACATGGAGAGAAAACACTCTCTCAGGCTTTCACAGAGAGCACATTGGCCAAGCAATGGCTGTGACTCATGCACATGCCTGACACTGACAAAGGTTCTACAATCTGAGATACAGGATCTCAGGATAAATCCTGAGGGGATTTCACTGACCTTATCAGACCCAAAAGCTACAACTCGTATTGCATAGGTCCTGCTTTACCTTGGTCTTAACCATCCAGCAGGAAACTATAAAAACAAAATATAAGAAGTAAAGCCATGCTGTTATGTTGAGCTGTAGGGGACTCAGGTCAACAATTTCTGACATTGCCAGTCAAGCGGAAGACCCAATACTATTATGGGCTACTGGACTCTTTTAGAATATTTTGCTGAGTTTACACACCTATAATATTCAAATAACGGAACTTAACAAAAAGGGAATACCGATGAATGTCCATTTTGTATCTGTGTATTCAAAATGGTTAGGATATATATATATATATCTATAGTTACATTCTCTTAATGAATAGAGGGATTTGTTCTAATAGTGTTTGTAAATAAGATATCATGTCTGCATCTTGTACAGCAATTAACCACTAGGAAGAATGTATGCAATGTGTTAATTATTGAAACTGTCCTACCAACTTGAAAAAAGAAAATTGCATCATAGACAGGAGGAAGCATTAGAAGTGGAAGGTTTGGATTTGTAGCTTACTAGAAGTTACCATGGAATTCCATAAGGCTGAATGGTAGAACTGGTAGTTTACCAGTTCTTATTTTTGCCAGTTCTCTATCAATACTGAAAATGTAATAAATGTAGTGGTATCCAATTATTTAAACTAAATAACTTAGTCTAGATGTAAACATCTTCATTGTATGAATTTTCATTGCTCCATAAATGGGTAGATGGCATAAATACGAATCAGTGAATAGATAATGTGTGCACAGCCTTTTGTTTCGAACCTAATCACCTCTGCATTTCTAAAACGCCTAAGTGGGAAGTAAGTGGTTAAAACAAAGTGCTGCTGTTAAAATGCCCTGCATTCCCTGTTTCTATTATTTCCAGATTTAATCATGATTTGGGTTTCACACAAGTCATTTAAAGTTTCAATAATTCAGTTTCTCAGGCTGCAAGTTAAGGGTTGAAAATGTGACTTGTATTTACATTGACCATGTAAAAAAAGATATATTAAATGATCAAAAGTATACTAAGTCCAAACTTCCCCTTCCGGCCCACTCTGAGGCCAGAAGCTATGTGCATTTCTGTGAGCCCTACAGCTGCCTATTGGAAAAGAAGAAATATTCATTACAGCCCCTTGAATGAACCCAAGTGTTGGTGCCTGGGAAAGAATCAGGCAAGAGGCTAAAATAAATTTAATACACTTTATTTTTCCTCTCAGTCAATTTTGGTTGAGGTGTTCTGAGTTAAGTAACCTAGAAGGTGGTAAAACAGGGTAATTCCAAGTATAAGAAGCTTGTATTGGAAAATGTGATTGAAAGCAACACAGTTCTTTGTTATGTAGTCCTTGAGATGGTTTGAGAAGTGCTTTGGAATCTCTGGGGATAAAGAGCCTGACACAGGGGCCTGGGAGATGGCTTAGTGGAATAAGTGCTTTCCTGGCAGGCGCAACGGCCTGAGTTCAATCCCTGGTTCTGGAAAAAAAATAAAAAATAAAAAGCAAGCCTGACACAACCTTATTTTGTCATTTCTTTGTGGATCTCTCCGTGCCTCTTGGAAAGATAGTTGCATTAAGCAACTGCAGCCAGCTTTCCAAGGTCGTCCTCCTGGAGTTGCGTGGAAGTGTTGGGGCTCTTCACTGCTAACAAAACCATTGATCTAGTAGACCTGGTGTGGATCCCTCTGTAAACCTCACCCAGAAAATGAAAACAAGGGTCTAGAAAGCTGATTGTAACATTCCTGAAGAGGAGTGGCGTTGCTGTTTCCTGGCAGCATTTCTAAAATGTTAGCTCTCTCAGAATTTCCAAATTAAAATAATAATAATACCATCAACAGCCACATGTTATTGTAACATGGTCATACCTCAAGAACAGCAGTTTGGCAGGAAAAGGGGTATTTCAAAAGAAGGTCCCCAGCAAGGAAGGTTCTGGCTCTCATATTAACCAAACTGTAGAATTCTGGAAGATTTGGGGGTTTTCCTTTGTGTTTCCCATACCCTTAATAGAATGGTAGGAGATGTTCATCATCCAGACCAAGTGGCTTCCCCTCTGGTCCTAAGTGTGGGGAAACAAGCACATACGGGGAATGTGTTACAATAAGCATTCCTGCCTCCAGACGTGGTTTTAACCTCCTAGTAGCTGTGTAAGGTACAAAATGTGTTTGGGCTAATGCCTATTCTCATATGTAATGCTATTAGCTGAAGATCATCTTAGAAAGCCCACTAACCTCACGTTTTAGGAAGCCCAGATTCTAACTCGCATCTGCTGAGAGCAGCCTGAGCACCAATTAAATCTCTCAACTTTAAGAGAATTGCTTAAATCTAATACCTTTGGCCTGTGTGTATTAAGACTTAAATTGCATAGTGTTATTCAAGATTCTTACCCTTTGAAAAATACTCTGTTTGGTCTTGAGAGAAGAGAACACTCAGCAATAGGAAAAAAAAAAAAAGAAGAGAAAAACATAAAGGAAATGTAAGAAAATTCTAGAAAACCTAGGAAGCTAGTACAGTTTGGGTTAACTGTACACGGAGGTGAAAATATAGAATTAAGAGCTATTCCTCCGATCTCCTATGTAAATCAGATTAAATGCTTTGGAATTTAAACCCATATCTTTTTCAGCTCCTTTCACTTTCAAATAAAAAGTTTAAATGGGAATGGGAAAAAAAAATCCTGCTCATTGGCTTAACATAAATCTTTAAACTGCAGGGAGCTTCACCCTCAAAAAGTAGTTGAATCTCAGAGGAAAAAGAAAAGGCTGAATCCTATTTTTCATAAATGATGGATTATTGTACCACACTGTGTATTTTCCAGTAAAGTGTCCTTTTATTTGCACTGTGTGATTACAAGTTTCTAAAAGTATGTGTGGGGTCACCCGGGTGCTGTGGGAAAATGGAAGGAACACTGGTCTGCGAAGATCAGTAGTGAAATCAGAAGCGAAGTATGTCCTGATTATCATAGGCATGTGTTTAAATTTTGCTTTCCTTAATTGGTTATGTTGTATTTACTTAAAAGAACAATTTGGCAAGTTTTCTCCCTTGACAACAGAAAAGCATAAACTGTTTTATAAGTTTGGCTGTGAAAACTCAGTTTTGTAAACCACAATATTCAATGACCTTTACTGCTGCTTTCAGGGTCCCAGTGATGGACCTGGGTTTATAGTCATGTGTTTCTTACATTCTTATTTTTATCTATGATATTTTTTAGTTAATAAAACCATGCCATACGTTGTAGTCACGCGTTCACTTCACCTCTGCGTAACTCTCCTCAGACCAACCAGAACGGAATGAATGATGGCAAATGCCTGGTCCTTTGACTTCTCATCTGAGAATAATTATTTATGGCATCATCAAGTGGAAGGTGGTGTGCTAGTCTGTCTCCAAGAAATGCATCATTAGAGGCAACTTTGGAGAGTTTGGCTAAGTTAAAAACTGTTATCATATCCAAGACTACGCTAGCTTCTCAAGACGCGTGAGAAGGTAGTAAGATAAAACACTGAACAACATATTTCCATTTCCTTTAAAAAGCCAACGCACCTTGCAGATATTTCTCACATGTGGAGCCAGATGGTGGCATTGAAAGCAATATAATATACATATATATTTATCTAATTAAAAAAGCTATCACCAGAATACCTAGGGGCTTCCGAAATGATATAACTCACTGCATAATTATTTTCATAATCTAGAATTTATACTCTGTATACATCATATGCATATATTTTAATTTGTAAAATGCTTTTTAATCACATCATTTTTACTAGCTCCAGACTGCCAGGAAAAATACCTTGATTTACGTAGTATTTTTTTAGATTCTGCCATTGCAAATGGCAAGATTTTGAAGTGAGCAGAAATAGAGGACAATACCTTAGGTAACCTGTAAACATTTTGGCTGCTCCATTCAGTTCCTAAGGGGCTGGAAACCAAATCTGCTCTGAGCCATAGTTTCTTAAAGAGTGTCTGGTGGGGCTTTAGTTTCCAACACTAGACCCCGGATAGAAACTCACGATAAGAGCTGAAGCAGGTCAGCCAAGTCAGCATCCACAGAACGAAAGCTGACTGGATTCCATGTGGACACAGTATATTAAAACACTCAGAGTAATTCTTCCAACCATACAAATGCAAGACAAACCTGAATAGGTATGTTCCTCTGAATGCAACTTTTGCTTGTTTAAGTATAGAGAGCACAGTCTGAAATCAGTGCTTTTCAAACAATGGAAGATGCTCAGGGAAAATGACAGCATTTGTAGAGCTCCCTGGAAGACATGGACACTGTCCAAATCTACACACACACACCCGCCCCAGGGCCCTGGGTTGTAGTGCTTTTTCCTTATTTCCATGACTCAGAATGTAGAGTGTCTGTATAACCTACTCTTCCAGGGACAGTAGGTAAGAAACTCACCCTAGAGCAGTGAATCCCAACATTTTTAGGGTGAAGGCTCATTTACTCTGCTCACATAGAAGTGGTTACACATGTATTCCTAATTAATTTAATAAATAGTTGATGATGGATAATAAGTCAGATATGTTTCTATACATATGTGTGCATATGCTATTTATAGACAGAGATTTGGTTTCGCTTCATTCAGTTCTTTTAGATTTTCTCTGTACACTGATGGAACTTCTACCACCCAGAAAGTTTTCCAAGCTGTTAAGGCAGCAATTCTCAACAGGAAACAATTTTGTCTTCTTCCCAGCGCACATTTGGAAGTGGTCAGGGACATGTCTGATTGTCCTAACTGAGGAAGAGGAGCTACTGGTGCACTGCCAGATGGAGAGAGGGAACTACTCACGGGCCTGCACAACCGCACGGAGCCTCCCGCCACAGAGGCTGGCTGCTCTAAAATAGCAACCGTTGAAACATTTGGAGTGACAAAGTATTACAGTCCTTTTAAGCAGCAAGCATTACCCTCAGTATAGCATCTAGTCCAACATCATAATCACCGTTTAAACCAAATTTAAAATAAAACTCTACTCGTCCTCCTTTTAGCAGCCTGGCACGTTGTTTTTTTCTTCCTTCACTTCCAAGTCCTACATTTCCTACCTTGTTAGTTGAAGTTTACATTTGCTTTGTGGTCCAGTCTGGAGTAGGGAGGATGCAAAATTACAGGGATTTATTCAATTATAGGACTTACCCAACCCTCGACCAGTAAGATTAAAAAAAAAAAAAATACAGCTAAATTCTTTAAAACAATGCCTAAAAAGTGCTCCAAATGCTTGTATTGGGTCAACAATTGAGTTAGGGCAACGGAGACATGGTCAAAGTCTACCTATTATCTTACAGATGAACAATTATCTTTCTCAAATAATAATAAGACACCACTTGTGCCATTACACACTACTTAATGAAAACCAGTACTTACAGGTTGTATCCATCACTGAATTCACAACCATGAACATGGAGATGATGGTTAGTACACATTCTACAAGTATTTGTCCAACCCACTACTATTATGGGCTACAGGACTCTTTTAGAATATTTTGCTGAGTTTACAGACCTATAATATTCAAATAACGGAACTTAACAAAGAAAGGGTATACAGATGAATGTATCTGTATATTCAAAGTGGTTTGGATAGATATATAGTTACATTCTCTTAATGAATAGAATGATTTGTTCTAATGGTGTTTGTAAATAGGAT
>NW_004524658.1:1764335-1826794 GCF_000260255.1 Octodon degus
AAAGTGGTTTGGATAGATATATAGTTACATTCTCTTAATGAATAGAATGATTTGTTCTAATGGTGTTTGTAAATAGGATATCAAGTCCGCATCTTGTACAGCAATTAACCACTAGGAAGAATGTATGCAGTATGTTAATTATTAAATCTGTCTTACCGATTTGATTTGCAACTGTCTCATTGCTATTTGTTTATCAATAATATTATGGGAGAAAAAAACAAGTATTTGTCCAGAAATGAATCTGGCTCACTACTGACTTTGAAAATTAATCTAAAAGGAGTTGGGAGATAGTTCGGTAGAATATGTGCTTGCCTGGCAAGCACAAGTTCCTGAGTTCAATCCCTGGTACTAAAACAAAAAGAAAGAAAGAAAGAAAATTAATCTAAGAATTTGAAACTGAGGATAGAGGACTAATAAAAACAAGGAGAGCATCTGAGGCAAATTGGTGTTCCTCAATTTTACCTACAACTTGTGAAAACTGTACATCATAAGAAGGATGGGAAATATCGGCTGCAGAAAAAGAAATGACTTTGAGTTAACATTTACAAATGACTGACAAAATTATTTGAGGAAACAGAACCTTCAAAAATTCCTGCGTTACTTAAAGATAGAATATAATCTGAATTATGTGCAATTAACAACGCTAAAGCATCCTCTCTTTAATTTTTCTTTACTTGGAACTTAATTTTGTGTTAAAAAAATAGGGAAGTAAAATTATCTAGGTGAAATTATTACAATAAATATAAGGGAAGGAATCGTCACTGTACAAGCCCACTCCCACTCCTGTCACACCCTGAGGTTGTAGTCGGACCCAGGACTTTCCTACGGGTGATTTTACTCAGATGCCTTATTGAGCCCTGAGCTATTAATTCAGGTAGTTTTTCCCATTCATGCTGTTTTCTACCCATATTTGCTTAAAGCAATAATCATAAAGAGAAATTTACTGAACGTCTCTGACTTTGTTTTTGTTCTCCAGTGTTCAGACTGCACCACAGCGCTTCAGATACAAGTGACAAAAACAGAGTTAAAAGCCGATTGAAGAAGTTTATTACCCGAAGACCTTCCCTGAAAACTCTGCAAGAAAAAGGACTTATTAAAGGTACAAGACATTTCCTACTTGTGCTGTGACTGTGAAAAGCGAGTGCTCCTCTGTGTCCAGAGCCAATCAGCCTTAAACGAATATTTAGGATGCTACGGTCTTCCTTATTAAATTTTCTGCTCTGTAATACAGGCAACAATAGTTATCTAGCAAATGAACTCTGAGAAAGTAAAGGTAATAAGATGCAGGCATAGGACAAATGTCTAGTTTGGGCATCGAGGATTTGGACTCACACCAGGAACACAGAAGAGGTCCCAGCGGGCAGACAGAATGCCGGCACGTTGCCACATGCCTGGACAGTCCTAGTGTCTACATACCTGCTGTCTCAGCATACATGATTACATTAGTCCTCCTCATGCGCTCAAATATGTCGTAGGATAATACTATCTGATCACCAACTTGGGGCCTGAAATATGTGAGAAGAAGAAAGACTGAGACAAATTAATGTCCTGAAAATATTACAGGTATGGACTGCTGGAGAGCCAAAAGCTTAGTCAAAACTGAAATAATGAGATATTTTTTGTAAATAATCTAAGATACAGAGCAAATGTACCTAAGCCATTTTAGCCACCAGAATAGAAATGCAGTACATGGTACCTGGGATTAGACTAGGCAGAATGTAGTTCTTCTGTTCATTCATATCGACATAGTATAAGTTATAAACTCTGTGAGCCTCTACTTTCTCATCTGTTAAGTGGGATATTTATGCATACCTTTGAGGAGCTATTGGACCCTCTATTGCTTCATAGGACATTATGACAGTACCTTCAGTTCTATATTAAAATTCATCCTCTAGATTATCTTTTTTTTTTTTTTTTTTTTTTTTTCAGTACCAGGGATTGAACTCAGGCCCTTGTGCTTGCCAGGCAAGCATTTATTCTACTGAACTATCTCCCCAGCTCCTAAGTTATCATTTTCTTACAGAAATTTAGTTACAGATTACCTGATATCTTTTTTTTGGTTTTTAAAAAATTTTTTTGCCATAATTTTATTGATAAACAAATAGCAATGAGATAGTTTCAAATCAAATCCCTAGGACAGTTTCAATAATTAACACACTGTATACATTCTTCTTAGTGGTTAATTGCTATACAAGATGAGGACTTGACATCCTATTTACAAACACCATTAGAACAAATCATTCTATTCATTAACAGAATGTAACTATATATCTATCCTAACCACCCTGATATCTTGTAAGACAAAATCAGATCAACTGCCTGGACAACCCCAATTCTCCCTAAAGGCTAAATGTATCCTGACAGTGGCAATATGAATGGACTTTTAGTTCAGTGGTGGGGTCTGGCTCCAACCAAACTCCTACTGAAGTAATACTTTGAAAGTACCCTAGAATTGGTCCCAGAAAGCAGCAAAGGAACTGGACCCCAAATGCAGTCTATCCTGATGCAGTGGAACCACAGGACCCGCTCAGATACTTGCATTACCTATCTTAAAGCTCCATTACATTTTCCCCATAGCTGACCAATGAGTCAGTATTCATTAGTAGGGCTATGGAAAATCTATGTGAAATTCTGATTTGATAAGCTTCCATTGTTGTCTTCAGTGGAATATTTTTTTTCCAAATACAGATCAAGTTATGCAAATGTAGTCACTTCTTGGGTTTGTTTCAATTTTAACTATGAACTTTTTTCAAGGCTTTCACAGAGAAGGTTTTCAACTGAATAATAACCATTAAACCAATTTTTAAAAAGTATCTAGCCATTCAAACTTAGTTCTTTAATCCAATTTCTTACATATAAGGCAGAAATTTAGGAAACTAGTGAAATCAGTATTTTTAATCAGTTAAGAAAAATCACATAAAATAAGTGAATGGTTAATTTCTCCAAGCAAAAAGGCATAACTTGTTCAAAGGGAAGAATTATTTTAAAAAGATAATGGCTTTTAAAATTGATCTCTAGTGCCTTGGGCCAAAGAGTCTGCATTATGCTCACTCAGCGGTCTGATACTCCAGCTCTGGGGAAAAGACCTCCACTGCCGAGGAGAGGGAAGCTGTGCCCGCGGCTGCACTTCGTGAGACCTGGGGAAGCTCTGCTGGGCCAAAGGAGTCTTCATAACGTCTTCTCTTTTATGTGCTGTTACCAAAGCTTGTGGGTTCTGAGTGTTGAATTCAGTGAGGCTCCGCTGAGCCCCACTGTGGGGGCAGAAGGGCTGCTATAGTGACAGTGCACCCATCAGGGTCCTGCCCATCCAGCACGTTCTGTCAAAAGAGAAATGCCCCCAAATCACAGCATCAAATATATTGCAAAACTTTGCTTCACAACCAGTTTCTCTGGTATGCGTGGACACTTTGCCAGTATATGCCTACAATGGCTTGGATTTAGATCTAGAAAACATTTGCTTGATGGGGCTGCATTTTTCACTTTCTTTGATTTTTTAAAAAATTAATTAGTTCATTTATTTGGTACAGAGTCTCACTGCACAGTTCAGACTCATACTGATCCTCTTGTCTCAGCCTCTGCAGTGCTGGGATTATAGACGTGTACTTCCATGGCACGTTTGGGGGCCTGTAGGGCACACCCAGTCCTGCGGCTAGCACGGCATGTGGTATGGGGATAGCACTCAGGTCCTTGCACTTGCCAGGCAGGCGCATAGACTGCCGAGCTATCTCCTGAGCCTCTCCAGTTTCTTTAACATGATGAGAAGGGTGCATTGTAACGCCGAGGGTGGGGCGGCAGAGAATTCTGAATGGTACTACAGTTGCCATAGCTCAGGTAGTTGTAGCGACCATTGTGCCATTACAGTGGGAGCCCCTGAAAAGCTCCCCAAGTGCCTTCACCCTTTCCAAGTCATTTTAAATATATGAATTTGTTACACTGAGAATCTAATGGGAAACAAAACTTAAGTCAACTTAATATGTAAATTATAGGCAAGAAGGTAGGTGCATTTGAACATACTGCTTTTTAAACTTCAGTAACAATTCTTTAGGGCTGGCCAAATAGTCAGCAGATTAAAGCACCTGCTTAGGCAGAAGCAAAGGCCTGGAGTTCAAACTCTGGGGCCTGCCATGCCCGCCCCGCCCCAAGGTGCACTGAGACAGCAGTTGAGATTGGGCGTGGTGGCACATGCCTATAATCCTAGCTCTTGGGAGGCTGTAAACAGACAGATCACTATGAGTCCAATCTAGTAGTGAGACCCTGAACACCCTGTGGACCCTGCCCTAAAAGAAAAACAAACTTAAACCTTCCTATGTTAGTGGATGTAGCTAGAGGCTATGCTCATAAGTGAAACAAATTAGACCCACATGTGTAAATATTGTATTGTCTCCCTACTGTAAGAACCTGCCAGAACAAATAAAACCTGAAAGGTATAATAGATATAGTAAAATGCAAAGAAACTGAAGAATTAAACATTGGAGATGAGAGAAAGGAAAATGGGAAGGAAGGGAAAACATGCAGCCATATATACAGGATGGCTGAGATGGTTGTACTCATAATTTCCATCAGCTTTTTGAAAATATCAGTTAATGTTTAGGCTTTTCACCTTAACTAACTCTATAAACTGATATCTGCTCTCTGAGCAACTGCATCAAGGACAGTAGTGTGTAATACAAAACCTGTGGTTGAGTACCTCTCCTCTTGGTCTTCTCAATGTGTACTATCTCTAATGTCTTATCAATTATTATACTCTCTTTAAAATAAATTAAAACAAAAAAGACAAGAAAAAAATTAAGATTTATTGAAAGCAAGTTCCAATATTCAATTATTTTCCCAATCTTGCATAACTATATCTGTTAATCTGAGCAACAGATTTGACAGTAAAAATATATAACAATCATTGTTTAATTAGCTTTTCCTGTTTTGAAAAGATGTAACATACTTAATGTTATATTTTACCCTATTTCTGTCTTTTTTTCTATTTGTTTTTGTTTCTGCTTTTACTCTTCAAAATAAAATAAAATTAAATTTAAAAAAAAATTTCAGGGTCAGTGAGATAGCTCAGGGAACTAAAGTGCCTGCTTAGGCAAGTTTAGGCAAGTTCAGAGATTGCAGCTCAATTCCCAGCACCACATACTGTGTTAGCCCTTCCCCCAGGGCTATCTGAGCAGGCCACAGTCCAGGCATAGCGGCGCACACCTATAATCCTAGTGCTGGGGAGGCTGAAAGCAAGAGGAGCATCATGAGTCCGAGCTGCATAGTGAGACCCTGTAACAACCAAAAAGAAAAAAATATTTCAAATAATAGCTTCAATATCCAAGAAAAAGAAATATTTAGAAAGAGTTTTTAAAGGGGACAGTAGTGTTTAAAGGAAAAACTAATATATCCTACAATTAAAATAATACTCAGAAAAAGTTGTACATTTAGATGGCAGTTTTAGTTATCTTAGGATGGGAAAAATCTAATATGGCTTTAATAAAAACAGAAATTAATGTTGTGCTCCCTCTGTTTTTAAAATAATTGCATTATAAAGTAAAGAAAACCTGCTTAAAGATTCAACAGAATACCTCAAAGATGTATCATGAAAGAAAATGTTTCTCTCTTTCATCTTAGTTTTACTCCCTTTAGGAGGGCAGCACTTTAAATGGTTTTCAATTTTTGTTCTTTTACAGGTTGCTTCCAATGTACCCTATTTGTTATTTAGGATGCAGGCTGTTTGTTTCTGTCAATATCTTTCTTATTTTAACACTATGTCTTGATTTATCACTCTTGGACATTGCCTTATAATTCTGCTACAACAGGAACAAATTTCACTCAGTTACACTAAGCTTGTCTTCCTCTTCCTCAAATACTACTGGTCCAAAGCAGTTCTCATTACATCCAAAATTCCCTTTTATGTTGCATGTTCCACTCTTATGCACTGGTGGTTACTTTGATTTTCTTTATCTCAAAATACTAAGTTTTGTCTTAGAGACTTTTTATATCAAGATGATGTATTTGACAATTTTTTAAACTTTACTCTGCTGAGCAGTTAATATCAAACATTATGACTATTCCACTGTGGAGTTTCTGCCCCTTTGTTATTTTGGTACATTCCTCCTGTGTTTTTTCTGCTTCCTATTTTGAGATCTTTCTTATTTGAATATTAAATCAATTGCATGAATTCTTTCATTGAATCTTAATTTTTTCATATCCTGAAAAAATTCTCACTTTCATTTGATCAATCTTTATATCATTTTATCTTTAGCAATCATACTTTAATTTACTGAGTTTCTTTCTTTTTCTGTGCTTGCTCTTAGTTCTTACTTATCAATCCCATTCTCTTATTGCATGGCCATAAAAGACTTTACTGACCACTTCACTGTCCTACCCAATAGTGAAAATAGCACTTGCACTCAATACTCATCTAATTGAATTTGTGTATATTGCATCAAAATATTTTAAAATCTACCTGAGCATATATATTAGAATTTCTTTCTGAAGGAAAATGTGAAGAGAACTTTATTTTTAAGAAAATTGTGGAGAAAAAACATTCAGTTTATTTGAACGTGTAGCAGCTTCACAATTTGCCCAAGACAGGCTTAACACTGGAGTCTTGCATTATCAGCTTTCTGCCTTCATCTCTGGTGACTGATGTTCTCGTCTGTGAAGTTTATGTCATGGAGTTTAAGCTAAGCAGCATACAGAAAGAACCCTAAAGGTGCCATCTTAGCCACTCCACATCGTTTCCTCCCTTCAAACTTTTCTTCACCATTCTTCTTTTCTTCTATTCTTACCTCATCATGTTTTCCTTCTTTCTGCCATACCTCTCTTCTTTCCTTAGGCTCAAGGGGGAAATTACGAGAAGGTTAGCTCTAGGAAACCATTCTCTCAGGCATGAGTTTAAAATTTAAAGAAAGAAGCCAATGTAGGAAAGCACCTAGACAAGGCAGCATGACTCACAGAAAAGTACACTGAGAATCGCCCTATGTTTATCTTTTTGTGATATTTATCATAGTCCTCATCTTTACATGGACACGAGCTCCACCTTGATTTTTCCCAGCTACACTCACTCACATAGCGTACTCCAACTACTAAAACGTTCAAGTACTTATCCAAGTACAAAATCATTTAATGTTTCTGCCAAAGAAAAAATGACTTTATAATTTACATTGCTTTTGGAAAATATATCAGTAACATTAAGAAGTAAAGAAATGTTTGGCATTCAGGGTAGAATATGGGTTATCAGCTCTGCATTTCCTACAGCAGTAATGTCTGTGAGCAACAAATCACTGTTAAGTGGAAAATATCTGTAGAGAAGTTGCTAGAATTATGTACAACAGAGTAACTTTGTTGTCACAGTATTAACTTAAGATACATGCACATACCTCTAAATGGGCAAAACTGTAATGTAGCTTCAGGTAGAGACACATTTTGGCTTTGCCACATTATCATGCTAGTCTAAAAATAATTGTATTTGAGTTTATATACGAGGGCATAGGTCTATCCTTGCTTGGGCCTGAAAGAGTCTCACAACTTTCACAATACGCACTAATGTGCTTAAAATATCTTATAAATCTTCTTTTATTTAAACTTTTTTATGGTTCATAATTGAACTGTGATCCTTACGTGTGAGCTATGTCATGATTTAATGTTGTCCAAAATTAATAGTCAACCTTCAGCTTCTTTGTCTTGGCCTACAAGCTTCCTGGTTCTTTTGCATTAATATTTTCCAGGCAGTTTCTGTTATTTAAAGGCTCTTGGGAGCAACTATGTTGGTAATAGAGTACTACATAACTATCGTTTGTTCAATAACAAAATACAGTTTATCATGAGAGATAGAGAGACATTGGGGGGAAATGCACCTGGGTAGCAGGTTAAGCCTATGGCTTTACAAGTCTGTAATCGGGGAAGGAAATGATTCAGGTCTTACAAGACATCAAAAGCAGATTAACTCTGGAGCAAGGAAAGAAAATGAGTCCAGAAATCAGAAATGGCAATGTAGTAGATAAAGGAAAAACAAGAGAGCCAGTATTTAAAAAATGGTTTCCTCATGGTTCCGAAACTTACTTCTTACAGAAAAAAAGACCTTTTCATGGAGATATTAGCAAGGATGAAAAATAATTTATGATGATGATTTATTGTTTGCCCATTGCATCCAAAATTCCACCAACCATATATTTAAAATACTAGAACAATCTTAATATTTTTGTTTTTAGTCAATGGCTTCTAAAGCCGTACTAATTCTTGCCCTGACTATAATTTTTAAATTCAATCTATGAGCCATGTATTATTATAAGATTACCTAGAATTTTGTCCTGTTCTACTGGTTGAGTCTAATTCTGGTGCAAGTTAAAAATATGGTATTGAACCTTCCAATTTAAAGATAATAAAGTTGCCATGCTATTAGAGGAAGCAGACCTAACAGCATCAATAACAAAGCAGGAGCAAAGAGTTAGGCTTAGTTTCATCCTGCAAATTTATATAAAGCGCTAAGCATATTCTGTTCACTAACTTTGTGTGTGTGTGTGTGTGTGTGTGTGTGTGTTACAGAAAGAAGTACAAAATCTTCCCTTCACTTCAAACACTGAACCGCTAAAGTATATAATGCTTTCCAAAGTATTACTTACTTGACCATTTGCAAATAACCTCAAGTGGGGCTCATGTGCTATTTTCTTCCAGTATCAGAGAGACTGCTCTCTGAACAGGTGGTCCATGACTGTTTCAGTCTTCTACTCACTTCCCGAATCTTTCCTCTGTGGAATCACCTGAAAAGAAGGAAAGATACAGGCCCCTTGTCAGTGTTCAGAAGAATTCCCCATTACGAAGGTTAGCATTTATTATTGATGTCCTGCTGTTCTCTAGCAGGTGTTCTCTTCCTGTGTGCTTCCCTCATGGCTCCTAACATCAGCCTTGCAGGTGGCACAGGATTCTTCAGCTTAGTTCTTGGGCTTCCCAGGGCCTCTGCAGGCCTCAAAAATTGTACCTAAAGCCTGGGCTGGATGTTGCCTTTCTCCTTTGCAATTTTTATCTTTCCACTCTCTGTTCCATGTTGTGGGGAGGTAGATAATTCAGGGAAATTAAGGAAAAATTTCTTCCTGACTTGGAAGTTGATAAGTTCGACAAATTTAGGAATAAATGCTTCCCATACAGTGAAAAGAGTTGAATTTTCCATGGCCTTTGAGAGAGCAAGTCCCATTCCTACCTTTCTAATGTTGTGAGTCCCAGTTAGGAGCTCCCAGGATGTGTTTGTTGAGAGTGTCTCTGAAGACAGCAGAGAGCAGAGCTTTCATAGCCAGTGTCCTCCCATGAGGTGCCACATGCAGCAGATGTGTCAGATGCTCACGTAAGGGAATCCTAATGGCAACACTTCATCCTCATACATCCTAGGAAGAAGAGAGCACTTGCTTGTATCTTTTGGAGTTATTGGCAGTTTAGCCGACAAATATTTCACCCCAAAACTCATGGCCATCAAAAATCAACAATGATCCATAAATTCCAAAAATTAAAAAAAAACCCTAAGAACTTGTATCATTTTATTTGGAGCAATAAGTTTTATTCAATATACAAGTACCCCATTTAGTCTTGATATACTTATCTGGTCACTGACATTAAAAAATAACCAGCCCCAAGGGTTAGGGATATAGCTTAATGGCATAAGCACCTGCCTAGAAGCTCAAAGTTCAGAGTTCAATCCCCAGTACTGGAAAACAAAGTTGTGGAATAAATAAATAATCAGCCCCAACTCAATATTGTGGTATGCAACTATAATCCCAGCTACTTGAGGATCTGGGGTTCAAGTGTTACTTCAGCCCATGAGTTCCAGGCCACCCCGCACAACACAGTAAGACCCTACCTGAAAAATAGGTAACCAATCCCTGTAGTTTAATCATTATCAAAGCAATTCTATATTGTCAAAGTAATTTTTCTATATTTTTTTCCTCTGTGGGAGGGAAGGCAAGAGGCTGCATCAGCATTTGGATTACCAAATTGGTAGCCTGGCCATGTTAGTCGGATTACAATGAAGAGGTGTATCCATCTGTTTTTCTTTGAAATTGACTGTCTTGCCTTCAGTGTGTTTTATCAAAGCATTTTCTGGGGCAACAGATCTGAGAACATAAATATTATGTAGAATTGCTCCTCCTTAGATATTTCACTTTAACATGTCCTTTCTTCTTGAAGATAAAAGTTCATAAAAGAGTTCTCAGACTAGGCAGCTATATGTCATAAAAACCCTTTATTCTACCCCCCTTTGGCTCCCATTCCCCTAAGTTTGAAAAGTTTTAATGGAAGTGCTTACTGCCTTGGTCTTGTTTGTGTATTCCTCCTTTGTTGTCTCTTAGCCTGTACAGAAGGCAACAACCCAGGCATGGATCCACTCCTGAAAGGGAAAGAGGTTTTCTAGTAACCATATTTTTCCAAACACAGAATCGAGACACATGGCCTGAGAGTGACATTGTATTTGAAGTGGGGACTGTGCTCAAAGATCCAGAACATATGGTTGAAAGAGTTTTCTCATAAAAAGCTACAATTTATGACACCTTCTAGATTCTTATTCACAAAAGGCACATTCCCTCATCCTTCTTATTCTCATTAAAATGTTCACCTCAAATCACAAAACTGACCAGTGTTCCCTCAAATATGTTCTTAGCCAGCTGGAGAACCACCATGTTGACTAGAAAGTTAAAGGCTCAGCCATTGAGGAAGAGATTCAAACCAGACTGCCAAACATATTATGAATATATTGCTCTTCTTAAAAATGCTAGTTGGTTTTTCATACTGGAGTATTGACTAACTGTCTGTGTTTGATGTATGGTTTACCAGCCTGATGTCGACTTATGGTTAGAGCTTAACTTGTTAGTTCTGCTTTTGCAGCCAATTCAGAATAACTACAGATGCCTCGAGATATTAAAATTGACTGCTCAAATGGACTCAGTGTGGGAGTTTCATTGGTTTTAAATTGATAACAGCTGAGAGTGACTGATTAAAGCGCACATAGGCGTAGGACGCAGCTCTGTCATAGGGACTCTCGTGAACAGACTCCAGTACTGTGGGACATTTTTCTTCTTTCTTTTTCTATTCTAATTATTTCTAAGTTATCCTCAGTTAAATTTTAAAATTGTACAGAATATTCAGGAGCTTAGGGCAGAAATAATTCCTGAGAAACTGAGATAAATTCTGATGAAGTGGGTTTCTAATCTGTAGGGAACATTTAAAGTTAAGTAGCATTCCATAAGGTGGTAATTGTGTCTATTTCCCAGGCATTTGAGTTAAATAAGCTGTATAGGAAGCATAAACTGTCATAATAGAAGGACTGGAGTGTTGTGTACATCTCTTTCTTCAACTCGTAAAAACCAAAGCCCCAAAGTGCCTTATCACAGATAAGTCAAACAAAGCCTCTTCTTTGCTTCTCTATTCTCCTGGGAACAGTTATTATTGTTTTCATTATTTAAAAAGCTGTTCTGAACACTTTTTTCTCAAATAAGAAAAAAACACACAAAAGAGGAATAAGAAAAGTTTTTTCCCGCTCCTCAAATCAGTTATACTTTATACAAAACAGGTTTTATGAAAACATACTTTCACAATTTAATAGTAGCTTAAGGAAAAAGCCAATAAAAAAATTCAGAGAGGTTTAAATTTAAAAAAGAAATATCTGTTTATAATATAGGTCTCCTTTAACCTATGTTTTTCCAAGAGTTCAGTATATAATTCTTGACCTATTTCTCTTTTCAAATGTCTCTAACATTTTACCTTTGATAGTTTATTAAAGAATTTTAGAAGCACTTTGTAGACCTGATAGAGAACAATAACCTGTAATAATGTATATAAAATAAAATTTGTTGAAAACATATAAATCCAGATGTTACAAACTCATTGTAAAAATAAATTCTGACTCATTATGCTTTCTAACATATCATCAAATGTGTAGCAAACATTTCCCAGTGTTCACTGTGACTAGTGAAATAAGAGGTTTAGGAGTACTTGACAATGACATCAATGGCCATTAAGAAATAGATAGATAGATAGATAGATAGATAGAGATAGAGAGATGAAATATTAAGTCATAAATGATGCCGTGACTTTAAAACAGCCATAAATATTCATGAATATTATTCCCATGAATAATCATAACATTTGTCATATATTTATTGCCTAAATGCTACCCAAGTTATAACCTATGTACCTGGATCAAATATTAAAATCACCTAAATTGATGGCTTCCTAGGATGCATACAACCATAACATTGTGTTTTGTTGATAGATAACCTGGCAAGCCATCTAGAATCAGCTACAAGGGTTAACATTTCCATAAGATATAATGCCCTTAGAAATGTAGTATAACAGATAGAGACTTCACTCTATTTCGATCATTGCAGTCCAATTTTTTAATGATTTTCTTATCTATCTATATTAAGACAGGAGGAAATTTTTAAAGGAGATGTCATCCAAGCTAAACACATGTGAAGGCCATTAACTTGAATATATCACTACTAACATGTCCCTTTGAACTTGGAACTCAAATTCATAGGAAGAAAAGAAAAGAGGGAGCCGGAAGAGGCCTGGCCTCAGTTAACCTTACAATGAAGGAATCTATCACAGCTAAAGGCAAAGAAATATGAAAGCAGATGGTCAGAAAATAGCATCTTAAAGATATCTTGATATCTTGAAATTCTAGATAATCTATTAGAACAGTCATCACTCCCCTGACCCCCTCATCATTGGCCTCAACTCATGCAGTTATTCTATGTACAGCAAAACATTCTTTGCATCTTTTGTGACTTCATAATTCGAATGCACTGGGGTCTTGAGCACGTTACAATTTTTCTCTCTTAAAATAATTAGCATAGGAGACCATTCAATATTATGTAAAGAATCTGACAGGGCCTCAGTTAATGTTTTTTTAGAAACAATTAACATGTCAAAAGAGGAAGTGAGAGTCTATTTTTGTTATGAATCTGTTCACATAATTATCAGCTGAAGAAGTGAGAAACACTTTAGAAAGAAAAGAAAGGTTAAGACCTTCCCTCAAGAACAGAGTTCTCACTGATGCCAGATCCTTCAAATTCTTTTGCTTAAGTCTCCTATATTCGTATATACGATTATATGCATAGCCCTTTCCTCAGAATCATCATATATTTGTAGTAGGAGTAAATAATCTTGAATAAAAATAATACTGGCTGAAAATATACTGTTTCACATATAAAGAGAAGGGTATCTATATGAGGTTACACTTAACTTAAAATGCCACCATGACATGAAGAAATAGTCTACATATGATTATACATTGGCAGTGCTGCAGTGACTTGTCCACAATCTAGCACTCTACAGAAGCATGTCTTTGGGCTCAGAAGGAGCTAATGGAGTAGAAGGTGGATAGAGTGTTAAGCAAAGCCTATAGACCTCTTGATTCAAGCCAAGAAGATAGTACCCTAGAGAATGGAGAAGTGAGAGAGTATCTGAGGAATTCTAGGGACAGCAATAATGGAATCAAGCGTAAGTGGAAAAGACTTTCTCAGGCTAGCCCAAAGCCATCCATCTCTTCCGTCAGTGATTTTAGTAGCAATATTTCTAAAAGCCCAGGGGAATAGCCCAGATGCAGATGTCCTCTGGGATGCCCAGATGAAGCTACCGTGGGCATGTGTGGTGAGCTACAGCTTCCCATGCTGACCAGAAGCTGGGACATTCTTCAGAGATCTGCTGGGAGGGGTCTGTACCTATTACTGGGCAGGCAATGCAGAAGTTAGGACTAGTCCCAGCAACTTCTACTGGGGCAGGATCGGTGGCTCTTTCCCTCAACGTAACCAACCTTGATTTTCAGAGCAAAGAACATATAAAGATTGTACAATAGTTTTGGGAAAAGTTAATATAAAGCACAAAAACTAATCAGGTTTATGGTATGCTTGAAATAATTGAATACATGAAAAATTATTTTCCTCATTGAGCTGGGATACAAATTATGGGGTAATAAGGCGATGGTGGCAGATGGGAGCAGCCAAGACAGTACCATTGCCTCTGTAAAAGATGTCTTGGAGCCTGGAATATAGTGCAGAGGCACAGTGCCTGCCTGGAAAGTGTGAGGTCCAGAGTTCTGTTCCAGGTACAAAAACAAGAAGAAACAAATGACAAAGATGTTTTGTTTTGTTTTTCAGTTTTGGAAAACAGTACACTGCAGAAACATCTAGATCACCAAATTTTGAAATAGGTGTGAAGTCTAGTTTTCACTCTGCTACTTACTCGTTTCATAAATTTGGGCAAAGTAATGAATGTACTTGTCTTTAGGCTTTCTATATAGTAGTTCTTCGTGCTGTTGGCATTCCATAAAGAGTGATAATGTAGAAAATAATAAATATGGTAATTAGCTCAATGGACTAAAAGCACTTGCAAGCAGGCTCAGGGGCTTGGGGTTGGAATCCTGGGTTTGCCATGCCAGCCCCACCCCAGGGGGCGCACTGAGATGGCAATTGAGACTGGGCGTGATGGCGCGCACCCGTAATTCCAGCTTTTGGAAGACTGTAAACAGAAAGATCACTCTGAGTCCGATCTCTGTAGTAAGACTCTGAACATCCTGTGGACCTTTCCTAAAATACAAATAATCATCATCATCATCATCATCATCATCATCATCATCATCATCATCTATGGTATTTTTACACTGGATCCCTGTTTCTACTGTTAATATTGCATGCCATTGTGCCTCCAGTTTGCAAGGAACATGTTCTGAATTTGCTATAAAGCAGATAAATTATAGTAAATGTTTGCAACATTTAACTGATAATGATAAGGCCAGCACATTGAACGTAATATAAGGCCAGCACATTGAATGTAATATATGCCTAGCACTGTGATTCTAGCGACTTTAGTCATCACTCGATGACGAGGGGGAAGACAATGCTTGCTTTACTTTATTCTTTAGTTTAGTCATTGATATTATTTACTGACATATATTCATTAAACCACTGTGGTATGGGAGGATACAAAGCACCAGTAGGACAGGTCCCCAAGAAGTGAATAAGGAAGATAAATGTACAGAAATACAGTATAATATATCAAGTGGCTCATACTTTAAGGAGTTTTGAGTTCACAAATTTGGGGAAATTACAAGTGTTAAAGTGTGGGAAAGATTAATGTTTCCTTTATTCTTAGGTAGTTAGAAGAATTCTTGAGTTAAAGCACTTGGACTATGGGGAAAAAAAGTAAGAAATCTGAGATCCACAATGCAAGAAACTTGGGAAACTCTGGTTCAGGTGAAAGGTAGAGGGATGGTTGATAACAAAGGTTGATAGCAATTGTTTCATACAATTCTAGATGCATAGAAAACTTTTCATAGGCTACTGTTATTTACTGAATGCTTGTTATATATTTTCACATATTTGGCAAACATTTAGGACCTACCATGTGGCAAACAATAGGCTAACTTGCTGCCACAATGAAGATATATAAATTGGAGTTTGTACCTTCATAATAAAACACTTAAGTGCTGTTTAAAAAGAAATATTTTGCATCCAAACATCACTTTACCATTTGTACATTACCTCCCAAAAACCACCTCATACAGCCATGTAGCCAGCCAGCACTTCCTTAGACTCAGCTGCCTCCCTTCTAAGAATCTTCCAGAGCTCCTGAAGGTTCAAGTCCTTCCATTTGCCAGAGGTGCTACAATCCCAGTGTTGCCCATTGCCACCTAGAACCACTTAGTCTGCAGAGAAAAGAAAGAGACCAATTATTTCACCATCCCACCTTCATGTACAAACAGCTTTTAGGAACTTGAATTAAAAATTTGGGTGCTTTGATTTTCACAAGGTGAAAACATGCCATCCTTCCACTGGATCTGAGACTTTCTTCAACAGAAATCAGCTCTACTCCCTGGAAATTGGCTAGGGTAGTTCTACTGCTTGTCATCTCTCAGAAGTTCCATTGAGGGCTGGCCAGATAGCTCAATGGACTAAAGCACCTGCTTAGGCAAGTGCTAGGGGACCAGGCTTCAATCCCTGGGGTGCTGCGCTAGTCCTGCCCCTGGGGCACACTGAAATGGCAAATGAGATTGGGCATGGTGGCACACATTGGTAATCCCCGTGCTTGGGAGGCTGAACATAGGAGTATCACTACAAGTCTGATCTATGCATGAGACCCTGTGGACCCTGTACTAGATACATTAAAAAATAAATACATAAAAATAAAAAATAAGACGTTCCATTGACTTTCACGAGTTCAGAATTCATTTTGACCTCATTAACAAATACTAACTCCTACAAAAAGACATTTAGAGTGCTAAACATTGTTCTGGCAATTCAGTCAGCAGATCCAACTCAGGGGCTCTGTTCTGTCTTAATGCTACCTGTCCAAAAAAGGGTGTTGAATATGGAAAAGCACCGTATAGCATTTTGAGTATGCAGTGAACCCAGAAAACATGCAACACACAAAACAGCAGCTCACAGTGTGACACCCATCCATTCAGTTCTGTGGGAAACTTCAGGTATTTTAGAACTGTTACTTCATTGTCACTTTCTGTACCAAGCGCTGAAAATGAGAAATAAACACTGTGTTTGACTGGAAGCCCAAAGAAACGAAACGTTTTCGGAAGCCTGTGCATCACACCCTGCTAATTTGGGCTCATAATCCCTTCTCTCCAATTACATTCCTGGAAATGGTTTTCAGTTTCTTTGCATAGAATAACCAGCACACCGCAGTCCTCAGAGCAGCCCATGGGAACAGGCGTTCCTGAGCAGAGCCCACACCACACCTCCGCAGAGCTGGCCCAGGCCTCCGCGGAACCACGTGGTTCTCCGCCTTAATATGGTTCATTATAAAATCCTTTACCTGCCTCTAAGCACTTTTCATCAAAGCCATTTTTAAGCTGAAGCTGAGGACTAAAGAATGCCTTTAACAGAATCCTGAAATAGCTTTTAACCCGAGGCTGAGAGAGAAAGTGCTTTTAACCTAAAGTGTTTTCCTCTTAGGTACTTCAGCTTGCACCTAGCGCTCAGTGTTAGCGGCTTTGAAAACACCCTTAAGACCCAAATGAAAGAGACTCCATGACAGATTTGCAAACCCGTCATATTAATATAGTACAAGTAATATTTAAAATCATTAAGCAGTTTTTCTCCACCTAAATTTGAGCCTTTTCTTATTGAACTATGCATTCCTGCAAATAAATTGAATTCTTACCACCTGGGATTCTAATAAATCTATACAAATCCTGGGAAAAAGACATTCTTCTTGATTTTATTTAAACTTGAAGTTACTTACAATTTTTACACTTTCCCAACCCGAAGACAATCTCTCAGCTCTCGGCAATCACTGAACGACATTTCCAGCTTTAGTTCCTTTAGTTGGTCTTAAAAGGTAAATTGAATTATTTAGAATAACTTCAATCAATTACTTGAATAAATTTTACGTATCAAATTTTCTCCTCAGACTTGTCACTCAAACAAAAATAAAATTGCTGATTTCACAGGAGTGTTAACCCCTCAATAAAGTTCTTTCTTAGTAAACTAAGTAGCAACATAATTGATACCAATTTCAACTTCAGATTAATTACACTAAGTTATGTGATTGAAAAGGTAAAGCCCGTGGGTGGCATTGTATTTAAAGGATACAAAGAATGCGCAGATATGGTGGGAGTTAGAAAGCTCTGACATATTTGAATTTTATAAACACTCAAGCTATTTCTTTACTGATCTGTCCATAATTCAAATAAGGTAAGAACAAATAAATGAAAACATAATATACCTTTAGCTCATAATGCAGCTAGTTTTCACTAAACAAAATTTGGCTGTAGTAATAATCCAAAATGTAACATAAACTGAGCTAAAATATGCTTTCCTCACACTTAATCATTTCACCATCTTTGTATTAGAAATAAAAACAGCAGCAGCATTACTTGTTTTGTTTCATTTTGTTTTGTTTAGCTTTTTACAATTGGATATCGTCATGTTGCCCAGGCTAGTCTTAAATTCACAATCGGCTAATATCAGTCTCCAGATTATCTGGGATTACAAGTGTGTACCATATTGCCTGGCTGAAGTCACAGTCTTCTAAATTGTTCTCTAGGGCAAGGGATATAGCTCAGGCGCAGCAACTGCCTGGCAAATGCAAGGTCCTGAGTTTGATACCTGGTACCAGTAAATAAATAAATAGTTTTCCCTAATTTATTTTTATTCTATCATTCATTCATGTAAGCATTTATTAAACAATTATAAAGCAAATAATAAATAGATACAAATATAAGTGAAACTGCATTTATTACAACTTAGTATATAAAAATTCCTGTATTTTGAATATTATTTTCACATTTCTTCTACTTAATAACTTTCTATTTATTTCTATTATTTCAGCTCAGCTTCCCATTCTACAAAACTCTCTGTCTTCTCTGTATCTCTTCCTCAGCCCTTTCGTCTCCCTTTCCCCAAGATCTAACACCATTATTTTAAAATCTTCCTATTGGAGGGAAACCTGAAACTGGCAGATCAGAGACTATCCCACTCTACTCTGCATTGTCTGTGAAGTTACTGACTAAAAAGGCCAAGGAAGAAAATTAAGTCAGACACAAAAGCTTCTAGTGATAAGAAAGTAATAATTCACTTGCAGTTTCTTGTTCCTTGTGTTGGTTTAATGCACTGGCCTCTGCTCTGGTGAGACCTGTTCTTCTCCCCAACACCAGAACCTGGGCTTTACTTCTCCTGTGATCCTCATTTGCAGACTATCTAATACTACTCAAACACTCCTGAAATATTCCCATCGTATGGCTTCAAATTGCATCTACAGGATGTTGCTCTCCAAACTTAAAAAGTCAGCCTCGCACTCCAGACTTGCATATTCAAATATCTATTTGACATCTCCTTGGGTGCTTGGTAGACATCTCAAATTTACCCAGAGCAACCCTTGATTCCCCGGCTCCCACGTGCTCTCTATTTCAGGAAATACCACAGGCATGTGCCAGCTGGAGTCACCCTCCACTCTAACTCTGTCTCTTTCACTTCCATCAGCAAATCCTGCCTAAAAATATATTCTAAATTCAACCACTTTTAGTCATTTCCGTTATTACCATCCTTAGCCGAGCATCACCCTCTCCTTGGAGGATATTTCTTTTGCCCTGTGACTGGCCTCTCTGTTCCTTACCTTAGCTCCTGTGGTCTTAGTCTCCACACAGCAAATAGCAGGACGATTTAAACATACAGGACAAATCATGGCATGGTCCTGTTCAATAATGTTCAATTCTTTAGCAAAGAAACATATTTTAAATATTATTTGGTGCCTTTCCTGTGACTGACAATCTGGGCCCCACCTAATCTGGCCCCTGACTCCCTTTTCAATTTGGTCCCCAACCATACTTGTTTCGCCCTCTCACTGGAGATGCACAGGCCAGCCTGCTACTCCTCCCCAGGTGCCCAGCTCTCTCTGGAGGTTGTGTACTTGCTTCTTCCCTGAGTTTACAAAGCTCGGCCTTCCACCTCAAATGATCTCTGTGCAAATGCTGTTGCTCCAGAGGAATCTTCACGGGCAGCCCTGCTAGTTTTCTTCTATTTATTTATTTATTTATTTATTTATTTAGTATAGGGTCTCTATGCAGCTCGGCCTCATAGTAATCCTCCTATGCCTCCCCAGTGCTGGGATTACAGGCATGTGTGCCACCACACCCGGTTACAGTGGCTGGCACAGTGTTGCAGCCATCATGGCATGCAGTCCCGGGGTCAAACTGGAGTTCTTGGGCTTTCCAGGCAGGCACTTAGACCTCTGAGCTATCTTCCCAGCTCCAACTCCACTAGCTTTCTGCCTTGATTTCTTTCTCCATAGCACTTATTGCTACTTAATTTTCTGTTATATGTGCAGGTACATTCCTCGCACTTGCACATAGGAGCTGCATGGAGATAGTGTTTCCTTCAACCCCTGCCAAAAGGCATTGCAAAAACTTCTTGTGGAACGAATAGGACAGGCAAAAGAGTCACATGATCAAGCACTCTCTGTACTGTTGTTATTTGTGTGTGTGTGTGTGTGTGTGTTTGTGTGTGTGAGAGAGAGAGAGAGAGAGAGAGACAGACAGACAGACAGACAGACAGACAGACAGACAGACAGAGACAGAGAGAGACAGATGTTGCAGACTGGACAAATGCAGAATCATTTCATACTCATCCCACTGGCTTAATCCTCTTCATTTATGATACAAATCTCCTCTTGGTTGCAAACTCAACAAAATATCCATTTCACTATTCAAAACAAATCCAAGTTGAGATCTATTTCTGCAAGGATTTATGAGTGAAAAGAAATGGCCAATTTTATTTCATAGAAGGATGCTGGGGGAGAAAATGAAAGCTCAAGACTGGTGATAGCTTCCAGTAGTAAGAGAAAAAGTAGAAATGAGTTATGGAGAATTCTGCTGCACAACCAGAGTGGTGGTTGTCTCGTCCTTGAAACTCATCTCTGGGCTGCTGTTGCCAAAAGATGCTTGCCCTGAAATCACTGCTAATCCTCCCTCTAGTGGAAGCTGCAGAAACCCACCACCCTTGCTGGAAGACCTTCATATTGTTCAAGCATATCTTCTCTAGGACCCTCTCTCCATAGTAGACACTGCTATTATGGGACAGAAACTTCAGTGTTGGTGAGAGGCAAAATATGAATAAATATGTGGGAGAAAACTATACACAAAAGTGTGTATGTGTAATACCTTCTCTTCATTTAGAATCCAAATTACTCAAAAGTTAAAGCAATCAAACTTCTTCTTACTTTTGCTTTTCATGAGAAAACAATCATAACTAACAAGGCAATACAACAGGTTTCCTTCCATGGTTCACTGGAGGTTTAGCAGGGAACTGGTCCAGTTTTTATATTTAAAATTTAACAAACAGTAGCTAATGTTTTTAGTAAAATCCCTGAAACATGCATAAGATCATGCATGACATACCTTTTGACATAAAATATAACAAACACAGCAGTAATCTAACATGCATGTTTCTGTATCTTAGCTCAAAGACATAAGCTATCCTATAAACTACAGTACTTACTTAAGACATGCATTCAGATAATTCCATAAAGTTTTGAGAAACTCTTTGATTGGAGTTCACAATTTAACTTTCAAATAAGATGAAAGGGCTGTGGCATGAAGAGCATAGGAGAAAACACAAAGAGTTAGAGGACAAACATTCTTCATCACACAACTGAAAGTTGTGGCCTGAGAACCTATTGTCAAAAGCAAAGAACAAGTTGCCATGTATAGTTTAAAATCAAAGGATGAATTTGGCTAAGCTGTTCAAACCACTCACATTGAGCGAATATAATGTTTACCTTCCAAAGTATCTACTGCCTCTTCTTTATAGCAACTTCCTGAGAAATGATGTGCTCATATGTGTGGTATTTTCAGGAGAAAAGAACCCAAGAGAATGCTCCCTACTAAGAAAGGAATAAGGGTTATATTTGTCCATCTACTCATTTTATATGGCATAATCTCAAGCAGTAGGCCATTTTTGCTGGAACTTTGCATCTTGAGCAATTGATAAGTGGAAATCACTGTCTCCATGTTGGTGTGGTGCTGGTGGTGACACTGAAATTGGTACTCTGACCCAGCTCTTAGCATTTCCAAGACAGGTGATGGTTCTCCCACTCCCCATCCCATGTATCTCCCGAGCATCTTCATTTCACAACATCAGGAAGACTGGTTTCCAACTTATAGTAATTCATTGAGTTCTTTCCCATCTCTCACCTTCAATATCAATCAGATAAACTTCCCAATGCTTAATATAACCACACTGTGGCTGTGTTTTCTGTTGCCTCCAGCCAAAAACCTTAACCAATATACCTCATTACCAAGGTAATTGCCTGATTTGTTTGTGCATCAAGAATCTAGTGTGCTGTCATTGTTTTCAGCTTGTGATAGTCCTGGGTGTTTTGTTTTTCCTTTTTTATAATTTACTAGACCAGCTTCCATGGAAGCAGCTTCTTCTGCAAGCAGAATAACATCATTTTGAAAAGCATGTAGAGAGTGTCTCCTGGGTAAATGATGATCACACCGTCACATTATTTGACCATTTAACTGCTTCTATTGAGTAGTTCTCCCCATAGCTTTGATTCATTTGGAATCTCACTGACAAAGATCCCATTACTGAGGGTTCTTTCCATAATTTGTCAAAAAATATATAGCAGCGATGAGGGGGAATGAAGCTAATTTGTAATCTAGGAGACTTAACCTGGTTATGCTGATGAACTAACTAAATCGGTCAAAAGTTGGAGAGCCTAAAGATTAAAAACCACCATTCCCTACTTAAACTCTAATTCATTATGTAAACAACATGATTTATAAGTGTAGTCATGTGGAAGGTTTATTTATTTTTCTCACCACAAGATGCTTTCAAAGAAAAATTGAGAAAATGGATTTTCTCCAACCAATGATTTGCCTGCCGCCCCTAGAATAAGGGCTGAAGTGGTAGGACAAAGATGTAACAATCATGCTTGCCAAGGCTATGTGAGCTTGCAGGATTCCAGAAAAATTGGTGCTTCTAGCATTTTCTAAATTATAATAATAATAATAACAATAATAACAATAATAATAATTTGCTAAGAGAGAAAGAAAAGATTACTAGTGATCCCACAGATAAGAGTGTAAGTAGGGAGTCAGGGACACAGTGTTCTGGGAATTTTCCCTTTTGGGGAGTACCATGAGGAAGAGGAAAATAGAAATAATCCTTAATGTTGTGTCAAAAAGGCAGACATGGAATTTCAAGGGCAAATTTGCTTCATTAATACTTGCCGAGGAAACAAAATACTTTGTCTGTCTGTCTGTCTGTCTGTCTGTCTGTCTGTCTGTCTGTGTGTGCCTGTCTCTCTGTCTCTCCCTCTCTGTCTCTGTCTCTCTGTCTCTCTGGATCTGTGTGTGTGTGTGTGTGTGTGTGTGTGTGTGTGTGTGTGTATCGCTGTCTATCTCTCTCCTGCTGTCTACTCTATTTTAAAATAGATGGCTTTAAGCTAAGCATGGTGGTGGAGCCCTGTAAACCCAGCACTTGGAAGGCTGAGGTAGAAAGATAGCTGTTAGTTCAAGACCAACCTGAGCTACCTAGTGAGTTCAGGTCAAGCCTGATTATACTACCAACTCTGTCTCAAAAACAAAAAATGAAAGAGGTGATTTTCTGTTTCAAACACATACCTATAATGCAATGATCCTTTCTGTTACATCAAACCCTGAATTGTGTCCGAGTTTGGTGATTGGCAATTCTACAATCACAGTTCAATTTTCCGAGACATTTCAGCTAAATCTCTGTGATTTACTTTTATAGGATAGCACTTTTTAGTGCTATGATACTATTTCCTGTGCATCATTAGTTCTTCTTAGTCTCGCGATTTATCAATTTATATTGAAAGCTAATGTTGAAGTAAAGATTCTTTCCATTGCCCTTGATAGAAGCTTGTTTCAACTGCAAAAGACTGGAATTTATTTGATTTCTTAGTGTGAAAGTCCAAGGGTCAGGGATAGCTTTAGGCGTGACAGGCTCAGGAACACAAAGCGCTAGCAAGTCCTTTCTCTCAGCATTCCAGTTTTCTGTTCTGTTGGCTCAATTCTTCAGTATATCTGTCCTGAGGTGACATCTTATTTTCTAAAAATGGAGACTCTTGTCCTCAAGGCTTAGTATTTCCTTTGGAAAGAGGACCCCTCTTTCCTAGCAGCACCAGAAAAAGTCTTAGGATTCACTTGATAGAAACTACTTGGGGGACCTGTTTGTGCCTGGACCAATTTCTATGACCAACAATGATAAACTCATTGCTGAAGCTGGAGGTGGTAAGAGCACTACCTAAGATACATGGCAGCAAATTAGATGCTATATGCCCTAAAAGTAAACCGACAATTGGGGTTTTGTCCTTCTTGCTCTTATTTGTTCATTTATTTTTGTTTGTTTGTTAACCAGAAGATAGGATAGACATAGAGAAGGCAAAACCAGTGATTTCTACCATAATCTCCTCAGCCAGTATCTTCTGAAAAAGATGCCCATTTGGCCCTTTCTTTTGTGATCCTCATGTCTCTCTTGAAACCTTATGACCAATGCTATGTTCAAGTCATATTGAAGTTCACTTGGTTGCAGTAAATAGGAAACAACTTAAAAGACTTCGGTTGAAAAGGACTTCATGAACTTTATAACACTGGCAAATGGAGGGCAATGGCAAGGATACAGAAATGATGGAGTTAGGTATTCATTGGAAAATCAGGAGTGGAGGGGTATCTGGTCCATCTACTCCTCTTCAAATTGCTTTCCATGTTCACTCCCTCATTATACATAATCGTTTCCCTAAAGGGCTTGCCTAGTCCCCAATGGCAAAAGTCAATACAGACTTGCAGTCCCAATGGCTAAGATAACCACCACAATCCCTCACTGTACAAAATCTGAACTCCTTGGAGGGAGCACCACGTCAATCCAGCTTTGGCCACATGCCTGGTTTGGGCTCAGATGGATTCATGTGGGTGGCTCAATTCTTGAACTCTGCAGTCACACTTTCTTGGGTGAATCCAGGAAGTTTTAAGGAAGGATCTAAGTAAGACAAAATGTTCAGTTTGCTGATAGCTACTAAGCAGGAACATCTCCTGTCTAGTGAACTGCAATACACTTGAGGTCTTTGCTCTCGGAGTCACCTAGGAACAGGAGGGAGAGACGATTTTTCCTTGTAGCGACTGCCTGCCTGTACTTGTGAGGGTTTCCGAGTAAGTGGAGGTAATGCTTCTCCCCATCTTGGCAGCATACCCACCAGCAACAGCCCAAAGCTCATGTCCTCCCCACCTCCTAGCAATCAAAATACCCAGCATCTGAAATTCTGTCCTGGGTACCCTGGTCAAGATTCTTCCAAGTCTTCTGTGCCCTCGTATCCAATCAATCTGCTAGCCCTTATCCTTTTTAACACCAATGTATTTAGAAGAGGAGTCCGTTTGTCCTGTCTTTCCATCCTTACCTACTTTTCAAGACCTGACCACAACCATGTGCTTGTCAGTATGAAACTGAAAGTTGCAGAATGAATCTTCTGCTAAAACCATTTTCTTTATGACTCCCGTAACTGCCCAAGTCCAAGGAGCTACATCCACATTATCGCCTATCCACATGTGGTTGCATCTAAGATGCCTATCTTCCTGTCTAAATTACAAGCTCTGTCCTCAAAACTTTGGGTTACTGCATTTGACTTCCTCAACCAAAGAGACTCGGAAGTCACTTCTGCCTGTTAGCCTGTTGCACTTCTAGCATGTGCCTGCCAAACCTCAACCAATCACCTTCTCCCCATTTCTGAGTCATTATTTTAGTTGAGAACCTCACCCCAGCACACACACTCCCTTCCCAAGATCCTAATGCCCAGTGACCTTGCACAATTGACTCAGTCTTCTCTTGTGTAAAATGAAAAATCATAGTACTATCTACCGCCAGACCTTGGAGGACTTATGTGAATATAAATGTGTTAGACTACATAGAAGGTTCCCCAATTCTGATATTTCAATTTAACATTTTTAAACTCTAAAATGGCTCAGAAGAAGTTTGATTTCAGTGAAAGTGGTACCCAAGAGTTTACATTTTTGATCCTTCTAGGCTATATGGTGTGATACTTTATTGGGACTCTGGCCAGATGCAGCGAGGCTCAGCTCCTAGCCAGCTGCACAGCCCTGAGACTAACTTGCTGCTACCTAATAGTGTGCTATGCGGCTAAGTCGTGGCGTTCAGCAGGACATGGGCAGTAAATGCATTTTTACTTACCATATTTCTATGTTACATTGTGTTTATTGGGATATAAATCCATCCTAAGTTTGGGAGCATCTATAGAAGGTACTTTGAACCATTTGTGTTTTAGTGAAAATGCACAATAAATCTTCCCTGGTGTGTGATGGAACAGCACTGACCACATTGTGCTGTGACTGCTCTCTTCCCCTAAACTAAAAAAGATCAGATGCTAGAGTATGGGCATTTTCAGGCTTTTGGGCAGTGTCTGGAGCATAGTTATTGTGCAAGTCAGTCGTTTTCACTTTTTACAAGGCCCGCCATATGGCAGGGGCTCACAAAATAGTCACTGAATTAAATTGGATAGAGTTGAGTTGACCTAGAAAAAAAATACAATATAACAAGTATCAGAATATTTGATAAGTCCAAAACTTTTAATATTTAAATGTAAACAACTTCCTTTGGGATTCTGCCTTCGGATCAAGTCAAACCTAAGGGCAGAACTCTACATTCTTGACAAATTTAGGATTCTTTTCTTAATGTAATTTGCTGTCCGGTTTTGTTTTCCAGACCCTGCCATTCCCTCTGTTTTCATTCTCACAGCATAGCTTAAGATAACTTTTCCCCTAAATCCAAATACCATCCTCTCCTATATCCATATGCTACAACTGCATGACAAAACCACATCACTTCAGAGCATACAGCAAGGAAGATTTATTTTCTGTGTTTCTGTGGATCAGGTACCCAGGATAGGATCTCCTAGACAGCTGCTTTAGCTGAAGGCCTTACTGGACTTTTCACTAAAGAATGGCTTCCTTTCTAGTCATATCTATTTATTTAGGAGCCAATCTGAAGGGACAGTAGCTTCTCAGGGGATATCTTCTGTCAGCAAAAGCAGAGCGGCAAGAGAGTGAGTAGAAATCCATGATACCATGTAAGAACTCAGTTTGTATCTGATACATATCCACTCACATTAAATCCATGAGGATGGGTCACACAGTCAAGGTCAGTACCCATTGATGGGGGAAAAATATGCTGCCTGCTGTGGTAAATGGCACTGTATGATTAAGGAGCCGAGTGTATCAGTCTAATTCAGAGAGGACAGATTTGTGATGATTCTAACAATGATCATGATTCGAGCATTCACATCTTATTTTCTAGACAATCCTACTATTTCTTTAGTTGATCTCTTAGTATTTCATTCTTCCCACACTCTGTGCCCTCTCCCACTTTCTTTACAAAGTTTACCAGGCCAACTTTCTTAAAGTATGATTATTATACACATTTGACTTAAAAGTCACAGCAACTTCCTAGTACCATACCTTATTGGTAAAGATCTTCTTGGCTTCTTACAATGGAAATCAAGTTAGTAATGATTTATATCTTACAACAGGAAAGTTGAAAGAGTTCTATGATAAGTCAGGTTTGTTGTTATTTTCTGTGGTGTTTTATCAAGTTAGCTTTATCCTCAAGCTTTTCTCATGGTGACAGGATTGCTACAAGAGCTTCAAGCATCACATCATTACAAGGTGATGTTCAAAGTTGGAAGTATAAAAATAAAGGCTCTACTTATATTCCTTTCTGTTCTGTTGTTTTCAAAGAAAAATTCTCTGTAGCTTTTCATTTACTTCATTTCACATTTCTTTGCCTAGCCTGTCTAATCACCCAGCGATACAAGGAAGGTAAAAGTGAGGAGAGGCCATGTCTTATAATGGTTTCTAACTAGAAAGGACCTGGGAGAGGAATGGCTTGTGTATCAATGACATCTGGGCACCTTCAAACAACAGCCTATTTATAAACGGGAACACTTAATAGCACATTCTCTATCTTCTTTTAAAGCTTAATCCAAAAACATTTCCCTAAGCAGGGTGAGAATGTTGCCCTTAGCACACCACTCCACTCTCTGCATCATTCTCCCATGATTTTGATGCACGCCCCCTCCATCTTTCCAAAATGTCCTTGTTCTCCTTTACCAATACAACCAAGTCATAGCCTTCCTGAGGATTCAGCCCCTCTTTGGGGCATCTCCCACAGACACATGGTGTTCTAATAGCCCCAACACATTATGTCCGTGCTTCCCAGGGGTAGTTTTCCATAACTAGGTCTTCTGGCCCATTTCCTGAAATTCCACCCCTAACAGAACATTTTAGAGCATAGAGAATGAATCTTGGTTGCCTCTCTGCTCGTGCCCAAGAGTTCTGTGTTTATATGCAGAGTAGATCATTGGATATTCTTTTCAAATAACTGAGTGAGAAAAGAGAAAATACCTTTGCCTGTCTTCTTATAATCACTCTTGAAAAACAAAGCAGAACTTTCCACAGAATGTGCTGTTCACTTGCCTGTAGAGCCTCACATTTTCGTCATTTCACCGTTTCTCTCCTGCTCCTCCTCTACTACCTTCCTAATCAGTTTTCTCTTTCCCCACATCTGCACTTAAATGGAATGAAAAGACCTAATCCCTCCACAAAAGAAGGCAATTTTCAGCCTTCAGTACTTTGTACTCGACTTGCTACATTCTGTTTTGTATGTTTTTCGGTCAGTTCCTTTAGCCCCTATGATATCAAAAACATTTTGATTATTTTTTTACAACCTAATACACCTTTATTATTGTTATGAAGATAGAAAGCACTCAATAAACATTTTGGATATTGACTTTAATTCTGAAGACAATTAATGAGATTTTTACTTTATAGCTATTCTTCCTGACTATAATCTCTGTTCAATTTAATCATTTAATATGAAATTCTAGGTTACTTTTTCTTTTCTTCTTTATTTAGTACTGGGTCTACATGGTCTTACTACATAGATCAGACTTGTAGTGATTCTCCTGTTTTCAGCCTCCCAAGCACTGGAATTACAGTCATGCACCACCACACCGTCCTACTCGCTGTCTCAGCGCACCATGAGAGCGGGGCTGACATTGCACATGGGGATCCAACCTTGAGCCTGGCCGATGCACTCCGCCTAAGCAGGCACTTTAGTCTGCTGAGCTATCTGCATGGCCCTTTAGGTTATTTTTTCTATAAAATCTTTTACATTACTCTTTCTTATAGAGTTATTCACTTTTAGAACCCAACTTCGTTATGTGACCAAGTATTTAAAGCAAATGCTTAAATTTTTTACACTGTGTTTGCTTGTTTTCAGTTTTTCCTCTGTATTTTGAATGAAAATGTACACTTCCACAGTGGAGTGTACTATTTCTAGTGTATCACCCTTAATTTCCCTCTTCCAGGCTTAGTTGCTACCAATTTACACTAAGTTTTTTCTAAAATGTATGAAAATCACTGTTTCCTAGAAAGGTCATGATACTTCATCTTCAATATCACTTTAAATTCTACTATGATACCTACATATTTATCTCATTTATACATTTTTAAAAATCCATCATTTAAGATCATCAGTCTTTCTATAAATGTTGATCAAACCTCCACTACGTGTTATACATTGCCTGTCTCAGACAGAGGGATCTAGCAGGAAAGGCCTCATGGTCTCAGACAGAGGGATGTAGCAGGAAAGGCCTCCTCTCCTGTGTTCTATGTTCTAAACAAGAGAAACCAAGCTGGGAACACATCCATCTACTAGGTCAAAGCCAGTTAAGGGCTCCAAGATAAGTAGAGAAGGGAAAGTAAAATAGACAAATGGTATTGGCCATTGTCACTTTGTACAAGGTGGGCAGGAAAAACTTCAAGGATCAGGTGCTCAGACAAAGGGGGCTCCTTGCAGAGGAAACAAAACAATGGGTGCCGAGTCACTGTGGCAGAACTGTGGTTAGAAGAAATGGGCTGTGGAACTGCAGGGGAGCTTAGCAACAGGGAAAAAATTGTGCAGCAAAATCCAGTAGTTAGTGAGATCCGAGCAAATATAATTCTGAAAGTCACAGTAGCGACTGTGATTTTATTCTCATGAAAAAAGGACATCCTTGGATTTGGTCCATATTAATTTCATCATCAGCAATAAACATCAGTGATACCGAGAAGGTTCTTGAAATGAACAATGGTAAAACAGGTGGTAACGAACATTGTGACTGTGCTTCCTGCTAGTGAACTGTATACAAAAATGGCTAAAATGGCACATTTTAGAATAGGCATTATTTTGCCACAATTTTTGAAATATCTGTGTGTGCGTACTATGGGCAGAATGAGCACTTAGTGCCAGTAACTGTGAAAACACAGAGACAACATAGGCACTCAGAATCTGTCCCAGAAGAATATATTCCATATACCATAGATGTAGACACACAACAAAAAGTAGCATAAATCATGTTCCAAATAAGAAAGGTAAGCCAGGATCTCGCATCATGTGTTCTTGGATATGTTAGTCCAGGGAGATGTTCTCTGAGGAAAAGAAAAAAGAATGTTATGTAAATTATTTGAGAATAAAATCTGGCACAGCCCAGGCTGCAACACAGACGTAACAACAGCAAGACTTTAAGGAAACGTATTTACCTGTGTTTAATCTGCTGTTGCTAAGCCATTCATCCTATGACCCTTTTCCTGCATGACACATACTATGCTTACGTGCTGGTGTCCTGCAGAACTGAGGCTACAGGAGACAAAAAGATGAGATCTCAGGGGAAAGTTGGTGGATAAAGTGGGTGCAAGCCGAGGTTAAAGGCAAAGTGATGCATAGACTAAAGGCAAGAAAGAGCAGCCAAAGCAAGAAGGAGGTCAAATAATTAATTGCTGAGTACCTCCCTTGCAAGTGGCCTCTTCAAATGCCATTGAGCTGTAGAATTAATGTCCTAAATATACTTATAAAATTATAATCTTGATGACCACTGAGAAGCTTCTAAAACATGTTGGACACAAAAGACTGAGATTAATTGTTTTGTGGAAATTGCTTTAATTCCTTGTCATTATTTTATGGATAACAAAGTTAAGGCCCAAAGAGACTATAACTTACTCAATCATCTCTGCGTGATCGATGGCGGGGTGTCAGCTTTCTTACTCCAGGGCCAGGGTCCTGTTCCATACAGAAAGAAGTTGTGATCCTTGTGTGTCTGCCACAGAGACTTTGAAATTAAAGCAAAAAATCAATTCCTATGCAAAATGAAGATTTCAGCACGCACTAGATACGGAAACAGAATCAAATTAAAGAACAACGCAAGCTTGGATTTTAATGAAGCTCATCTTTGTTTCTTTTGCAGATCAAATTTTTGGCTCTCATCTGCACACAGTGTGTGAACGTGAAAATTCCACAGTTCCATGGTTTGTAAGGCAATGCATTGAAGCTGTCGAAAAGCGAGGTGGGTAGCTGAATATGCATCAGGCCCTCTCAGGGCTGTACCTTCTGAACAACCAGTTGATGCTCAAGTTAGCAACGCCTCTCTGCTTGTCTGGGAAGCCGTGCAATTAAAACTTCACTTTTGTTAATCGGTTAAGAGGATCAAGTTGCTTATTAACTTCAGTTTGTTTTTACAATAGGGACATTAGTAATTCTCACTAATGTTCTTTTTTTTAATATTTTGTCTGTCTGACATACTGTTGATTCAATTGCAAACTTCTTGTTTCCAAGCCAGTGATAAAACATTCATAAAATATCAGCACTCACAGTGTTAGAACCCTCCTAACATTCATGCTGGTAGATATAGTGCCAGAACAATTTTTGGTAAGCCCCCAACATTACCCAAGTGAAGCAAATAACATTTTTCCTTGCAGAAAGCGATGCCCCGTCTTCCACATGTTTCTCTTCCATGCAGAGTACAGTTTACTAGTTTTCCTGGAACACTTCACAGGTACACCTCCGCTGTTAAGTTGACCTTCGATTCCTCTTTCAGCATTCTGGTTTTCATATGAAATTATTTCATCATGCAGAACAGAACAAAACAAAGCCAGTTGACTCATCCTTTCTATGCTAGTCTATCGGTGGGCCGTTTCTCCTTCAAACTATGACTTCATTCGTTCAAGGTCATTTTTCCTGGAAGATGCACATAGTAGATTTAGAATCTTTAAAAATGTATTGTATAAAAATGTGAAGCTTCATCACCATCTGTTACAAGTTTATAACATATTCCCAGGATCTAGGGGACTATATATCACACAAAAGATAGAGGTGTTTGCAACAAAAAGAATTGGTGAACCTATTCTCATTTCAACCTGCTACTTTCTTAAAACAATAGAACCAAAGGGAAAAAATATTTACCAAGTAATCTGCTAGGAAAAGCCATTTAAATTCTCTCAGTGTTACCTGCCTTTATTATGGAAGCATAATAAAAATGTTCTGCAATTTCTAACTCCTGGAAATTCATACTTTAATTATACTGTAAGGACAGCCTTGGGATCCTATTATTCCCATATCAGTCAGGAATGAGAGAATAACAAGAGGGGGAAGAGTGGGTAGGGAGTGTGGATAAAGGCAGTGGCTTTGGGGAAAGCAGATGAACAGATCAGAGAGCAGAGCTGAAGGTACTGAGAAATAGCGGAATAGAGCAAATGTAGAATAAACATGAGGTGAGGTGCCTGTGAGGAACGGAGGAATTGGAATTCAGAGAGAAATGTGTTTTTATTGTGTATTTTAATTTCATTTAATTTTTGAAGTACATGTTTTAGGAATAAATATTATTTAATATGTACTTACAGTAAAAATGGATCACTGAGAATATTACAATGTTATTATTTCCAAGAGCTAAATTATCATTATTCCCCAGGAATCTTGATTCACTCATACATACTCAGTACTGTCGGTGTGAGTATTGTTCTATTAGAGCAAAAAATCTAAATAGGATATGAGGAGAAGCTGTGTGTAGTAGGATGTGTTCACATATAGAGTTCACCTATGAAGAGGAGCCCTATACCCCTCGGTTTGTGAATTTACACTAGGCAAAAGGAAAAACTCTGCTACATGCAGGCTTGCAGTGTGCAGATACCAAGTACTGTAGAGTTGAAAATGTCTGTAAATAGAAACTGGATCTTTTGTTCAAGAAATTTTGTTGGTTATTTTTAATGAAATAAGACAATGTTTTTGCTGATGGGGCAATCATTCTGGCATTATATTTCATTGTTGCATTGTTTACTCTTAAAATGAATTTGTAGATTCTGCACTAAACAGGCACTAATCACACTTATGATTATTAAAATAATTCCTGAGCATTTTAATGAAACTCAAAGATGACAATTCTGCAAGGCAACTGATAATTCAGAGCACTTTGGCAATGTCAGCTCAAAGGAACTCTTTGGAAATGTCCAATAAAAATTCAGAAGCACAAAATAAACGTTTCACATCATTGCAAGATTTACAAGTGTGTACTTTTGATTATATTTTTCTATGATCATTTTGTTGGATTCATATTCTTACATTTATACGCCAATTCTATTTACTCAAAGTGTTGTTTTTACTAAATTCTGGCATTCAGCACCTCAGGACAGAAATAATTTATGTGAATCTAAGTCCAATGTTTATGCAAGCTTCTGATGACATTTTATGCCGGGGTTGGTATTAGGAAGTTGCACGTGAAGGTGCCAAGTGTCTCAGCACGGCTGGAGCTCAGCATGTCGAGAGCCTCCTTCTAATGGCCGCATCCTCTTGCAGCCAAGATGCTCGAGTGTGGAGTCATGGGACGTGCTTATGGGACAGTTACAGGACGGGCACATTAATGAAAACTGAGTGTCTCACTCCCAGATCCACGGGGCTGTCCTTCCAACTCACTGTAGCAGCCTATTGGCTATTACTAAAATCAACCAAACCAAATTTCTTTTCTTTTGCTTTTTGTGTGAGATTACTTTCTCTTTCTAAGACAATCATCTATAAAGTTTAGCTGTATATTTAAATATTTCTCATATGTCTGATGTAAAAATACAGCAGTATAAGAAAGCTAGATCTCAACACGCATTCATTCACGTAGTATTTTTGTTTTGATGTTGTGCTGATAGAATCAAGTTGCTTGTTTTCTGTTGCCTTTATCCACCTCCAGTGAGGTGGTACTAGTCACACTTTAAATTTTGCATCTCTTAGACATGCCAACAGGAAATCTATTTGTGAGCTGACTGTAAAGCAACTTGACAGAGAACTTGTTTAGTATATCTCCTTATCTGGATTTGATTTCCTTTATTCTTCTAAGCCACTGGGGTACTCTCCTCCTCATCAGCTATAATGACTAGATTAGAGCCATTTTGCTGGTGTCTGACATGGCTTACACTGCAAATGTGCAGGAACGTGAAAGAACAAAGTTTCCAGGAAAATACATGTTGTTCTTTAGAGCCCTTCCTGGGCTCCTTCTCCCTGCAGTGACTTTATAATCATGTACTATGCACAGGAGAGATCATAATTAGCCAATAAAATCTCAGCTTATGTTTCTCCACCAAAAACAATTTCCAGAAAATAATGAATTATTCAGCCTATGCTGAAATCATATTTTTTGGCAAAATGAGATCACCTGACACATTTTTGAGAATTTGGGGAACAAACATTTAGACAGACGCACTGTGACATATTGGTATTATGTAAATATTAGCAGTGAGAAGAGAATTTGTCACTATTTTATAGAATGCTTTGTGCATTTTAGGATGATGTCAAATATGTATAGATATTGCTTACTTAAAACTAGGGTCATTTGGGGGCTGGTGAGATAGCTCAGCAGACTAAAGCTCCTGTTTAGGCAAGCTTAAGCAAGTGTACAGACCATGATTTGATCCTCAGTATCACAGGTTGTGCCAGCCCCACCCCCAGAGCAGGCTCAGCCAGCCAGAGTCCAGGTGTAGTAGTACATGCCTGTCATCCCTGCACTGGAGAGGCTAAAAACAGGAGGATCACTATGAGTCCCAGCTGCATAGTGAGACCCTATAAAAACCAACTACATTTAAAAAAAAATAGGGTCATTGTACCTGTTAGAGACAAGGGCTTCATAAGTGAACTGAAGTTCATGGTGTAAGCAGTCATAAGGAAGGGAGTAAGACCTTAAGTCATTATTCTTCTTACACAAAACATGTAACTGACTGATGGCCCTTTGTGGAGGTCCACTATTTGGAGGGAAGCTTACAGAATAGGTGGCACATTGCAAGCAGTCAGTGAGTGTCAGTTGAATGAAAACATAGACACTGTGTGTACCACATACAAGCAAAAGGTAGCTTCTGAGTTGCTACTATGCGTTACTGTTTGTGTTACCAAGAAGGTGGATGAGATAGTAAACACACACACGCGCGAGCGCAAGCACGCACACACATACACACATGAGCCCAAACTGTTAAGTACTAAAGACAGAAGATAATAGACACTACAAGACAGAACAATTATCACAATCATTTTTATAAAGCAGGAAAATCTGTGTATTTAAAATTGATACCCTAAGCGCTGACAACAAATACACTTTTCCTGTTTTAGCCTCCTTGTAAACCTTGGAGAAGTTTAGAGCGGCCTTGTTTCCTAGGTCCTTCTCTTGACACATCGCGGCAACGCAACGAAAAGGGGAACGTGGCATGAGAGGCAGCACCTAACAGGATGTTTTAAATGCCTAACTAGTCCTTCCTACTCTTTTGTTTTGTTTGTAGTTCAGGGTGAGCTTGTATCTGCTATGTATCCTGAAATAGCAGTAAACTAAACTAACCTCTTCCTCCCTCAGTCTCCTGAGTTCTAGGATTATAGTAAATAAGAAACATGTTTTTTTTTTTCAAATTATATGAGGTCCATTTCTTTATTCCTTTTTATCCCTCCCTCCACCTCTTTCCCCTCCCCATCCTCCTCCTCCTCTTTCTCTTCTTCCTCCTCCTCCTTTTTCTTCTTTTTGTCAGTGTTAGCAATTGAACCCAGAGGCTCAAGTATGCTAGGTGGGTACAATACTACTCAGTTACTCAGTTATGTCCCTGCCCTCTTCCCCTCAGTACCAAACCTTACAAAAGACGTCTTTCATAAAGTGACAGAGCTAACTGCATTAATGAGCATACTTGTACCTTAAACATCCTTTTGTACATCTCATGTGTTTTTGCTTGTTGAAAATAGGAGTGATGGGGGATTGGTGAGATGGCTCAGTGGTCTAAAGCACCTACTTAGAACAAGCTAAGCTAAGCAAAGCACAGGGACCACAGTTCAATCCCCCAGCACCACATGCCAGCCAGCCCCGCCCCCTGGTGGGCTGAGCTGGCCACACACACACAAAATAAATAAATAAAATTTAGGTTGCTGGGGCTGGGGAGATAGCTCAGTGGAATAAGTGCTTCCCTGGCAAGCACAAGGTCCTGAGTTCAATCCCTGTTAGGTTGCCATTCTTCATTTGGAATATAGTTGAAGTCTACCAAGGCATTCTTCTTTCAGAATTTCCAGTCATAGCTAACATACCTGCAAAGTACTTTACAAACTTAGATGAGACTTCCTTAGTTGCACAATCGTGAGGATCTACATAACAAAACAGAGCTGCGTACTTAAAAATAGTTAAGATAGTAAACTTTATATGCTATGCTCTTTGCCACAATTTTAAGAAAGAGATACTGTGCTACCAAATTTGATGATGCCAGGTATAAGTACTTTTCAGAATGCCTCAGGAGATGATAATCAACAAGAACTTTGTCCTTTCTAGTTTTTTTTCCAAAACACAAAAATGCTATGACAAGAATGATACACAGAGTTACATATTTGACTGAGTGCCTAAAAGCCACCCTGGGACCCATAACCTTGCTTCAAGATTTAGGAAAGACCTTTCGTCTCCTTCTGAGAAGGTCCTCAGCCTCAAAAACTTTATCTCTCAACTTGACTTCAGAGCAGCTGTTATATTTTTTTGCTGTCATTTGTTTGACAGGATCCAGTTATAGGTTCCGATGTCTGTTTAAAGAAACAAGGAGGCTGCTGGCTTTAAAATTCCCTCATTGCTTGTGTGATCAGCGTTTTCCCAGGCTTTTCTACATAGTTTGCCAAGCGAAGGGACTGACCTTTTGTAGCAAACACTTTTTCATTTCAAAATGCTCACTTTGATTTTTGTCCCATTTTATACTCATTCCAAACTGTTTACAACCCACTAAAAATGACTGTGAATTATATGTTTGTGTAATGGATTCCTTTTGTGGTCTGAGTGGAATGTTTACTTTGAACAATTAGTTATCTTTGGGTAGATTATAGAAACTTGGAAAAAGCATTGCTAAAATTATTATTATACCTTAAATGTTTTTTCTTTTTTGGTAATTTCTCTGGTATTACACGAAGTTTGAGAGAATTTCACATTAAAAAGATAATGACCTTATACGTGTATTTGACAATGTGAGGATTTATTTGGACATGTTTGGTAATATCACAAGAAACAATCTTTAGACCCCTGCTTAGAAGTACATTTACCTAATTTATAAAACGGAATATATATATAATTTTTTTCTATCATGATTTCCATTTGTATACTAGGTAAGACATGGACATGTGTGTATTTATTGTACAATAAAAGGCGTGGTTATAGTATAGCTATTGGTTGAGGCATATGAAGGCCTTTGTTCCTGGTAATCTGTTCTGGAACCAGTGTTCCCCTTGGGATTGTATCGAGTACTTTTTTGCAAAAGTAACACTTAACATTGCCATGCCATTGTATTAAGATCCAGGGCCCTCAAGTGCAGATCATGTTGCTTCACTAGACAAGTTCTGCTCCCAGCTCTGTTAATTTTATACTGTTCGTTCTTTCCCACTTTGGAGTCATCTATTATATTTGGATCCAGGCACGCACTAAAGGCTGATACTTCCACAAAAAATGTGCAATTTGTACTGTTTAGTTTCTGATGAGATTCCTAATCCTTTTAGGATTTTATCTTGTTCTAGGGAGACTTCTACTTGCTAGTTTTATAAGCAATGAGTGAAAAAAGTAACAAAAACTGATAAAAATTACATGCTCAAAAAAATAAAGCAAGTGTGCATGATAAGCACTTTTTCTTTTTCCCCAGAGAGCATTTGTGGATTGGAGAAAAATGTTGCTGAGGGCAGTTCTATGCTTCTTTTTTGGTGCTCCCCTTTTAGGCTGAAAGCTAGGCATCCCCATACATTTACATGGCGATGGTCCTCTAAGAAACTCCATGAGAGTTTGCTGTGAATCAGTTTAGCTTTCTCCTTTCTGAGTTAAAATTAAAATCGATTTAATGTGTTGCTATTTTGTGTTTCATTTCGTTTTGTTCTGTTTTCATACAGCCGCAGAGACAGCCACCTTCTTGCTAGCAGCGCTGCTGTGCAGGGTCCAAGTTGGAGCTGGCTCTCTGGGGTGGTCACGCTGGGGCCTCTTTGTCTGTAAGAAAGCCACAGTCGGGGCTGCAGGGGAAGACAAAATCAAAACAGAGTAAACAGGAAAGAGCCAGCATGAGTATAAAAGAGAAACCAGGAAAAGACAACCAAAAGAAATCAGAGATGACAAGGTGGAGAGAGGGGAAAAGCTGAGTTTTGCAATTAAGAAAACAAATGTGGATAAAAGGGCGAGCTTGTGAGGTCTGCAGCGAAGGGCAGACAGCCAGCTGCCATCTCCGCCATAGTTACCTGATACTTGCTTCACTGTTGCACAGAAATTTATTTTTGCCCAAGAAAATGCTGAATGTTAAATCTTGCAGTAAACAGCATCCACTGAATGCTCATTAGCTCTTGCACAGAAAGTGTTGTTCATTAATTCATTGTACTTATTAATGGCACTGAATGGAGTTTATCTACGTCTAGTAATACATGACAGTCTTCTAATTTAAACACAACAGAAGTTAAAATAGGAACAAACGTGCAGTTCAATAACCAGAAAGGCTATCTCACAAACACAGAATGCGGCTCTGGTCAAGCTAGTCAGCAGATATTCCCATACTTTAGAATCCAAAAGGCATAAGAATAAATAATGTCTCTTCCCAGGAAAAGTGCAAGCCTAATGTTATACTCCACCCCCATTCTACAGTTTAGGTTCTCAACATACTTTTATCTTGGAGTCAGTTGGAAAGAAACAAACTAAAAATGAAGAGTCTGGGCAGTTAACCTCTTACCAGGGAAGACTGAAGGAACGCAGCCCCTCAACACATCAATATGAAATGTGCTCTAGTACCCTGGTGGCATCATTTACATGAGGGGTGCTCTAGGTCTGAGAGTTTTTCCATTAAAAGGCCCTGGATCCAGAAGATAATAGTTCAATCATTAAAATAATCTTGACTCAAAGCTGGCAGGATATTTTATCTTGGAAACAAATGTTTATAAAATTTGAAAAAAAAAAAAAACATGCATTTGGAAAGCTTTCAGGTTTTCAAAAAGCAGAAGCAAAAAGTAGAACAAGGCAGTCAGAAGCTCTCAGATATTTGGTATCCTAGATTCAAAAGAAGACTTGAAGTTCTTCAATAGAAGTTATTTTTAATTCTTGTTGCATAACACCATTCAATTCATTAAAAATTAATAAAATGTCAAAACTTCCACAACACTGTCATGCTGCTTGTGAAATAATTTGTTGTTTATTCCAGAATCTATATGTTACATTAGACATTTCATTAGAGCTTAAAAATTTTAAATTAAAGTCTTAAATTTATTCAGAAAGCTGCAAATGACACTATAAAATATTACTCTCTGACCATTCCCCAATGAATAATGCTCCTTTTAAAGTTTGTAGAGGGCTGACTAGATGGCTCAGCAGACTAAAGTGCCTGCTTAGGCAGACGCAGGGATGGGGTTCGATCCCCAGGTTACTGTGCTGGGCCTACCCCTGAGGCGTGTTGAGATAGAGATTGAGATTGAGCGTTGTAGAGTGCGTCTGTAATCCCAGCACTTGGAAGGCTGAAAACAAGAACATCACTTTGAGTCTGATCTGTGTAGTGAGACCCTGTAGACGCTGCACTAAATACTTTAAAATAATAATAACAATAACATTAATAATAATAATAATAATAATAATAATAAAGCTTATAGAAAACAAATAGTCTCTTTTGAGGAATTTTCACACTGAGATAACTGTGTTCAAATTAAACATTATCGCTAATCTATATAGATTCTAAAAGAAATTCAGACTTCAGGTGAGGAATTTGCACTGGCCTCTGTTACTGCACACATCATATTTTCCCATTCAAGATATCTCAGAGTAATATTCTTATCTCCTTAAAAGATTTATGTCTTGGAAATTCTTCTAAATTTTTCAGGAGATTATCTTATAATATAAGAGTCTATGGAATTAGAAATGCTTTTTCTTGAGTTAAAAATAGACTTTTCTAGTTTTATCTATTTTTGCCTAATTTTTTAACTTTTCAACCACTTCCTATTTTCAGCTAAGAAAAAATAAGCAAACTGAAAAATTCAAGGGCAAAGCAGTTTGAGAAGAAAAACTGTGCAAAACTAAAATAGCTCTGAAATGATAATGCTGGAAATATTCTTGGGGTTATAAAAGACTTTAGACCCAAGATGTAAAAACATACTCTTTTTAAGTAAAAAAAAATGCTGAAGTTTAGAATGAAAGCATAACTTGCAGAGAAAAAATGTTTAAGCATTACCTGTAGTGTACTATGTGCTTTTTCACACATAGGCCAACTTCTTATGTAGGGCCCAGTAACGTGGACCCTCAAGAAATTGTGAATAAAGTGATAAAATAGGGGCCGCGGAGATGGCTCAGTGGAATAAGCGCTTCTCTGGCAAGTGCAAGGGCCTGAGTTCAATCCCCGGTTCTGCCAAAAAAAAAAAAAAGTGATAAAACATATTCAACACTGCTGAATCCTTCGATGGAAAGTACTGCGTCATTCATACTCCTGCACATGGTTGAAGCAATAAAAAGATCAATCACAAGATATTGTTGAATGAGGGAAAGTATATGGTATACAAATAATTACATGGTTTGCAAATCTGTCCTTTAACATTTCAACAAGTTCACTTGTGGTGAGTGTACATTATATTGTTCAGTGACATACTGTGCTTGCTGTCAATACTAAGCTATGCTAAACAACTGAAGCTGGGTTTCCTTAGAGATTTTACTTTCATCAATTTTTGGATACTTCATTAAAGTTAACCATCCAGAAGCTACTAAAATATCAATTCTCTAGTCATTTTCACCAGAGGAAATCATATTCCATTAGGCATTGTTTCAACACCAATAGACTGCTGTTTTTAATCAAGTAATTGAATGGTAACTATGACTTATAATTGACATGCCTGAGAATGGTCATGTGTAGGCTCTGTTCCCATAACCACACAAACAGTTGGGCTGTATGTCTTTTTCTCTTATTTGGAATTAGAGTATCATGTTAGTGATGCTCCTTATTAACCTACTTTCTGTGTCCATCTCGCCTTGTTGATTCCACATGTGTTTTCTATATTCTCACCAGGACATTTATATTTTGATGACAATATTTTAAGTTGAGAAAGGCAAAGAATTTGAAATAGAAAATACATGATCCATACAGAGATATATCAATTTGAAGCTAATGCAGACAAAAATATCAATATCTTAAATTGTGATGTAGGTTATTGATTTTATTTTCTCCAAATTTGCTTCAGAGAGGAAGAAAGCATCTGCTGAAACTCAGAAAAGCTCTATAAAGACTTTGAAGAAGTCTTATCACTAAAAGTGAACCTTTATCTTTTTGTTCTAAAAATTATTCTTTTCTTATGATGTTTTGCATATCGGACAGTCTGGGATAACTCATTTCTCCTGCAGAGCAAGGGGATGTGGTACTGACAGAATTGTGACACTGAAGCTAACTATTTCCTTCTGTTTTGAGCATAGATATTCGGTCATATATACGAAATTAGCATGATATGGGCATCTGTGTGCTTTGCCTAGAATACGACAGCATAAGAGCCTAAATTTTCTCTGGATTCAATTCTTAACACTTCATGCTATTCATTCTCTCAGCATGATCTTTATCACAAATAAAGCATGAATGATTCCTTCAATAAATGATGGCCTCCAGAGGTCCCCCATGAAAATAACTCCTCAGACTGCTGGTTTGCTTTCCAGTCAGACTCATGGTCCTGGAACTATTCTGCAACTTTCTTTGACACCTTAAACTCAACGTTTTCAAATCAAAGTCATCATTTCCCCTTACTTTCTTTCTCCTTTATTTCTTTACTCAGTCAAGGCTATCACAACCTATTCTTCCCTTTATTTTCCCAGGCCTTGCTTGATTGGACCTTGAAGGTTCTTTTTGAAGCAAACCTTCTAATGAGGATGCTGCAATTGTTTTCATTTACTCTCAGGCCATGCTCCTTAATACTACCAAAATAGTCCCACTTAAATATAAATAGTATTATGTCAGTCCTTCTTAGAATCCTCTAATCGTTCTTCTTTCCTCATCGGGATCGTTAAAGCCCCATGTTGATTATCTGGTTAAAAGGATGAGTGCATGACCTCTGTCTACTGTCCAGCTAGCTTCACATCTTCATGAACTGCTTATTATGCTCCAGGAAGACTATGTGAAATTTTGCAAAGGCCTTTATGCCTTCCACATACTATTTCCTTTCCTTAGGACCCCTCTACAAGTCTATATTGTTGTCAAGTTCACATCTGTCCCCTTATGAATAGCAAAACTCTTTTCTCTGTCCAAGGAACTTCCACAAACTCGCCTCCATAGTCTTTCAAGTGCCGCAATGCCCTCCTTGCGTAGGGCCCCAGTGACACCTTGCTTTCCCTAACATGGCTTATGTTGCCTGACTCAGTCGTGGATGGCTTCCTCTTCCTCTAGACTGTGGGCCCTTCATTCTCATGACTGTGTCTGCCTCACTTCTGCCTTTATAATGGCATCCTTACAGTCTCAACTCATAGTGGGTGATTAAACAGATGAGAAGATGGATACTGTCCATCCAATCACCATCCATTATGCATCCATCCTTAGAGAATTAAATTCACTGAACTGAAAATTCATTGACCTGCTAAAATATCTCTTTAAACATAGTTACATTATCCAGAAAGAAGGAAAACCACCTAAAGGTGAAAGTAATATTTTATTGTTTTGTTTGTTCATCTCCTTTGCAGTGTGGCATGATATATGTCACAGTTCATGTGGCACCACATATGAGCAGTAGTCTCCACTAGGATAGGACAGAGATAACAATAACTCCAACTTTCAGTACAGGTTTCGGACAAAACATCACTTTTTAATAAGAAGATACCAATCTTCCCATAAACAGAGTTAAATCAATTCATAGACTTTAAACCCCTAATAGACTTTAGGGGTTTCACTAAGGTGAAATTTGATGTGTTTGAGGCATGTCAGTGCCACAAAAGTAGCACCATCATCTTTCTTCTTCAAACATAGGATGCTTTTTGTATAGAAACCTCTAGGCATGGTGCCTACACCCCATACGTTTGTGTATAATTTTTCCTATTATCACCCCCAGGTCCCTTTCACCATCGCTACATCTACCATCCACCGAACAGCCATGTTTCTGATTATCTTTTCCCAAATGTATTAGCCTGCATTATTTAAGGGCTGAATCTCATTTTATTATTTCCTGCTCATATTTCTAAACTCCTTAAGTCCATTTGTATGATTCTTTTGTCCTCACAGATGTCCACAGTTCCTCCCAATTGAGTATCATCAGCAAATTTAATTAATGCTCTGTTTACCTCTCCTTCTAATGAAACCAGTGTCTTGCTTCATTTCATCACACAAAGTACAAATGTATTGGCTATAAAGCAGTCCAAAGAAATGTTCCTTCACTGTAGGAGGGGAAGTGAAGGCTGCAGCGAAGAACCATGTGGTAAGGAGTGGGCAGTACAGCAGGGTGGTGAGCAGTCTGCTATTGCCCTAAAGCAAAACCCTCCTCAGAGACTATATCTTGGCACACTGCCTGGGTTGGTGTGGGTGTGAGTGTGCAGGCACATATGCACATGTATGTGTATATCTATCTATTCTAGAAGGTAGCTTTTTAAACTTAACTGAGGCCTTTTAATAAAGATACATTTATGGATATATGAAAATCATATTTAAAACTATGAAAACACATGCAAATAATTATGCAATAAAATGCAAGTTTGTAATAGTTAATGTTGATCAGCCTGAATCTGGGCCCATATATTTAATTATCCATCAGAGATAATCCACCATTTTCAGTGGACTTTTCTAGCATTCACAGTGATCTAAAATTTTATCTTAGTCCTTAATCTGATAAATGTTTTAAATTCAAATTAACCCTCGGATTTAGATCAAATTTCTTATAGTAAATTTATGAGATAAATACTCATACTTTTTCTGGTTATACCTAATAGGCAAAATTCAGTAAAATAACATTTTAATCTGTAGAATAGTTTGGAAAATTAAGTTTGTATAGTCAAAGAGACCATACTTGTTAACTTGAAGGTTGGTAAATTTATTCTTTTTTTTTTAAATTTTTTTAGCAGAACCCAGGATTGAACTCAGGCCCTTGCACTTGCCAGGGAAGGTCTTATTCTACTAAGCCATCTCCCCAGACCAGCAAGTTTATTCTCAAAGAATGATAAAATTATTCTTTGATGATATAGTTGCGCCTACATGGGGAAGTTTATGTAAGGAAGTCAGAGGTGACATTTATTACATTCACACCATGTGCCAGGCACAATGCTAGTGTCTTCCAACATGCACACCACCAAGAATACATTAATTACTGCCCCAAACATTACAGAACAGTGTATCCCCTCTGTCAACGTCTTGTAAGTACCTTGTATGTTTCATAGGAACAGCGAATCTTTGCAATGTGGATAGATTAGTATATAATCATAGACTTTTCCATTAGGAAAACACTTTGAAGGCTACAACTTGAATAGGACAGACAGATGGTAGACCAGTATCTCCGTTGTCTTTCCTAACATACAGTGCACGTTTACAATGTTGACATGCAGGTTGAGGTGTCCTTCTTGTGCAGTGCAGGCCAGCAAAGATGTCATCTCTGAAGGATAGTGTTAACAAAATAATGACTGGGAACACTGCTAAGTAGTCACAGTCTCACATTGTTTTTCTAGTGAGCAAAGTTTGATGCATAATGCATTCTTATGAGGGAATTTTCTCAGATGCCAAGACTTTACAGGCATAACTTCCATAAGCTTTACTGGGAGTTTCCTGCCAGCACCTGTTACAGTATAAAGTTCTTACTTTTCACACATAATCCAAGGCTGACTTGGAACACTGACTTGGAAAAACTCATAGAGCAAAGCCATCTTATAATGTTTTCTCACGTATAATGTTCATCTTTTAATCCTTGATCTCATATGTGTATGTCCATGTTTTCCATTCAAATTTTTCCCACCAGAAAGGCTTCTTTCTATGAGTGCCTTATGCATAGGAACATAGAAATAAAATTTTACTTGGTAAATTAGTAGAAGTGGTAGATATTGGAGAAAGTTATTAGGATATAAACTATGTTAATATTAGAAATCAACTCTTCTTGACTGAAAGTAATTTGATAGGCTGTACTTTTCCTAGCAGTTTACAACAACAAAAAATAGTACAGTATTCAAAAATCAATAAACGGAAACTAAGAAACAAGATAACAGGTTAACATAATGTAGTTTGACCTAAATTCTTATATCTTCATAGATTCAAATATGGTGACTTCAAATGTTTTAAAAATATAGCACTTAAACACTATGACAGACTCAGGAGAATTTTTTTCATAGAGGAGAAATGATTAAAATAATTCTTTAAATTCATAGTTTTAAATTAACTCTTGATTTAATTAAATCAAACCAGGGAGCTAGTTCAGCAGAATAAGTGCCTGCCTGGCAAGTGCAGGATCCTGAGTTCAATCCCTGGCACCACCAAAAAATAAAAATAAAAATAAAAATTAGCTCTTGATTCTCCACTCCTGAAATAATTTTTAAGATTAAAAACATAAATCAGTCATAGTGCTCTTATTCAAGTAAAATTGTAGAAAATTATAAAGAAATGCCAGATTGTAAGTAACATCTTCACTTCTGAAAGTGTTTGAAGATTCCCATTGTCTACAAGTTTTGACCCCTGTAGCATATTAGAATGAAAATGGCCTTTTATACTGAAACTCTTAGTTTCCCATCATTATCCATTTTGACAAAGGGAAGGAGGAAGACCTTCTACCTGTTGAACATTATCAAATAATAAGCTTTTAGTTCCACTTTTAGAACACAATTTTATCCCTTATTTCTGAATAGAGCCCCAACTGCACAGGAAGTAACATCAAGATTCAGCAAATGGGATTGTATTAAAATTAAAAAGCTTCTTACAGCAAAGGAAATAGCATGGAGACAACCTACACAATGAGAAAAATGTTTGCTAGCTACTCTTCAGACATGAGAGTACTATCTAGAGTTATAAAGAATTTGAAAATATTAGGGCCTCAAATAAAAGACTGAATTTTAAAAGGGCAAATGAAATGAATGTACGATGCATAGATGCTTTTCAGAAGGAAAAGTACAAATCACCAACAAATGCATGAAAAAATGCCCAACATCATAGGCTACTGAAGTGTGAATTAAAACGATAGTGTGAGTCCGTTTTATTCAGAAGGAAGCCCATGATCAAGAAATCAGAATATAACACATGCTCACAAAGCCACAGGGAAAAAGGAAGCTTTCTACCTTTTTCTTGCAAATGTAAACTAGTACAACAACTATAGAAATCAGTGTTCCAGAATAGAAAAAAAGTAGAAATTTAATTTGATCCAGCTATTTCAATTTTATGCATCTTCCTGAAGGAATTAAAGACACTATATTACAGTGAAACATGCATACCCCTGTTTATAGCAAAACAACTCAAAACAATTAAATCTTGGAAGCAACTTAAATATTCATCAACAGATGAATAAAGAAAACGGGGTATTTACACCCAACAGAGTACTACTGTGCTATAAAAAGGATAAACTAGAGTTCTTTGTGGGAAAATGGGGGCACCTTAAGACTATAACATTAAGTGAAATAAATTAGACGTGCAAGCTGAACTATCACGCCTCATGTGAGGATCCCAAAGCACAAAATCAAGGGTAGGAAATCCGAAGATAGATCTTTTGCAAATGAAAGGGGGTCCAAAGAAAATGACCTTTTTCTTTCTACCTTTTTCTTGCAAAAGAGGGGAGAGGAAGTAAAAAGGGTATATACATCTCTCTATATATATCAACTTCCCACGATGCATGTAGTCATTATGCACTGTAAATACATACTAATGGAAAAATTTAAAGAAAATATTGTACTTAACTCTGACAGGTAACAGGATTCAAGCTAGGAGTCCAAAACCCTGAAACCATGAGAAAACAATTGAAAACTGGTCTGAAATTTTTAATAGGGGTAAAACAAGGTACCTGCACGAGAACAATGCCTTTGTCTCCTTCCTTCTTTCTCTTTCTTAGACAGTTACGTTCCTCCAGGACGTGCCCTTGAGTCCCTGCCTGTCTGGCCTTTGATACCTTCCTTCTGGCAAACCTGCCCAAGAGGTAGTGTTTATTCTCCAGCTTCAAGTTCAGACACCCATATCACTCTTCGGGGTATTACCTTGAGAACAGCGGCTTTAGAAGGTATTAATAATTTAGCAATAAGTGGTTTTGTCTTCTATTACAGCATTTTCAAGCACAAGAGCAGAGAGCTTTGTTGTTTTGCTTTGTGTGATAAGGCAAAGAAAGGGATAAAGGAGCCACAGTGACGCTTCTGAAATCTCATTCTGTGCTCGGACTTACTCCCTTTCTCCTCCCAGGGCATTTAGCTTGCAGAGTACTTTGCTCCTCACTGAAATAGGGTCAATATTTTCCTTTTGATATTTCGGCCAATGAGTTCACAGAGATGCATGGTTCTTGGTATAATAGCTTTTATGAAGATGCATTTTAAAACTTGAAAACGAGCTGGAAATCAAGGACTTCTTGAGTGTTAATCTTTAAGGTCACATGTCTCCAGCTGAGGCAAATGGACCTCAGGAGGAGTAACTGTGAGAGATTTAAGGCCACTGGAGAGATGAGAGGTGTCAGATGGAATCAGCGATCTGTACACAAACAGCTTCACATACAGCGATGGTACAAGAGAGCGCCTCTGTAGGAGAAATTCTAAGGGCTGTTTTATCTTCAACCCCAGAGAGGAGAAAGGCCTGAATGCCAGAGCTCTCTGGATGCCAGGGAGGCAGTTATGCACCTTTTGACAACATTTTCATCTGGAAAACAAAGAGCTACCTGGACTTAAGGAGTTGTACTTAAAATAAATTGCACTCACTTGAAGGAAATGTCACTGTACTTGTTGCCCTTGCAAAGAGATACACGGTGTTTCACAGTATTGCTGTGATTGAAAAACTGTAACTAGAAAAATAAATCATTCTTCAAAAAAATTGCATATAGTCAACCTGAAAGTGTGCCTTTTTTGTCCCAAATTTGTAAGAAAAGAAGTGTTCTTGTGGTTCTTACAGATTTGGGACAAAAATTTTATCCAAATGCCACCTGGATTATTATTTTCAGATACACCAAGTGTTCTAGTTCTTGGGTAATGGCAATCAGTTTTTTGGATTAGTTTCAAAGCAATATGGCATAACAACTTTTTCTTCTGATTTTTTCTTCTGATTTTTGTCATCTTTGACCTGTTATCTTCTGGGTATATTTTTTTCTTCTTCACACATATATAATTCATCTTTTGTTGTATTTATCCTCCTTCCAGTTAAAGTCTGTTCTAGAAAAAGACCTAGTAAATTAGACCTAGTAAGTTCAGTTGTGTCTGAAGGACTGAAAACATAAAATGCAGGATTTCACATAAATAATCCCCCATTTCTACCTCCTACAGCACTTCAGGAGTCAGCTATAATGACCAATTTTGATGGCCTTTGGTGACATTAGAGAGATTAAGATATGTTTTTCTTAAATTTCATAAGAAGAAAAATATGAAATGTATTTATGATTTGCTTCTTCACCATTTAGAAAATCACACATATGGAGTAGACATTCCATAAAATTTTATTAATGACCAGCAACATATATAAACCATCATATTTTATATCTTTTTTCCATTACAACGTATCAGAAAAAAATAAAAGATGCTGAATATATAAATATATGTATACACACATATATATATATATATATACACACATATTTCAGTAAGACTTTCAGTGTCGATCTACATGAAAAAATAATCACCCAGAAGCAGGAAATCTGCTTTGTGTTACTTTAGTGCTAGATGAGTTTAAATAAGGGAACAATCTGTATTGGAATGCCTTTTGCAAGTCCATGTGTAATATTTTGAATAATGAGAGGGTGTGCAATTCTTGTGAGATGGTTAGTAGCCCCCACATAGTCAGAAATGAAGCTTAGAGGGTAAGTCTCTCTTGGGACACTAAAAGAAACCTTAACTAATATCTTTCTTAAAATATGACAATTAAATTTAAGAGAACCAGCCTCAGTGCTACCATGTGGCTTTTATCTGTACATTTCTTTTTGGCAAATTCTAAAATAATGAATGTAAATATTATTGATCTTCCAGGAGAGTTCAGGCTTCTAATAGAGAAGATGATCATGCACTACCAAATGTGTACTGGAAACTTTGTATTTATATCTCCAGGCCAGGCATGATGATGGAATAAGCATAATATACTTAAACTTTGAAAATATAATGTGTGTCCCATGAAGATTCTGAAGCTGATCTCTTTCAGCTAAATTAGAAATGGAACATGAACATTAAAGATCGCTTCACAGGTTTAGGATATTCCCCAAATATTTTTCAAGTGGATCTGTAGGAAGAAGAACCTACAATTGTTTGTTTGTTTGTTTGTTCTTTGTTTTCATTTTTTGGTGTGTTTTGTTTGTTGTTGCAGTACTGAGTATCAAGCTCGGGATCTTGCGCTTGCCAGGCAGATGCTTGGGCTGCTCAGCTATCTTCCTGGTGAACACACAATTGTATGTGGATGCTATAAAACAAATATGATCTGTGTCATAATATTTTAGCAATGAAATAAAAGTTGTTACTTTAGTATACAAAGATTAGATATATGAGTATATACATGGATATATATGTATATATCTATACACATACAAATGTATTTTGTAAAATAGTTTTAAAAATACATCAAATAATGTTCATTCATTTCCAGAATCCCATCTCACAGACAATCAATGCTACTCTTTCAGTGTATCTTAAATAAATGAGGTATCTCCTACCCAGTCATGAAGATACTTTCTCATAGAAACACTTTCTAAAGTGCATTTTATTACCTATATAGATTAACTGCATTATACATTTTATATGTAACCCAAAAGTTTCTTTTCATTCAGCACAGCCCAGAAACACAACTGCATTCAAAGACACACAAACTCATGCAGATGCATGCATGCATATGCACACATAACTGCATATACTGCATTATTTCTGTCTCTCCAAAGTCTAGAATTCTACTGCTACATAGGAAATGCTTAGTCTGAATTTACCAAATTGCAGACAATAGGATTCTCCAATTCAAGGAGTTTCCGTCCAGTATATACTCCAATATATTTGTCCTTCCACTCATCCACTTTTAAACTTAGCCCTACTTTCCAAACAGGGAGGAACGTGTCCTATTTCCATGCTTCTAATTAACAGGAGTATTAACAATATTCACATTGTAGTCTCTCCTGTGTCCTCCAAGGGAAAATGCTAATCCTACTAATCCTACATATAGTTCCTGAGAATAAAAAGTTCAGAATTGCCAGCATTGTCCTCTTTGGTTAGGAGCTTCTTCCTCTTCCACTGAAGAAGCTCATGACTAGAATTTCTTAGAAGTTTGAAAGGGAATAAAGAAGGTGAAACAAACTATCTGCCTGACATCAAAGTAGGACCTCTCTGGGGACTGGTGAGATAAATAAGTCTGTAGAAATGACTTGCCATTGTGCAGGGAACTGCTGCACTAACCCATTTTAGAGGCTTCTGCACAGAAAGAGTGTTTGGTCACCTGAATGCTGAGTAGAGACAACCACCAAGCCTCCAGGAAGTGGCTAGCCAAAGGCTCTGAATTAGAGGCACCTCCCCAAAGAAGATCAAAAGTCATGCTCCACCAACACAGAGACACTGAGAAATGGTTGAATGTGTTCTAAATTAAACTGCCCTGGTGGTGAGCGGAGATCTGCCAAAATCTTCCAATTAATCACTTTTACCTTCAGGGCAGAGCTAAGCCTGAGAGTATTTCAATAGGTTTTTATTGGAACAGGGTTATTTCAGATATTAAACTATGTTGCACAAAGTAAAAATAATGTTATTTTTAAGTTGCTACTCTAGTTAAATAAAAGTTGGCAAGCGTTCCTGGGGTCTGCATTGTGTCTGTGTGTTTGTGTATGTGTGTGGCTCTTTCTTATGCCATAAGCCACATTGATTAAAAAAAAGAAAAGTGAGCAGCAATGAAATAGGTAGTAAATATATTCATATAATCATTTTCCTTAATAATGTGTTATAAATAATAGAAGAAAAGTTTTAAGCATGTAATTCTGCATAACACAATCGAGATATTTTTTCCTACATCTTCAGCAGTAAGTTAATTAGAATCACCTGCATTTCCTTGGGTGGACACCAAATGGACTGCAAACAAAAACAGATTAAAATAGCTGCTGGAGCTCATGGCACACAGATGACAAGATTCACGAAAAGGACAGCGAGGCACTGAAAATATTCACTTTTCAAACAGTTTTAGAGGAAATTTAGCTCTTGCGACTCCTCCATAAAAGCGTCCTGTAAGTGTTTTGCTGAAAGGCTAGAATGGCTTTGTTTCTGATCCCTTGATGAGTGAGAGAAATGTTTAAGAAAGATCACTTTACAGAGAGATTCAGGCTGAAATGTGATGACTGTGATTCAAGCCAAGCCAAAAATTACAGTTCAGAATGAAAGAGGAGGGACGTGGTTTGGGAATCCATTTTCCCACATTCCTGAATCTCAATCATCCCAGCCAATGTTTAAAAAAAAAAAAAAAAAAGTCCAATGGAAAACAATGAGGTCACATTATTTAGATGTTTAAAGAAAAATAGGGGTGGAGGGATTGAAAGGAATGACAGCAAATATATGAATTTTAAATCAATATCTATTCCAAGTATGATAGGATCAAAGGCTAGACTTTATGTAACTATTATGACTTCATCATAAAAGGAGGCACTTTTCAATGTTTTCTTTTTGTTTGTGCTGGTAAGCTTTTTACTGCATGTCTTTCACTCATGAAATAGTCTGTTGCTAAAATTTAAAAGGGAAAAACGCGTACATGGACACATGGTACAGATTGTATCTGCCCAGCCTCCTAGCTTTCCGTAGGAAGGACAGAACTGTGAAGTCGGTTTTCTCTCCTTGAATCTGATGTTCCGTTACTGGCTAGACCTCAGATTATCCTGGTTTATTTGCTTGCAACCTACCAGATGATAATATTGGGCCAAATTATACTCTCATTTTTGTTACTCTCCTTTATTTTAATGAAGCACACTAAGCAAGTCACAAATGCAAAAGACCAATGTATTTACATGAGCAGCATCACAGCAAAATGCAACAGTGGAATTCAAAGTATGAAATGAGATGGACCAAACACAGTCTCCTACTTCAGTATCTTCCTGCCAAATGAAGGCTTCCTTCAAGACAACGGCTCTGGCTTAATGATCACCAGAGTCACTGGCCAATATTTGTCTTCAAGACTTTGATTTTTTTATAAACAAAAAGAAAAAAACACACAAGAGTTCATCAAAGACTATTCACAGGTGCCTTTTTTTCCAGCCTCTAGAATCCATCTTAGCAGATCACCTTGTCTTTTCAGCCCTTGGTCCATATTCATTCCTAATGAGAGGCCAGAGTCAAACTCAGGGTCTCTCTCAGATCTTTTGAAAACAGTCATTTCCAGAATGATCCTGAGATTTGTTTAATTCTGTAAATCATATTTAAAGCCTCAAATTCATTGATGAATTTAGACAGATATATAAGAAGTGAGTAACTATACATGGAATGCTGCCCTTTGACTGTCATTAACCCAGATATTAAAAAGAGAACACAACCAGCTTTAAACCATCTAACATCAACCACTTTGGGACATTTTACACCTTGTCTTTTCCATCACTCACCTACCATTTAATAATAGATAGTTCATTATCATGATTTGATGTTCAACTTTTAAAAGTCATGATTTCACTTAAGGACTGGGCTGGTGACCCAGTCATTAAAGCTGAGTGCAAAGTGAGTTGAACTAAATGGATGGAGATTATATACAGAAGCGCTATCCATGAAAGGAAAAAAATAGGAAATGCAATAACAAAAATAAGACCTTTCCTACACTGCTGTTTACATTTATGGCCTGCAACAGTATGGATAATTATTTTGAAACTCAGTGAAAAAAAAAAACCCAGTGATATACTATGTCCACAACTAAATACAAATATAAGGGAAAAGTTTAGTACTACAGAGTGACAGATTATTGTTTACATCCATGGATACCTTCATATCAGACCATAATATTTAAGAAATTTAGTTAAATTATCCTGTACTGGGGCTGGTGAGATGACTCAGTGGTCTAAGGCACCTACTTGGAGCAAGCTTGGCAAAGCACAGCGACCGCGGTTCAATCCCCCGGCACCACATGCCAGCCAGCCCTGCCCCCTGGTGGGCTGGGCTGGCCACGCACACACACACACACACACACACACACACACACACACACACAAATAAATAAATTATAATAAAAAAAATAAAAATAAAAAAATAGATTATCCTGTACTTTTAAAATGTTCAGTATCTCACTTACAAAGAATTAGAGAGATGAGAAAATAAAATACAATGCAATGCTTATTTTTTTCTTTACTTTTACCGACTTTCATACAAGAGCACCTAATACAGTAATAGGAAACCTCAAGGTAGAGGCCCCCACTGGCCCTCAGCTCCAACCCTCACACTTACCAGGGACTATTTTGAAACAGTATCGGTACTTGTCTTTATAAGGTGTCCGACAAGGTTGGTGACAAACTCAACACTGGGCAGAACAACAAATATGGCTAAATAATAAATAAATATTTTGGCTAGGGCACTTGATTTTATTTACGAGTATGGAAGAATGAAAGCATTTGACAGTGACTTTAAGCAGTAAATATTGGTACGGCCAAATAGCTCAGCAGATTAAAGCGCCTGTTTAGGCAGATGCAGGGCCCAGGGCTCACTCCCCGAGCTTGCCATGCCAGCGCCACCCCCGGGGTGTACCGCAATTGAGACTGAGAATGGTGGCACATGCCTGTGATTCCAGCACTTGGGAGGCTGTAAACAGGAGGCTCACTACTAGTCTGATCTATGCAGTGAGACCCTGAACACACTGTACACCATGTCCTAAGTTAAAAAAAAAAAAAAATCAAGCGTTTGACAAAAAGCATCTTAAAGAGAAACATTCCTGTGACCAGAGAGTTTCTGTATTTGATACCATCTTTTCCTCCATCCTGTGTTATTTTCCCTGTTGTGTGACATTGCTATCACCACATTCGGTTTACATCTGGAATTCAACTTTCTCTCAGAAAGCAACAGCTCACTGATAAGTATTGTAAATTCTACGCCATTTTTAACAAAAAGCACACTTCTCAGTGATCTCTTTTTAATTGACCATTTAAAAAATTGCTACAAATATTGTATTTCTCTTTCATATTTTAAGGTAGAAAATATATCAGATGAAAAATTCATTGAGGGAGATATAAGTAATCAAAACTGGATCAATAAAATCTATGCAATGATTTTAACCAAATAAAATAAAAGTAGCAATGGAAAAATTGAAAATAGTTCTTTTTATGGGATTAAAAAACTTTTTGGCTGGGGAGATGGCTCAGTGGAATAAGCACTTCTCTGGCAAGTGCAAGGGTCTGAGTTCAATCCCTGGTTCCAAAAAAGAAAAAAAAGAAAAAAAAAAAAAGAACTGTTTTTGTAATATTTGCTTCTATATAATAGAACTCGTAGCAGAGATAGAAGAAAAGTAGGCAAAATACCAAATGGGAAAAAAAATAGAGAAAGTGGTTCAAGAGAAAAAAGGAACAGAAAATAGAACAAGAATAAGAGCACAATAATAGAAGCGTAAATGATGATAAGATTTCTATAAACAAAGAAAGGGAGAGAAATGAGATAAAAGATCCTAAAACTGAATTGTGCTTTATCATGGTCTCCCAAAATTAAATTGCAAGCATACAATGAATATCTTAAATACTCATATTTTAATTCCTTATATTAATTTTATTGAGAAACAAATAGCAATGAGACAGTTTCAAAACTGATTAGTAGGACAGTTTCAATAACGAATACATTGCATATTGTTGTCTTTGTTGTGGTTATTCATAGTACAAGATGCCGACATAATATCCTGTCCAAACACTAATAGTACAAATCTTTCTTCTCATTGAATTAAGAGAAAGTGGCTGTGCATCTATACAATTTTGTATATACAGATACAAAATGCTCCTTCATTTGTATCCCTTTTTTTTGTTTAGTTTTGTCGGAGATGGGTATTCCATTGCCATTTAAATATTGTAGGTGTGTGAATTCAACAAAATAATCCAATACAGTCCAGTAGTCCATAATAGTAGTGGGTTTTCCATAGTACTGGCAATGTCAGAAGTTGTTGACTTGAGCCTTTTACAGCTCAACATAGTAATATGGCTTTACTTTTAATACCTCATTTTTATACTTTTCTGCTGGATGGTTAAGTTAATCCCTTATTATTTATATCTTGTGTACCATCAAAAAAGTGTTATCCATTAGCATATCAGTAAACTAACGAAACTTGTTTTAAGAATTACAAATTCTAAAGGGCCAGTCAAATAGCTCAGCGGGTTAAAGTGCCTGCAAGCTGGCACGGGGGCTGGACACGTGCTGAGGCACCAATTGAGACTGGGCGTAGTGGTGCCCGCCTGTAATCCCAGCTCTTGGGAGGCTGTAAATAGGCGAATCACTACAAGTCCGATCTAGTAGTGAGACCCTGAAAACCCTGTAGACCTTTCCCTGAAATACAAAGAAAAAAAAAAGAACTACAAATCCTGTGTTTATAACATATAATGCATGTCAGTTGGCGAACTGAGAAAACATGTCCAATGTTGTCTTTCTCAGAAAATCCCCCTCGCTGCGTGGTGGTACAAATATTCAATCCCGGATACTCAAACCTTAAAGTAGGAGAATCAAAAGCTCCAGTTCAGTCTGGGCAACTTAGTGAGACCTTATCCTCAAAGCACAAAAGCAAAAGCAAAAGTAAAACAAATGGCTGGGGATGTAGCTGAGTGGTAGATGACCCTAGGCTCAATCCCCAGCAAGTAATTTTTTTAAAACTCAATAAAATAATAAAAAAGATATATTTAAAAGGCAAAGAACCAGAAAAGTAATGAAAACAAAAAGGATACAGCCAGCACAGCAGAATACAAGTATCTAGAAAGGACAGAGAGGCTCAGAAAGTACTCGAACTGAAGCAGAAGCAACACCATACCCAGACATCATAATTAGGCACAAATGACTTCAACAGTGGCCTAAAAAATAGCCAAACTTGTAATCAGCAGATAAAAATGAACAGAAATTGACAACAGGGATAAGTAAACAAAGTAATTGACCAAGCTATTGGTTCCAACTGCGGGCAGAGTGCTCCCTGGACTGAGGCCTGTGCTACTCAGTACCTGCGGAGCGGACGTGAACCTGCGCAGACGCTCTCTGAAGGCAGAGAGGAGCCGGCATCTGAGGAACAGCGTGGAGGACTCATGGATCCTCTACAGCCACGCGGGAGTTCCTCCTAGAGGCAAAGTAGCTGGAACAGTCCATGCGCAGTGGAAACACCGGTTGACCATCCCTTATTCAAATTTCCAGGAATCAAAATGTTCAGAACTGTTTCATTGCTTGGAATACTGTTGTAAACGTCCTGAGCTATCTTAGAGAAGGGAACTAAGTCTAAACACAAAGTTTACTTATACGTTGCATGTTTCAATGCACGTAGCTTGAAGGTAATTTCATAAAGTATTTTTAACAATTGTGTGTATGATACATACTTTCGTAGTGTACAAATGTCCATGTATGGCATCATATTAACATTCAAAAGTTTCAGATTTTGAAGATTTCAGAATTTTAAATTAGGGATGCTCAATTTATATCATACTCCCTATGATAACTGCTTATTTTATTAATTTGCATCGTTCAGTCATAAGTGTTACCTGGTGTTTGAACACCCTTCCAACATTATTGGTTCAGTGAAAAAAGACAATAAATAGAAACATGTATCTAGCAGTCTAAAAATTTTCATAATGGAATTGACTCAGGTGTACATTTCTGAGTGAAGTATCCTACAACACATTTAGAGGAAAAAAAATATTTTAAATCTGTAAGAGAAGAGCAATTTACCTTCAAAACACCAGGAGTCAATTTGGTAGCACAATGAACAGCAAGGAGGGCTAGAAGATTGTGGAATTTTTTTTTCAAATTAAAAAATCTAAAAGATTGTACAACTAAGATATTCAAATCAATGATCAATTGTGAAGCAAAGAAAAATAGTCAATACCAATTGCATGTTTTTATGAAATAAAAGCAAATGTCTTCAAAAAAAAAAAATCCAAGAAAGAATAGTAGCAGAACACAAGAGGAGCACTAGCAGACTTGACCCAGAGCTGTACGTGGAATACTACACTACTCATCCGGCATGCGAGGTTCAGAAAACTGAAACAAAATTCACTTCACATGCAGCCAGTGACTGCTGAGTTAGCCGGCAAGGATACTGAATGTTTTCACCACTGAAGAAATTTCCACTGAGCAACATTTAATTTGGGTCGATGAAGAAAGCAAGAAAGGAGAAGATACCTTCAGTCCTAACTTTTAGGAACTCTCCCTTATGAAATAAAATTTTAAAAACTTAATTACACCCTTTTTAAAAATAAGAACTTATTTTAATCCATAGAAAAGTCACAAAATATTTATGAAGAACAAAATAAAATGCTCTAAACTTTGAGAATATAAAGAATAACACTAGAAAGTGGTGATAGAAGAGCAAGGGGGAGTGAATGAATTAGTTTTTTTATAAGATGAGTGATTCTGATATGTTAAAAATGGCAACTGACAAATATAACTAATAATGAAGAAAAAGAAGATAGATAAGTAATAAAATCATGAAGTCATTAAGTTCTTAATTAGACCAGTAAGTACCACCTAAAGGTAGTGTGTTCAAAGCAGAACTATGACACCTTAAAATAAAATGAGTAACAACAAAAAGACTCCAAGAAGAACTGTTAAAAATGACAATTTTAGGGAACAGTTTAAAGCAAATGCTTCCTTCTCACTTCACTTCTCTGTGGTTTAATTCTGGTTTCCACCATGGAAATATATCACCCAAATAGTTTTTTGAAAAAACTACTTAGAATGGTATTTATGTAGTTATATAGTTATTCTATAAAATAAAAGCACTATTGGTTATGAAAATTGTTTTAATTCTTTCCTAAGGTCATCATTCTTGGGAAATGGTATGAATGAGCATCTTAAAAGAAATTTGCAATATTTACATAACACGGGCACATGTAGATAAAGCACAAATTTCAGTCCTTAAAAGAGTATAAATTAAGTATAAAAAAGTTAAATTATACTCTGTACACTTGGCCAATTGAATTTAAAGTCCATGAACAAATTGATCAGCGATAAGAATTTGCAAACACTTTCCATGTGTAGGAGATAGAACGGGTCTGAGTGACACGACGACCTCCCCCGATGGTGAGCTCTGAACACAAGCAAGATGTTGGGAGGGCAGAGAGAGCGACGTGCAGCTGACTGTAAACAGTCCAAGCGCCCCTGTGGAGTGGTTCTTGCTGGGGGAAGCCCAGACATCCAAAGTATTGCGAGAACGACTCTTCTTGCATTAGCTCTAGCCTCTGAGGAATTAGGAAGTGCTATAAATCTCAGGAGAGGGGCTGTTTGCAAAATCTCCAGCTCCTATTTGCAGGCTCTAGAGGTTCAAAAGCATTTCGATGTAAGTGAGAAAAACAAATAGGCGCTTCGGGTACATTGCTCAACCAGGACCAAATTCCACATCTCCCATAGAGTGTCCGTAATTCAGGATATCAAGAGTGCTAATCCAGAGCTTGCAACTACATTTAACAGCTCTTCTTTGTCACAATCTGCCCATATTTTGGCAAATAGACTAGTCAGTTCTGGACACCGGGCTGGTCTCTAAGATTTCTTTTTGGAAAATGTCTATGATTTATGGTGGGAATTACTCATGACAGCTGCATTCTTTCCACTGAGTTTATGCCACCATTTGTTCTAATAACTCTTAATTGTGTAACTATCCTACTATAAGCTTCTTCACAAGGAGGAAAAGGACTTTCAAAACTCTCCTACAGGAAAACCCAGTGAATTTGCTAATGATAAACACCATTTTGACAGACAAGAAAATCAGTTAATGATAAACATAGAAATAATAATTCAGTAAATGTGGATTTTCTCTGAAATTTTTTCATTACTGCTGTTAATGTCATTCTAGTGAAAAAAATTCATGTACAATGACTGAGTCTCATTGTGTTCCCAAAGTATTTTTAGCTGAAGATGCAGAAGTTTCAGGCAGCATTCAATCATGTTATTTTCTTGAAAGAGGTAACTCTCAAAGTAATTTGTGTCCAAGCTTCACTAAAGCATAACGTGGGCACCTTGAACATTGCTCATTTAAAAATCATGCAAGGTCTAATTATATTTCCAAAATAAGTAGTTTCCAATCCAGCAAGGATAATGTGGTCACGAAGAGGATGTCCAAATCCACCAATTTACATTGATTTGGTTTGGCATCACTTTAAAAGTTCTTGAAATAAAAAAAGGATGACACGTGAACAATTGTAATTTGGATAATACTCCCAGGACCTCAGGTTTGCCATTTTGAGAGTTCTTCAGGGAAAGAGTAATCAACCCCAAGACCATACCGGCATAATTTATAATTACTAAAATTCACTGATAAGTTCCAGATTATTTTACAAAATGGAATACCCTCCTTTTTAATATGTACTTCGTCATTTTCAGTCTGTTTGTGTAATTTAAAAAGTATGACATCGGGGGAGCATGCGCCATTCAGAGCAGGAGCCACTAATGTCAAAGATGGTTAGCACGTGGGGAACGAGTGGCGCTGATACCTCTGAGTCTAAAGGGCTTGGAAGTTGTGTCAAGTTAGACTCACATGGCATCTGATATGTTTCACTTTACTTCTTTAGCTTTCTGGTTTCTATCTTCAGCCACGAAAGAGCTTGTCTGCTGGGACTCAGTTCTACAGCCACAGTGGTGGTGCAGGTCTGAATTAAGCTCCTATCTCCCTCATCAGTGCTTCGTCTTTCATCCCCCCGAAACGATGGGTTATTAATTTAGGACCAGGATGCTTTCCATACACAAAAAAGTGTTTTCCAATTGGTCACATGAAATATATCCAATTCATACTACTCTTTCTAATGGTTTTGATTATTGGAGTTAGGAAAAATTCTATTGAAATTTTCAAAAAGCCAAGGTGGATGTTTCTTATGTTATGACTTTAGATGTCTGTAAGAGAAAAATGTTTTCAATCCTGGAAATTTCAGCATTTGTAATACAGTTTACAATCAATACAGCAAATACATTTCAATACTTTAAAACTATTATTATTGGAGTTTTATCTTCAAAATAAAAATGAATTTTATTTTCTACCACATATAAAGGGGCAGCATATTAAAATGAGGTTTAAATAAGGTTGTGATTTGTAATAAAAGTTTGTGGGAATTCAAATACACTTGTTGTTGACCCAATAAAGGCCAAGCTAGTTAGGGAAACATATTAATTAAAAAAATAGAATCAACTTTTCATTTTTATTATAAGAGATATTAATTTACTTTTCCTTTGTAACAATTATCTGAAACAGGACTAATAAGTGCTTTTCTTAAAAAACTGTTCGGATTTCTCATGAGAGAATACAAACCCTATACTCCACTAATAGTTCTACTTTCTAAGACATTTTTTTCAAAGCAATTGGTAAGCTACAGGGGAAATATCAAGACAATTTTCATTAGGTCAAACTTTGTTTAACCTTTGCTAGTTTGTGGTGACAAACGGTGACATTATATGCCACTTTGAGTTCTGAATGATCTTTTACTATTTTTAAACCAGCACTATTCCCAAAGACCCCAAAATTATAACCACAGAATTTTTTTATAGACAGCATGGAACACTAAGCATGATTTTAGAGAAATCAAACTATTTTTGTAGTGATTACATGTTCCAAATAATTAAGTGAAAAAACTTTGAAAGAAACACACTTATATAATTGTGCAAGTTAATATTTTTTAAAACCAATCAAACCGTTTCAAATTTTCTATATAAAATCTAAAAAACAGCCGGTATCTAGTGATAAAGGAGAAAAATAATTAACAAATTATGCATACATTAAACTTTTAATTTCTGTGCATATGTACATAAATGTAAATCCAACTTAAAACAATACTAACACTGAAAATCAAGTACTAGAAATATTTTAATTACTAGAGATTATACTGACATTTAGGAACACACTTAGCTTAATGATCTACTTGTGCACCAGGAAAAAAAGTTAAATTTGATTTTTATAAATGTATCTTAGAGGCTGGGGAGATAGCTTGGCAGTCTAAGTGCCTGCTTGCAAGTACAAGGACCCGGGTTCAATTCCCAGTACCACACGCTGTGCCTGAGCTGTGTAGTGAGATCCTGTACCAAATAAATAAATAAACAAATAAATAATTAAAAAATAAATAAATTTATCTTAGAAATTTGAGCACTTACTAAAAGGTGAGCAGTCTCATCCAATTCTTCACAATCCATACTTCTCTGGAAGAAATGGAGTCTCAATAATTTAATGGTTTTTTTCAAGAAATTTCTTTATTCCACCTCTGAAACATGTATAAAATAGCATGCCCATTCCAGAGTCCATTCTTTTATCTCTTATCCTATTTATAATTCTTTTTACCTATAGCTTTGACAGTATGAGCCAAGATGTTCATATCCCACTCCTCCTCTGAAGTACAGTACAATGCTCCCTCAACATGGAGAAAGGAGCAGCCTGGCAGATGCAATTTGAACTCTTGTTTGTCTATCTTACTTCTTTGCTCTTAGAGAAGTAACAGCACTTCTTAGAGTTTAGTGTTCTGTAAAATGGGTTGGATACTGTACATATTTCAGATCACTGTGAGATCTATGTAAAGTGCTCAGAATACTTCCTACCACCTCAGTAGCTGATGCTTTTCATCTCCTCTTCTTCCTCCTCCTCCCAAACCCAGAAATGATTTTTCCAACTTCCACATGCACATCTGTGTCCTTGTCATGTCTCCAAACTAGAATATGTGTGTGCAGGGAGCAGGCAGCACTTGACCCCTCAGAAAGCATAGTACAAGGAGCAATCATTTTGACCTATGTTATTTACTTTTAAGTTGCTGAGGTTCAATAGCAATAATAATAAGGTTGGCAGAATCTTGTTCTGACTCACCTCTGTGTCTGTGGAGGTGGGCGTGTGCAAACATTTCCTTTATTTTTTTTTTTGCCATAGTTTGTTAATTAAAAAATAGCAATGAAACAGTGTCAAATAAAATCGGTGCAACAGTTTCAATAATTAACACACTGCATACATTCTTCTTAGTGGTTAATTGCTGTACAAGATGGGGACTTGATATCCTATTTACAAACACCATTAGAACAAATCATTCTATTCATTAACAGGATATAATTATATATCTATCCCAACCACTTTGAATACACAGATACAAAATGGACATTCATCTGTATACCCTATTTTGGTAAGTTCCGTTATTTGAATATTATAGGTGTGTTAACTCAGCAAAATATTCTAAAAGACTCCAGAAGCCTATAATAGCATTGGGTCTTCCACTTAACTGGCAATGTCAGAAATTGTTGACCTGAGTCCCCCACAGCTCAATGTAACAGCATGGCTTCATTTCTTACATTTTGTTTTTATACTTTTCTTCTGGATGGTTAAGACCAAGGTAAAGCAGGACCTATGCAACAAGAGTTGTAGCTTTTGGGTCTGAGAAGGTCAGTAAAATCCCCTCAGGATT